>NW_027362768.1:370728518-371276018 GCF_046119375.1 Phyllobates terribilis | reverse complement strand
CCATCACAATATTTTATTTAAAAACACTTATTTTTGTAAAAAAAAAAAAAAAAGTGCCATTTTCTGTTCGCTGTCCGTTATCCGCCGGTAAGTTTTTAGTTTTCTGATTCTGGAGATGTTGGGAGTGATCCTACAATGCCGCTCAGGGTTACTCGTCTTGGGAGGCGTCTCGGCACCGGTGTGAGACTCCATTTGACCCCAGCGTTCACCGCACACCCCGGCCGTGACTGACAGGCGATGTCCACGGGGGACGGGGACGCCGTGTTTAAAAAAAGAAACCATTTCTGAAAGGAAAACAAACCAGCGACTTCACTGCGGAAAGTGTCTGCGCCGACCTCAAGATCCACTAATAGATTGTGACACCAGTGACCGAGTGAACCCGCGTACAGCGGGGTCACACCATCGCCCCCCGGCCGACTGCCACCTACTGTGCCCTGTACCGATACTGCTCCCTATGGTGGTGGCTGGGAGAAGCCAGGACCGGTACTGGTAACGTGCACCCCTATAATCAGTGTCAGCCTCAGACTGACTTCTCGCTGCCTTTTGCATTGTCCGCTTGCTTCATCTCTGGGAACTTTTTGGGCACATGCACCACACTTATATGTATGTGCCCAGTTACGGAGCGCCTGACCAGTGCTGTTCCCACCCTCCCCAGGCTGGCGATATATGTTTATATACCAGCACAATACGATGTTTTTCGGTGTCGGCCGTCAGCCGTATAGCGGCCGTTACCGCACATATCTGGGATGTGCGTCCATCGTAGCTGCAGCTCATCGCACTTTGTGTCCAGTATTATCGATGGGTTTCGCACAGACTATTGCCCCTGGCCGGAAGCCTTTATGGTGTGAGATTCGGGACCCTCTGACAGATTTGGGAATCTTCCGCCTTTGAAGAAACCGTTTCACAAGTAAAGTTACAAGTTTCCAGAATCTTGGGGAGAAAAAAAAGCCAAAAACTTTGAAAGTCAAGTTAAAAGTTAATTGCAGAGATTAGCTGGAATAATGGCCGCCCCTCTGCCCCCTCCGCCCCCTCCGTCCCGGCTTTTGGGATGAACTCATGCCGGACAATTAGACCCTCGTAACATTCACAAATAAGTGCCGAAATTAAAATGCAGCCGCACAGAATAATGGGGCATTGTCCGAACGCTCCGGACATGAAAGGCAGAAAGGAGGAGATACAATCGCCGGTGACGGAGCTTGTGAAGGATCGATTGTCCCATCTATGGGAGACGGAGGAGGCGGCTCGTTCTCACGCCGGAGACCGGACCGCAGGCTTCATCCGGGTGAGGCTCGGCTTATGGGGGGGCTGTCACGGACCTCCTTCCTCCACTCACCCACTCCTGTACTGATGCCGATATAATCCCTGCAGGTCGGGGGTTCAATAGGATTGTCCACATTCGGGGTATATTCACACGTTGCGGAGAACCGGCAGCGTTATACAGGTCCGGCCAATCTCATCCGCACACTTTATGTAATCTGCGGATTCTAAGTTCTTTGGGCTTTGCAAAAGGCGAAAAACCGCTCCAAATCCGCAGGTAGTAAGCGCAGATATACCGGAAATGCCTCGCGGATTCCATGCTGATTTTCTGCACAAGATCCTGCATTTTGTGCCGCTGAAATTTCACTTTTTGCATTTTTTGAAACCCCAACAGATTTATGCTGCAGATTTCTTTGGTCAAGATTTATTTATTTTTTTTCTTTTTCCACAGCAGAAAATCCTCACGGATCCATCTCTAAAGTGATAGCGTGAGGTTAAATCTGCAGAATGCGCGCGGCCGATTGTTCCGTTCTGAAGGCCGGACGTGCTGCCGAGGATTTTACAACATCTCATCCTCTGGCTGCAGAGAACATCTGACCGCACAGCCCGCCGTGTTACGCTTCTGATTTTCACTGCAGATTTTTGGAAAATTTTACCCCTTTATTTTTAATTAATTTATTATTTTTCAACTACAATGATAAAATGTTATCGAGAGCGGAGGCGCGTGGCTCGGCCCTGACAGGGAGCGGCGGCCGGTGAGGAGAAGCCGCTGCTGCCGGCGAGGAGAAGCCGCTGCGGCCCGGGAGGAGAAGCCGCTGCGGCCGGCGAGGAGAAGCCGCTGCGGCCCGGGAGGAGAAGCAAAAGGGAGTGGACTTCAAAGCCGCCGCCGACCGTCCCTCACCTTGCGATTCCCCGAGGATCTGCCGCTGGCATGTGTTTCCTCTCCGGCTCCGAGCAGCGCGGCTCTGTATGGCCAACAGCGGAAAACGCGACTATACTGATAATGGGATATTACGGGGCTGAATAAGTACAATCTCCACTGTACAGGAGAACGACACTGATACTCGGGAGTACAGGATAATGACACTGACACTCGGGGTACAGGATAATGACGCTGACACTCGAGGTACAGGATAATGACGCTGACACTCAGGGTACAGGATAATGACTCTGACACTCGGGGTACAGGATAATGACGCTGATACTCGGGGGTACAGGATAATGACGCTGACACTCGGGGGTACAGGATAATGACGCTGACATTCGGGGGTACAGGATAATGACACTGACACTCGGGGGTACAGGATAATGACGCTGACATTCGGGGGTACAGGATAATGACACTGACACTCGGGGTACAGGATAATGACTCTGACACTCGGGGTACAGGATAATGACGCTGACACTCGGGGTACAGGATAATGACGCTGACACTCGAGGGTACAGGATAATGACGCTGATACTCGGGGTACAGGATAATGACACTGACACTCGAGGTACAGGATAATGACGCTGACACTCGGGGTACAGGATAATGACACTGATACTCGGGGTACAGGATAATGACACTGACACTCGGGGTACACGATAATGACACTGACACTCGGGGTACAGGATAATGACACTGACACTCGGGGTACAGGATAATGACACTGACACTCGGAGTACAGGATGACGACACTGACACTCGGGGTACAGGATGACGACACTGACACTCGGGGTACAGGATAATGACACTGACACTCGGGGTACAGGATAATGACACCGATACTCGGGGTACAGGATACTGACACTGACACTCGGGGTACAGGATAATGTCACTGACACTCGGGGTATAGGATAATGACGCTGACACTCGGGGTACAGGATAATGACGCTGACACTCGGGGTACAGGATAATGACGCTGACACTCGGGGGTACAGGATAATGACGCTGACACTCGGGGTACAGGATAATGACGCTGACACTCGGGGTACAGGATAATGACGCTGACACTCGGGGGTACAGGATGACGACACTGATACTCGGGGTACAGGATAATGACGCTGACACTCGGGGGTACAGGATGACGACACCGATACTCGGGGTACAGGATAATGATACTGATAGACGGAGTACAGGATGACAACACTGACACTCGGGGGTACAGGATGACGACACTGACACTCGGGGTACAGGATAATGACACTGACACTCGGGGTACAGGATAATGACGCTGACACTCGGGGTACAGGATAATGACGCTGACACTCGGGGTACAGGATAATGACGCTGACACTCGGGGGTACAGGATGACGACACTGATACTCGGGGTACAGGATAATGACACTGACACTCGGGGTACAGGATAATGACGCTGACACTCGGGGGTACAGGATGACGACACTGACATTCGGGGTACAGGATAATGACACTGACACTCGGGGTATAGGATAATGACACTGGGGGTACAGGGATAATGACGCTGACACTCGGGGTACAGGATAATGACACTGACCCTTTTGTACAGGGTAATGACACTGACACTCGGGGTACAGGGTAATGACACTGACACTCGGGGTACAGGATAATGACACTGATACTTGGGGTACAGGATACTGACACTCAGGGTACAGGATGATGACACTGACACTCGGGGTACAGGATAACGACACTGACACTCGGGGTACAGGATAATGTCACTGATACTCGGGGTACAGGATAATGACGCTGACACTCGGGAGTACAGGATAATGACACTGACACTCGGGGTACAGGATAATGACGCTGACACTCGGGGGTACAGGATGATGACACCGATACTCGGGGTACAGGATAATGATACTGATAGACGGAGTACAGGATGACAACACTGACACTCGGGGGTACAGGATGACGACACTGATACTCGGGGTACAGGATAATGACGCTGACACTCGGGGTACAGGATAATGACGCTGACACTCGGGGTACAGGATAATGACGCTGACACTCGGGTTACAGGATAATGACACTGACACTCGGGGTATAGGATAATGACACTGGGGGTACAGGGTAATGACACTGACACTCGGGGTACAGGGTAATGACACTGACACTCGGGGTACAGGATAATGACACTGATACTTGGGGTACAGGATACTGACACTCAGGGTACAGGATGATGACACTGACACTCGGGGTACAGGATAACGACACTGACACTCGGGGTACAGGATAATGTCACTGATACTCGGGGTACAGGATAATGACGCTGACACTCGGGAGTACAGGATAATGACGCTGACACTCGGGGTACAGGATAATGACGCTGACACTCGGGGGTACAGGATAATGACGCTGACACTCGGGGTACAGGATAATGACGCTGACACTCGGGGGTACAGGATGACGACGCTGATACTCGGGGTACAGGATAATGACACTGACACTCGGGGTACAGGATAATGACACTGACACTCGGGGTACAGGATAATGACGCTGACACTCGGGGTACAGGATAATGACGCTGACACTCGGGGTACAGGATAATGACACTGATACTCGGGGTACAGGATAATGACACTGATACTCGGGGTACAGGATAATGACACGGACACTCGGGGTACAGGATGACGACACCGATACTCGGGGTACAGGATAATGACACTGACACTCGGGGTACAGGATAATGACACTGACACTCGGGGTACAGGATAATGACGCTGACACTCGGGGTACAGGATAATGACGCTGACACTCGGGGTACAGGATAATGACGCTGACACTCGGGGTACAGGATAATGACGCTGACACTCGGGGTACTGGATAATGACACTGACACTCGGGTTACAGGATAATGACACTGACACTCGGGGTATAGGATAATGACACTGGGGGTACAGGGATAATGACGCTGACACTCGGGGTACAGGATAATGACACTGACCCTTGGGTACAGGGTAATGACACTGACACTCGGGGTACAGGATAATGACACTGATACTTGGGGTACAGGATACTGACACTCAGGGTACAGGATGATGACACTGACACTCGGGGTACAGGATAACGACACTGACACTCGGGGTACAGGATAACGACACTGACACTCGGGGTACAGGATAATGTCACTGATACTCGGGGTACAGGATAATGACACTGACACTCGGGGTACAGGATAATGACGCTGACACTCGGGGGTACAGGATGACGACGCCGATACTCGGGGTACAGGATAATGATACTGATAGACGGAGTACAGGATGACAACACTGACACTCGGGGGTACAGGATGACGACACTGACACTCGGGGTACAGGATAATGACGCTGACACTCGGGGTACAGGATAATGACGCTGACACTCGGGGTACAGGATAATGACGCTGACACTCGGGGTACTGGATAATGACACTGACACTCGGGGTATAGGATAATGACACTGGGGGTACAGGATAATGACACTGACACTCGGGGTACAGGGTAATGACACTGACACTCGGGGTACAGGATAATGACACTGATACTTGGGGTACAGGATACTGACACTCAGGGTACAGGATGATGACACTGACACTCGGGGTACAGGATAACGACACTGACACTCGGGGTACAGGATAACGACACTGACACTCGGGGTACAGGATGACGACACTGACACTCGGGGTACAGGATAATGTCACTGATACTCGGGGTACAGGATAATGACGCTGACACTCGGGAGTACAGGATAATGACACTGACACTCGGGGTACAGGATAATGACGCTGACACTCGGGGTACAGGATAATGACGCTGACACTCGGGGGTACAGGATAATGACGCTGACACTCGGGGTACAGGATAATGACGCTGACACTCGGGGGTACAGGATGACGACACTGATACTCGGGGTACAGGATAATGACACTGACACTCGGGGTACAGGATAATGACACTGACACTCGGGATACAGGATAATGACGCTGACACTCGGGGTACAGGATAATGACGCTGACACTCGGGGTACAGGATAATGACGCTGATACTCGGGGTACAGGATAAAGACACTGATACTCGGGGTACAGGATAATGACACTGACACTCGGGGTACAGGATAATGACACGGACACTCGGGGTACAGGATGACGACACCGATACTCGGGGTACAGGATAATGACACTGACACTCGGGGTACAGGATAATGACACTGACACTCGGGGTACAGGATAATGACACTGACACTCGGGGTACAGGATAATGACACTGACACTCGGGGTACAGGATAATGACACTGACCCTTGGGTACAGGATAACGACACTGACACTCGGGGTATAGGATAATGACACTGGGGGTACAGGATAATGACGCTGACACTGGGGGTACAGGATAATGACGCTGATACTCGGGGTATAGGATAATGACACTGATACTCGGGGTACAGGATAATGACACTGATACTCGGGGTACAGGATAATGACACTGACACTCGGGGTACAGGATAATGACACGGACACTCGGGGTACAGGATAATGACACGGACACTCGGGGTACAGGATGACGACACCGATACTCGGGGTACAGGATAATGACACCGATACTCGGGGTACAGGATAATGACACTGACACTCGGGGTACAGGATAATGACACTGACACTCGGGGTACAGGATAATGACACTGACACTCGGGGTACAGGATAATGTCACTGATACTCGGGGTACAGGATAATGACACTGACCCTTGGGTACAGGATAACGACACTGACACTCGGGGTATAGGATAATGACACTGGGGGTACAGGATAATGACGCTGACACTCGGGGTACAGGATAATGACACTGACCCTTGGGTACAGGGTAATGACACTGACACTCGGGGTACAGGGTAATGACACTGACACTCGGGGTACAGGGTAATGACACTGACACTCGGGGTACAGGGTAATGACACTGATACTTGGGGTACAGGATACTGACACTCGGGGTATAAGATAACGACACTGACACTCGGGGTACAGGATAATGTCACTGATACTCGGGGTACAGGATAATGACACTGGGGGTACAGGATAATGACTTTGACACTTGGGGTACAGGATAATGACACTGACCCTTGGGTACAGGATAACGACACTGACACTCGGGGTACAGGATAATGACACTGACACTCGGGGTACAGGATAATGACACTGATACTTGGGGTACAGGATAAGGACACTGACACTCGGGGTACAGGATAATGACACTGACACTCGGGGTACAGGATAATGACACTGACACTCGGGGTACAGGATAATGTCACTGATACTCGGGGTACAGGATAATGACACTGACACTCGGGGTACAGGATAATGACACTGACCCTTGGGTACAGGATAACGACACTGACACTCGGGGTATAGGATAATGACACTGGGGGTACAGGATAATGACGCTGACACTCGGGGTACAGGATAATGACACTGACCCTTGGGTACAGGGTAATGACACTGACACTCGGGGTACAGGGTAATGACACTGACACTCGGGGTACAGGGTAATGACACTGACACTCGGGGTACAGGGTAATGACACTGACACTCGGGGTACAGGGTAATGACACTGATACTTGGGGTACAGGATACTGACACTCGGGGTATAGGATAACGACACTGACACTCGGGGTACAGGATAATGACACTGATACTTGGGGTACAGGATAAGGACACTGACACTCAGGGTACAGGATGATGACACTGACACTCGGGGTACAGGAGAATGACGCTGACACTCGGGGTACAGGAGAATGATGCTGATACTCGGGGTACAGGATAATGATACTCGGGGTACAAGATAATGATACTCGGGGCACAGGATGGCGACCATTTGCTGCTTGCTGTCACCGCCATGTCCCTTGCATCTGTTCACGTATAACATTGTGCCCGCTGACTTTGGCTCAGTTTCTCCGCGGCTGTGAACTCCCTCAGGGGCCACTTGTGACCTTTTGGGTTGAACCCACCGACTCTCGCTGAATATGCCAAGAATGTGAGTGAAACCTAAACAATTTGTGAAAAGTGGAGGGATGTTATATAAAGGAGAGCGGGGTTATAGTGGGGTTATACGGAGGTTGCCCTCACAGCTCCATGTTGCCCTTGAGCCGCCGATGACCCCCGAGCCTCAGACAAGCCGCTGTACAATTCTGGGGTTAAAGGTTCTGCAGCTGCTGAGAGAGAAAACAACAATCTGTTATTATAGGGAGGGAAGCGGAGACTGTGGGACCACGGCGCCTCCTCCCTGACGTCGCCCCCGAGCCGGGAGTATATGACATTATATACCTGTGCAGCTGACAGAGAACTTTATGCATCAAAGCGGTTCTCCACCTTTTGGGGACAACATTTTTTGTTTTTACTACTGAAATCCATTTATTTGGGGTATCATTAAAAACTTTGCACTGTTCACCTTCTATAGCCTCTGTGCTGCACTGTCTTGCTCGCTGAGGATGAGTTGACTGAGAATCCATCTGTGAGCTCATTCTGACTGACAGGAGAGTTTGTAGATCTTTTCTGAGCACCTCTCAGCTGATTTACGACCACTGACCACATCAAAGTTGAATGTGCAGGAAAACAAAATATAAAAACTAAACTATGCAAAATTGTTAATCAAATCCAATTGCAAAAATGATTTTTTTTTCATGCCAAAAACCATGAATACATGAATTTAAGTAAAAAAAAAATGCCCCCAAAGCTGGACAACCCCTTTATCATGGTAGAAGGAAAGTAATTGAATAGTGGAAAAGGCTTCATCTCTTCATATATTCTATATCTACATACATTACTTATCCTGAGTTGCCTCCTGTATTATACTCCAGAGCTGAACTCACTATTCTGCTGGTGCAGTCACTGTGTACATACATTACATTACTTATCCTGAGTTGCCTCCTGTATTATACTCCAGAGCTGAACTCACTATTCTGCTGGTGCAGTCACTGTGTACATACATTACATTACTTATCCTGAGTTGCCTCCTGTATTATACTCCAGAGCTGAACTCACTATTCTGCTGGTGCAGTCACTGTGTACATACATTACATTACTTATCCTGAGTTGCCTCCTGTATTATACTCCAGAGCTGAACTCACTATTCTGCTGGTGCAGTCACTGTGTACATACATTACATTACTGATCCTGAGTTACCTCCTGTATTATACTCCAGAGCTGCACTCACTATTCTGCTGGTGCAGTCACTGTGTACATACATTACATTACTGATCCTGAGTTACCTCCTGTATTATACTCCAGAGCTGCACTCACTATTCTGCTGGTGCAGTCACTGTGTACATACATTACATTACTGATCCTGAGTTACCTCCTGTATTATACTCCAGAGCTGCACTCACTATTCTGCTGGTGCAGTCACTGTGTACATACATTACATTACTGATCCTGAGTTACCTCCTGTATTATACTCCAGAGCTGCACTCACTATTCTGCTGGTGCAGTCACTGTGTACATACATTACATTACTGATCCTGAGTTACATCCTGTATTATACTCCAGAGCTGCACTCACTATTCTGCTGGTGCAGTCACTGTGTACATACATTACATTACTGATCCTGAGTTACCTCCTGTATTATACTCCAGAGCTGCACTCACTATTCTGCTGGTGCAGTCACTGTGTACATACATTACATTACTGATCCTGAGTTACATCCTGTATTATACTCCAGAGATGCACTCACTATTCTGCTGGTGCAGTCACCGTGTACATACATTACATTACTGATCCTGAGTTACACCCTGTATTATACTCCAGAGCTGCACTCACTATTCTGCTGGTGCAGTCACTGTGTACATACATTACATTACTGATCCTGAGTTACATCCTGTATTATACTCCAGAGCTGCGCTCACTATTCTGCTGGTGCAGTCACTGTGTACATACAGTATAAGAAATGTAATGTATGTACACAGTGACTGCACCAGCAGAATAGTGAGCGCAGCTCTGGAGTATAATACAGGATGTAACTCAGGATCTGTAATGTAATGTATGTACACAGTGACTGCACCAGCAGAATAGGGAGTGTTGCTCTGGAGTATAATACAGGAGGTAACTCAGGATCAGTAATGTAATGTATGTACACAGTGACTGCACCAGCAGAATAGTGAGTGCAGCTCTGGGGTATGATACAGGAATAAGTAATGTATGTTCTCAGTGACTGACTGTTTATGTGGATTGTGACTATACTCTAATAGTTTTGCTCCTGTTTATTATCTGGGCTTCTGGTTCAGTGTGTCGGCCGTGTCCTGGCCCCTGCTGGTCCTCCTCCGCGGTGGCTGCCTCTCCCGGGGTCCTGCGCTTTAGTGACTGTGTGTTCGCATGTTGTTGTATTAGTGCTGGTAGTTAGGTCACGCGCTCTACAAGCTCTGAGACCAGGGAGAGGACGACTAAGAATTTGGGTGGTTGTCGGAGCTCAGGATGAAAGGTAACCAGGAGACCTTCGTTATGGAGAAGGGGGGGAACAAGGGAAGAGAGCCAGAGGCGAAAAAGTCAAACACTAATGGAAACCATACGCTGCTCTCTTCATCCCGTGTGGTATTGATGGGATGTGAACTTCCAGGGACTCGGACTTGGTCACTGCTGTTTTAAATAAGCCAAAAAAAATCAGCGCTCAAAGCCACAAGTTACTACGCGCATTGTTTAATTCTGCCGTTAATATGCGCGGCCGGGTATAATGGGGACGTGCTAATGGTTTCCATTATGGACCTCGGTCTTGCTCGCCGGTTGGTGCGGACTGTCGCACTGGTTACATATCACTGTTTGGAGGAGTAGTTGATGGCTTTGTGACCTATTTGGAGTCGCCATAATCGAGACTTCTTCCCAGTACGGTGGCGCGATCCTGAGCCACCCATGTATCACGGATGCCCCTTCCTCTGAATGACCACCATTTGCAGCTTTTTGTTGCGTGTGACACCCATCGTGATCTTCTTGGTAGCTTCAATCTTGAAGAAGACCTTCCACCAGGTCAAGTGTGAAGTTTTTGCTCTTATTTCATTGCCCCGGCTCATCTGAGATTTCCGGATTTTTTTTTTATTATTTTTTTTTAAATCCGTCATACGGTTCTAGAGATCTGGGCCTCATACGGTGCTCACGGGATCCTCGGGGGCGTGTATGTTGCCTGTTCTGCCCCCTAGGTGCAGACCATAAAAATGTGCACTGAATAAAATGGCCCCTATCTCTGGAACCATAGGGAGGATTTTTTTTTTTTTATAAATCAAAAAGCTCAATACTCAGGGAAACCGAGAATAAAATAGGTGGGGGGTTCTCTCTGATGAGACGTCTCTAGGTTTGGCTCAAATCTGTGAAGAGGCCATATTGTCCATTGCAACCAAGAAGTTTTGAGTTGGCCTCTTCTTTCATACTTTCAGAAACTTTTAAGGTTCAGACATTTTTTTTTTTTTTTTTTTTTTTTACTGCTTTTGAGGTGTTTGTCAACCAATATGGCTGCCATTACATCCTCTATGGGGGTCATTACCAAGCTTCCAGGTCTTCTTGGTTGATCAGGGATACAGACGTGAGGGTCTTGTATTGATGCTCCATTCTTCGTTCTACTGCTTTTCCTTGAGAACTTCGCCACCATTTCTGCTTTACTATTTTTATCATTATGGAACAAAGAAATTTAACTAAAAACTATTAAAGTCTACTATTTAGATGCATTGTGGTAAAGCGTACCTGTCGTGTCAGGTGACTTTTCAAAATAATCTGCCCTTTGTGCGCATGAGGAATAATTCTGGCCATTATGACTTGTATCCTGCATTTTTCATCAGTTTTCCTTCTACGATCTCTAAATTTTTCTATTGTCTCTGAGCTAGTGGGTAGATAACGGCTCCTACAATGTCTCCAATACACAGTGCACACACAGACAAGAGGGATTCCTGCTTTCCTTTTTCTGTGTGACACATGTGCAGAAGCTGCAGTATGGCGGACACTATACAGCAATACTGGGCAGTGAAGACGGGAATCCTGCATGAGAGTGAAATAAAACACTATGAAGCAGCGGTATGGAGGACATTATACAGCAGTACTGAGCGGTGTAGTTGGGAATCCAACATAATGGTGAAAAAAAAACGCTTACTATAAAGCAGCAGTATGGAGGACATTGTACAGCAACACTAAGCAGTGTAGCTGGGAATCCAGCATGGGATGAAAGAAAGCATGTACTGTAAAACAGCAGCATGGAAAAAAATATACAGCAATACTGAGCGGTGTAGCTGGGAATCCAGAACTGGGGCAAAATTAAACACTTACTATAAATCAGTAGCTTAGACTACATTATACAGCAGTACTGAGCAGTGTAGCTGGGAATCCAGCTCTGGAGTGAGATAAAACACTTTCTATAAAGCAGCATTGAGAACATTATACAGCAGTACTGAGAAATATAGCTGGGAATTAAGCACAAGGGTGCGATAAAACACTATAAAGCAGCAGCATGGAGGACATTATGCAGCAGTACTGACCAGTGTAGCTGGGAATCCACATTGGGGTGAGATAAAGCACTAACTATAAAGCCGCAATACTGAGCAGTGTAGCTGTAAATTGGTGTGAGAGAAACACTTACTAGAAAACAACAGCATGGAAGCCTCTGATTCATCTCCTCCCTCCTCCTCCCCTCTCCATAGACTTCAAAAGGCAGCTGTAACCTGATCCCTCAGTGAGCAGGAAGTCCATTCTGTTAAGCGAGCTACGAGTTCAGAAGGAAAAGAGAAAGTGGCTCATAAGTGGAGGAAGGAGCAGAATTATCCGATACATTTCTTAGATTCGCTTGAGTTATTGATTCCTGCAGAGTTTTGTTGGAACAACAGCGACCATTTACGTGCAGCGCTGCCGCTTGCAATTGCTGTGGTGACTGTAGTGCTGCTATATACAATGTAGACTTCCAGATTATGGCGCCGCAATAAAAATAATGACCTTGATCACTTTCTCCCGCGGCATCTACACTATTGCATTCTGGTAGCAGCAGAAGTTTCCTTGAAGTGGAGCACATGGGAGTCTCCAGAAATGAGTGCATCGCCTTGTCCGCTGCTCGTGCAAACCTAAACTGGTGCAATCAAAGCAAGATGACGTCTAATTACCCAGATATTACCAAAAACAAAATACTTTTTTTTTTTTTTTCATTTTTTTGCAATAGGATTTTTTTTTTTTTTTTTTGCAATTTTCTTGTTTATTTTTTTATATAAGTAAAAAAAACAATATCCGTGTCGTCTGGTTTATTAGTGAGTATTTGGGCCGCCTCGTCGTGTCCAGATCAGTTTGCAGAATTTTGACCATTATGACATCACCCAGCAGATGGCGCCAGACGCCTGACAGTAGATTGGACCTGTCAAGCTCCATGACACACGGCCCAGGAGGGGAAAATCTCTTTGCAGTATTAATCATGTGCTTCACGCTTTATTGCTCCAGTACAATGCTGTTTATACTGTTAGAAAAATACTGAGCAAAATAATGAGAAATTAAATTTACCACTTAATTTTTTTTTTTTTTTTTGTTCTTAGGTGTATGTTAATCAATGACAAGATCCCTGCGCCCGCCTTATTCACGTAAGGCCGTAGCGGATTTTTGCACCGTCGTCTGCAAGTTTCTATATTAGCGAGAGTAAAAGTAACCCCCCGGCTATGAGACTGAGGGTGACTTTCTAATCGCTGGGGGTCCTGGTAATGGGGCAGAGATATGCCCGCCGCAGAGCCCAGTGGTCGGCCCGGTCAGGAAAAATCCTAAAAGGCTGGAAAACCCCTTCAGATGGATATTGGATGGGCACCACCTTCTCTCACTTCTTCGGTACGCTTGCTGTGTTGCAAAAAGGTAGAGCCGGTGTCATAATCTGGTGCCGCTTATCTCTGGGGGGGGGTTTTGTCGGACCCCCTTACTGATTACTGGCCCTGGCCGACCCCCTCCGGGAGCCCTGTGACTTGCTCCGTTTGCGCCTTCACGTGTGATCGATCTGCTGGTGGTTGTAGTCGTCTGGGTCCTTTCGTGACCGGAGTAGCCCAGTTTTTGGCTTTTTGTGACTGCAGTCTTGTACGTTCCCGGGCTCGATGGTTAATGAAGAAGAGTTGATAGACGGGACGGGCTCAGCTCCTCTGCCAAGATATGCCCATATTCCTATGATCTGGTTCCCGGGTGCTGAGGGGCTCATTATTAGGGGGCTGTATGGTGGTGATATATGGCGCATCGTTTGCTTTTGTGACCTTCTCCGCGTGATCGCTGATCTTCAGAGCTCTACGACCATGGTGACAACAGAACATGGTATCTTCTGCCAGATGTCTACAAGATGAGATCTTGGCACCTGCGGGCACTAGTGGGGGTCCTGTTCAGCTGATCATAGCGCCAAGTGCCTCGTAAATGCTCCTGACCCCATGCCACATTGTGGTTCACAGCCAAATGTGCCCAACACAGGAGCCAATGGTGACTTGGACATTGCCCGAGAGCTCCGTCGTTGGGAAAAATTGACGTAATTCCAGCGTGGTGGCTGAATGCCCAGCACAGCTTCCTTGCTTGGGGTCCTGGATTAAAATCTCCTTTACTTCCAATTTATCCTATATCCTGACTGGTTAATATGTGTCTGATAATGCTTAACCAAGGATATATCGAAGGGTTAACAGATGGCACGACTAGATGCCAGTGGTAGGGGAGGCAGCAACAGGCCACTCTGTCTTGGCTATGGCAATTCTTCCTTACAAAGTGGTCAGTCTGTTGTCTGGTGCACAAAGACTTTCAGATGCATTTCATGGAGACACCGGGGGCTTTCCTGGCTCATATGACCAATATACTCTGCTATCCCAATGTTGAAAACTCCTTATTTCTCACAGCTGAAGGTTTGCTGCAATTGAGAGATGAGATGAACTCCCACAGATCATTGAAAAGGTTATTCCTATTAGTAAAAGCGTGGACAGTTGATAACTTGCAGATTGGTGAGAGTCCGACCATTGGGACTGGGAAATCCACTGATCCCAATAATGGGAATTTTAAATTACTTGTAGGAATGGAGCGGTGTCCACAGCTCCATTGATTTTATATACAGTTAGGTCCATATATATTTGGACAGAGACAACATTTTTCTAATTTTGGTTCTAGACATTACCACAATGAATTTTAAACAAAACAATTCAGATGCAGTTGAAGTTCAGGCTTTCAGCTTTCTTTTGAGGGTATCCACATTAAAATTGGATGAAGGGTTTAGGAGTTTCAGCTCCTTATCATGTGCCACCCTGTTTTTAAAGGGACCAAAAGTAATTGGACAGATTAAATAATTGTAAATAAAATGTTCATTTCTAGTACTTGGTTGAAAACCCTTTGTTGGCAATGACTGCCTGAAGTCTTGAACTCATGGACATCACCAGACGCTGGGTTTCCTCCTTTTTGATGCTCCTCCAGGCCTTCACTGCGGTGGTTTTCAGTTGCTGTTTGTTTGTGGGCCTTTCTGTTTGAAGTTTAGTCTTTAACAAGTGAAATGCTGCTCAATTGGGTTGAGATCAGGTGACTGACTTGGTCATTCCAGAATATTCCACTTCTTTGCTTTAATAAACTCCTGGGTTGCTTTGGCTTTATGTTTTGGGTCATTGTCCATCTGTAGTATGAAACGACGACCAATCAGTTTGGCTGCATTTGGCTGGATCTGAGCACACAGTATGGCTCCGAATACATCACAATTCATTCGTCTGCTTCTGTCCTGTGTCACATCATCAATAAACACTAGTGACCCAGTGCCACTGGCAGCCATGCATGCCCAAGCCATCACACTGCCTCCGCCGTGTTTTACAGATGATGTGATATGCTATGGATCATGAGCTGTACCACGCGCCTTCGCCATACTTTTCTCTTTCCATCATTCTGGTAGAGGTTGATCTTGGTTTCATCTGTCCAAAGAATGTTCTTCCAGAACTGTGCTGGCTTTTTTAGATGTTTTTTTAGCAAAGTCCAGTCTAGCCTTTTTATTCTTGATGCTTATGAGTGGCTTGCACCGTGCAGTGAACCCTCTGTATTTACTTTCATGCAGTCTTCTCTTTATGGTAGATTTGGATATTGATACGCCTACCTCCTGGAGAGTGTTGTTCACTTGGTTGGCTGTTGTGAAGGGGTTTCTCTTCACCATGGAGATGATTATTCTGCGATCATCCACCACTGTTGTCTTCTGTGGGCGCCCAGGTCTTTTTGCATTGATGAGTTCACCAGTGCTTTCTTTCTTTCTTAGGATGGACCAAACTGTAGATTTTGCCACTCCTAATATTGTAGCAATTTTTTGGATGGGTTTTTTCTGTTTTTGCAGCTTAAGGATGGCTTGTTTCACCTGCATGGAGAGCTCCTTTGACCGCATGTTTACTTCACAACAAAACCTTCCAAATGCAAGCACCACAGCTCAAATCAACTCCAAGCCTTTTATCTGCTTAATTGAGAATGACATAACGAAGGGATTGCCCACACCTGTCCATGAAATAGCCTTGGAGTCAATTGTCCAATTACTTTTGGTCCCTTTAAAAACAGGGTGGCGCATGATAAGGAGCTGAAACTCCTAAACCCTTCATCCAATTTTAATGTGGATACCCTCAAATGAAAGCTGAAAGTCTGAACTTCAACTGCATCTGAATTGTTTTGTTTAAAATTCATTGTGGTAATGTCTAGAAGCAAAATTAGAAAAATGTTGTCTCTGTCCAAATATATATGGACCTAACTGTAGTTTTACTGGAAACTAAACTAGCTTTTTTTGGCCACAGCTCCACTTATTCTCTACAGTACTGCTGGAAAAAAAGAGATTTTTGGCCACAGCTTCATTGAAAAGTCCTGTAGGAGCGGAGCGGTGTCCACAGCTCCACTAATTCTCTGTGGTACTGCTGAAAAAAAGAAGAGCTTTTTTTCAGCCAACTGAGTCTGCCCCGTATAGTATGAGTGGCGCACATTTCATTGCTCTCGGGAACCGTGGAGGACCCCTAAAAATGCTCCAGACTTTTCCTCCTGTGCCATTTCTGTCTGTGGTTTAATTCTCCTCCTCCAGAGAGTTGCCGTCTCTTCTCTGGCACCGTCTTGGCTCTGCTTGAGTTGGTGACACTATTAGGAAATTCTTCTCCGCCGGCGCGGACAACTGCGTCTTTCCTTGTTTGCAAACACAATCTAAGCTCCGTCGTGAAGGAGGCTGCAGAGGCTTTTACAAGACAGCTGAAGCCCAGCCAAGACCCCCGCTCTGCAAGAGCTCCCTTTAATCAGGTTAATCCCTGACGCTGTGATCAACAAGGGACCCCCCAGCCTTAATAAGGTGTTAAGTGCAAGGTCAATGCATGTTAGTCCATAAAATTGCAGCAAAGAGAAGACAATAACAAGGTGGAATGACGTGTTTATTGGAACGGTATGGAAGCGATTATCCGCATGCTGTTACAATGTTACTGCTCTCGCTGCTGATTTTTTTTTCCTATTAACCTTTATTATTCCGGGGTCTATGACGATGGGATAATTCTGTGGGTAGCGATTAGGAAAAATATCATAAAAAATACTTTATGATCCCGACCCTCGGCTCTTCCATGCAGAATCCCTCCCGATACTTATTTCCCTCAATGTTGCGAATTCAGAATCCCCATTCAGATTGTCGTTGGACTCGGCAAAAAATTTTGGTTTTGAATCCACCCACTGGTGTCATTACAGAGATGCCAGAAGGGCTGCCACTGATTGGCAGCAGCGGTCAACAAAGTCTTGAGAAGTCCTCCGGAGCGCCGACGCTGGATCGGCAGGGAAAGGAGGAGGAGAATGCTAATTTCTTAACATTTGCAGCTGTTTTGACGTTGGATAACCCCTTTAAGTCCTCGGACAGATGCCGCCGCCCTTCCTTATTTATTTGCTTTAATCTGTGACCCCGTTATTTCATTAAAAGGCATACAGTAATAATTAGTTCAGCTGCAATGCTCCAGAACAAAAGCCGGCGCGCTCGCTCGTTTTCAGCTCTTTTTGATCAATCTCGGCACATCTGGGATCTTTGGGAAAAGCATCAAGAAAAATGCACGGAGAGAAGAAGAAGCGAGCGGCGCGGGGAGCAAGATCTGATTTATCGTCTCCCGTTGTACAGCAATATCTTCAGAAGAGACCGTCGACCATTGTATGAGAACTACGGAGACCTTATGAGGGGACGAGGGCAAAAGTGATGGGCTCAAACCACAACGGGGAAATGTCTAACGATTCTTTCCTTTCCTAGCGATGGCTTCCGTCACACACATTGGAATCCGGTTTTAACCCTTGGTCACTTAGAGCGCGAGATCTCTTGTAAAGGAGTTGCCCAAAGTTCTCTATCACTAGTCCAGCGCTCGCCTTCTCCTGACTTCCTCCTTTCGATTGATTGACAGTTCCAACCTGCGGCACCACTGCTCCGAATTCTGCACTCCCCGATTCTTCCAAGGCAACTTTCCCTCTTCAGCATTGAAGAACAATAAGGTGGCGTTGAGATTGGCCAGATCCAACAATACCGCCAACTTCGGAGTAGTGCTTCCAACTTTATTGGGAAGACCTATTAGTTTCCTTGCCTAGGAGACCGGCCGCTGCTGATAGACTGCAGGTAGCCCGTATTCTTGGCAACGAAAAATATAATGAAATATTTCTCAGTTTTTAAGACTACAGAGAATTTTTTAATAAGTTGAAAATAGCAAAGTTGCTCATTTTTACAATCACTTTTGTGATTTTTTTTAACCATTTATCAAATCTAGAAAAATGTGGTTAAAGAAAACCGCCCTTACTGTTTCTCTGCAGAATATTCTGCATGTTCCTAGTTATAAATCCTATAGAGAACACAGGTTTAATTTTCTGCCAATCTGATCCATTTTTGGCCCTCGGAAAAGGCATAACAATCTTTTTGTCCCATTTTACAAGAGGAAAAGATGCAGATTTCTCTGTATTATTGTAATATGGAACCAAATATAATGGAAGACGGAAGGAATTTCTTGGAATTTATTATTTTCTAGTGTCCTTCCGGGGGCCGAATCATTACACAGTGCAGCCCCTCACCTTTTTAGACTCTGTAGGTGATAATGTCCTTTGGGCCGGTCCGTATGGATGTTGGATCATCTGGAAATTCTTAACCGTGAAATAATTGTGTCCTACGTAACGGAAACTGCGCCCGATGTCTAAATCGTTCCTCGATCAAGTGTCTCGTAATATTACAAGTTATTTTGCACTTCAGGAACGTGCGTGCGCGGTTCTTCCCTCCGCCATTTCTCCCGCCTGTCTCGTTGGCGCTCTGCTACGTGCTGATAAATGCTCTGCAGCGAGGAAACTGCGGCTGCCATATTAATTAGCTGCTCGCGGAGCAGCGACGATGGACACCGGGTGGGGACAGAATTGGCAGCTTTACCTGGTTTCTCTCTGCAGGTCCCAGGTGGTAAAGATTCCTCCACAATCGTCGCTGTCCCTGGAAATGTCCAAAAATATTGGTGCAGAAACTCCAGAATTTACTGATCAAACTAATGTTTGGAGTCACTTCTGGATTAAGATATTGATGACTTATCCGTAGGTCTTCACCGGCACATCCGCAGATCAGGTGATATCTAGCGCCATGACCGCTAGAAGTACACAGTGTATGGAACCAGAGCACCATGTAGTGGCCGCTCTTGGGTACTGCAGCTCAGATCACATTCACTTTAATAGGAGCTGAGCTGCAGTACCGAGAACTGCCACTATGCAGTGAATGAAGCTTTGCTGTTCGGCCCCCTGTACGCTATGGAGGCTGCGGATGTCAGACCACCACCAATCCTTAGGGTCATCAAGATCTTAGTCCTGGACAACCTCTTTAAAGCAAATGGTTATAATGAGTTATCACCCATTAACAGGTAACTACTAGACCCATGGGGGTCCAGACACTTGGGGCCCATGGGGGTTTATGAGACTGACGGAGGTAGCTAAGCTGTTATTGTCAATCCCCAATTGTCCCATACAGATTGTACTCGCAGTTGCCGATCCATTCTCTCTGATCATACATTGATATCACCCGGAATACCCCTTTAAGCAACAATTTCCAACATTCTACATTGATTAATTTCTTAACACCTCCTTATAAACTGCTGAGCTTTTCTCATACAGAGGTCCAAATCCCCTGCATAGACTTACTGGTGCGTGATAAAACTCTGCCTGCAGCCACCACTAGGGGGAGCTCCCTGTATAGAGATTCATGATAAGATCCTGTCTGCAGCCACCACTAGGGGGAGCTCCCTGTATACAGAGATACATGATAAGATCCTGTCTGCTGCCACCACTAGGGGGAGCTCCCTGTATACAGAGATACATGATTTGATTATGGCTGTAGACACCACTAGGGGGAGCTCCCTGTATACAGAGATACATGATTTGATTCTGTCTGCAGTCACCACTAGGGGGAGCTCCCTGTATACAGAGATACATGATAAGATCCTGTCTGCTGCCACCACTAGGGGGAGCTCCCTGTATACAGAGATACATGATTTGATTATGGCTGTAGACACCACTAGGGGGAGCTCCCTGTATACAGAGATACATGATTTGATTCTGTCTGCCGCCACCTCTAGGGGGAGCTCCCTGTATACAGAGATACATGATAAGATTCTGTCTGCCGTCACCACTAGGGGGAGCTCCCGGTATACAGAGATACAGGATAAGATTCTGCCTGCAGCCACCACTAGGGGGAGCTCCTTGTATACAGAGATACATAAGATTCTGTCTGCAGCCACCACTAGGGGGAGCTCCCTGTATACAGAGATACATGATAAGATCCTGTCTGCAGCCACCACTAGAGGGAGCTCCCTGTATACCGAGATACATGATAAGATTCTGTCTGCAGCCACCACTAGGGGGAGCGCCTTGTATACAGAGATACATAAGATCCTGTCTGCAGCCACCACTAGGGGGAGCTCCCTGCATACATGTTATAAAAATAATACAAAACAAAACTTTTATATATTTTTATTTATTTATAAAAAATTATTATTAAAATTCTTAATTATTACAATTTTATTATTTTTATTATTTTTTGGGGATAATGATGAAGCCATTGGATAAGAGCAGCACTAAATAAAAAAAATATAGATCCTTTGATTATTATTATTTTTTGCTCTGACTATACATGACGAGGATGTGCTTTGCGTATATTCATTGCGTCCGGTCCGGACTGCGGAGCTGTGACCTTCCCTTGACCCGCAGCCTCCATTATAAAGTCTTTTTTGACCTCCCTCAATAACATGACAGAAATAGCCCGGCATACGGGCGAGCAGATCACTTAATACCTGAGCGGGCGAGCGGCAGCCTCCGGGACGCTCGGCTTTAATCTCTCCATCCACACTGCGCTCATTTTAATTTGCAGAATTGAAGCCAGGTTGAGTGCAGTAAAGCCGCCTGAGTAAATATTCATGCCCCACTGATCTAACATGTCTCCATTTCATTTCTGCGATTGCAAGAATTACCTTCCCGGCCGGCGCAGACTCTCGGGCTGATTCCCATTAGAGATAGGTGGAGGCTCACACTCCTTTCCGTGGCACTCGGCAAACAGAAATATATTTTTAGAAACCCTCCACCGTGCCCAAGGGGGACGATCCATCGCCGGGAGCCGTCACGGAGGGCGATCCGCGCACAGAACCGCGGGGAGCGACGTCACCGGCCGCCGCTGATTCTGGCTGCTAAAGAAGAAACAATTGTAGCGTCTCGCAGACACAATTAGGACGAGTTTGATAAAATGTAACAAATCGGAGACTTCGATCTGCAACAACCACAGGGGTCGGGGGTGCAAGCGAGCTCCTATGGGCGATGTGATCCCACCTTTATTATTTGGGTGCTGGGGGTAACAGCAGAGGAGATGGCGGCGTCTGCGGGAGGCTGCGGGGCTTTATATTAGACCTGTCACACAGGACTTCTTACTCATTGCAATGATCCGGCTATCAGCGAGCGCCATCAGCTCCATTTGCAGAGGATATTGAATTGTATCCATTACCTTTCCAGCCATTTTTTTTTCCGACGCTGGACCATTATTCATGAGGCCGCATCTTACTAATAGATAGGACTGCAAGATGTCACCGGCCGCGAGGAGGCTGACAGTGCAGGGGATGGCGAAGGACGAGTCCAGTGTGTGTGTGTACATCTATACCTATGTATGTGTATATATATATATATATATATATATATATGTATATGTGTGTGTGTGTATGTGTGTGTGTATATATATATATATATACGGTATATATACAGTACAGACCAAAAGTTTGGACACACCTTCTCATTTAAAGATTTTTCTGTATTTTCATGACTATGAAAATTGTACATTCACACTGAAGGCAACAAAACTATGAATTAACACATGTGGAATTATATACTTAACAAAAAAGTGTGAAACAACTGAAAATATGTCTTATATTCTAGGTTCTTCAAAGTAGCCACCTTTTGCTTTGATGACTGCTTTGCACACTCTTGGCATTCTCTTGATGAGCTTCAAGAGGTAGTCACCGGAAATGGTCTTCCAACAATCTTGAAGGAGTTCCCAGAGATGCTTAGCACTTGTTGGCCCTTTTGCCTTCACTCTGCGGTCCAGCTCACCCCAAACCATCTCGATTGGGTTCAGGTCTGGTGACTGTGGAGGCCAGGTCATCTGGCGTAGCCCCCCATCACTCTCCTTCTTGGTCAAATAGCCCTTACTCAGCCTGGAGGTGTGTTTGGGGTCATTGCCCTGTTGAAAAATAAATGATGGTCCAACTAAACGCAAACCGGATGGAATAGCATGCCGCTGCAAGATGCTGTGGTAGCCATGCTGGTTCAGTATGCCTTCAATTTTGAATAAATCCCCAACAGTGTCACCAGCAAAACATCCCCACACCATCACACCTCCTCCTCCATGCTTCACGGTGGGAACCAGGCATGTAGAGTCCATCCGTTCACCTTTTCTGCGTCGCACAAAGACACGGTGGTTAGAACTAAAGATCTCAAATTTGGACTCATCAGACCACAGCACAGATTTCCACTGGTCTAATGTCCATTCCTTGTGTTCTTTAGCCCAAACAAGTCTCTTCTGCTTGTTGCCTGTCCTTAGCAGTGGTTTCCTAGCAGCTATTTTACCATGAAGGCCTGCTGCACAAAGTCTCCTCTTAACAGTTGTTGTAGAGATGTGTCTGTTGCTAGAACTCTGTGTGGCATTGACCTGGTCTCTAATCTGAGCTGCTGTTAACCTGCGATTTCTGAGGCTGGTGACTCGGATAAACTTATCCTCAGAAGCAGAGGTGACTCTTGGTCTTCCTTTCCTGGGGCGGTCCTCATGTGAGCCAGTGTCTTTGTGGCGCTTGATGGTTTTTGCAACTCCACTTGGGGACACTTTCAAAGTTTTCCCAATTTTTCAGACTGAATGACCTTCATTTCTTAAAGTAATGATGGCCACTCGTTTTTCTTTTCTTAGCTGCTTTTTTCTTGCCATAATACAAATTCAAACAGTCTATTCAGTAGGACTATCAGCTGTGTATCCACCAGACTTCTGCTCAACACAACTGATGGTCCTAACCCCATTTATAAGGCAAGAAATCCCACTTATTAAACCTGACAGGGCACACCTGTGAAGTGAAAACCATTTCCGGTGACTACCTCTTGAAGCTCATCAAGAGAATGCCAAGAGTGTGCAAAGCAGTCATCAAAGCAAAAGGTGGCTAAAGAACCTAGAATATAAGACATATTTTCAGTTGTTTCACACTTTTTTGTTAAGTATATAATTCCACATGTGTAATTTCATAGTTTTGATGCCTTCAGTGTGAATGTACAATTTTCATAGTCATGAAAATACAGAAAAATCTTTAAATGAGAAGGTGTGTCCAAACTTTTGGTCTGTACTGTAATATATATATATATATATATATATATATATATATATATATATAATACAGTTATATGTAAAAGTTTGGGCACCCCTATTAATCTTAAGCTTAGTGTTTTATAAAAATTGGTGTTTTTGCAACAGCTATTTCAGTTTGATATATGTAATAACTGTTGGACACAGTAATGTTTCTGCCTTGAAATGAGGTTCATTGCACTAACAGAAAATGTGCAATCTGCATTCAAACAAAATTTGACAGGTGCATAAGTATGGGCACCCTTATCATTTTCTTGTTTTAAATACTCCTACCTACTTTTTACTGACTTACTAAAGCACTCTTTTTAGTTTTGTAACCTCATTGAGCTTTGAACTTCAGAGCCAGGTGTATGCAATCATGAGAAAAGCTACTTAAAGTTGCCACTTGCAAGTTGTTCTCCTGTTTAAATCTCCTCTGAAGAGTGGCATCATGGGCTCCTCAAAACAACTGTCAAATGATCTGAAAACAAAGATTATTCAACATAGTTGTTCAGGGGAAGGATACAAAAAGCTGTCTCAGAGATTTAACCTGTCAGTTTCCACTGTGAGGAACATAGTAAGGAAATGGAAGAACACAGGGACAGTTCTTGTTAAGGCCAGAAGTGGCAGGCCAAGAAAAACATCAGAAAGGCAGAGAAGAAGAATGGTGAGATCAGTCAAGGACAATCCTCAGACCACCTCCAGAGAGGTGTCACTCAAGCTCAACTTGCTGCAGATGGTGTCACTGTGCATCGGTCAACTATACAATGCACTTTGCACAAGGAGAAGCTGTATGGGAGAGTGATGCGAAAGAAGCCGTTTCTGCAAGCACGCCACAAACAGAGTCAGCTGAGGTATGCAAAAGCACATTTGGAGAAGCCAATTTCTTTTTGGAAGAAGGTCCTGTGGACTGATGAAACCAAGATTGAGTTGTTTGGTCATACAAAAAGGCGTTATGCATGGCGGCAAAAAACCACAGCATTCCAAGAAAAACATTTGCTACCCACAGTAAAATTTGGTGGAGGTTCCATCATGCTTTGGGGCTGTGTGGCCAATGCCGGCTCCGGGAATCTTGTTAAAGTTGAGGGACGCATGGATTCCACTCAGTATCAGCAGATTCTTAACAATAATGTTCAAGAATCAGTGACAAAGTTGAAGTTACGCAGGGGATGGATCTTTTAGCAAGACAATGATCCAAAACACCGCTCCAAATCTACTCAGGCATTCATGCAGAGGAACAATTACAATGTTCTGGAATGGCCATCCCAGTCCCCAGACCTGAATATCATTGAACATCTGTGGGATCATTTGAAGAGGGCTGTCCATGCTCGGCGACCATCAAACTTAACTGAACTGGAATTGTTTTGTAAAGAGGAATGGTCAAAAATACCTTCATCCAGGATCCAGGAACTCATTAAAAGCTACAGGAAGCGACTAGAGACTGTTATTTTTGCAAAAGGAGGATCTACTAAATATTAATGTCACTTTTCTGGTGAGGTGCCCATACTTATGCACCTGTCAAATTTTGTTTGAATGCAGATTGCACATTTTCTGTTAGTACAATAAACCTCATTTCAAGGCAGAAACATTACTGTGTCCAACAGTTATTACATAGATCAAACGGAAATAGCTGTTGCAAAAACACCAATTTTTATAAAACATTAAGCTTAAGATTAATAGGGGTGCCCAAACTTTTTCATATAACTGTATGTGCAGAATAACGTTTGTATGTGCGTTATATTACTTATATTGGTCCAGAGCTGCACTTTCAATTCTGCTGGTTGTCATTAGAAACACTCCTAACATTAAGCTTTACAATACGTTGTTCATTTACTTATATCAGATGGTTATACAGAGCCTGAATGCAAATCACCAGAGCATACTGAGGTCTGCAGAATTATGAATGCAGTCCTGAAGTATAATGAAGCCGATAAAAGTAATGTATGTACACAGTGACTCCACCAGCAGAATAGTGAGTGCAGCTCTGGGGTATAATACAGGATGTAACTAAGGATCAGTAATGTAATGTAATGTATGTACACAGTGACTGCACCATCAGAATAGTGAGTGCAGCTCTGGAGTATAATACAGGATGTAACTCAGGATCAGTAATGTAATGTATGTACACAGTGACTGCACCAGCAGAATAGTGAGTGCAGCTCTGGAGTATAATACAGGATGTAACTCAGGATCAGTAATGTAATGTATGTACACAGTGACTGCATCAGCAGAATAGTGAGTGCAGCTCTGGGGTATAATACAGGATGTAACTCAGGATCAGTAATGTAATGTATGTATACAGTGACTGTACCAGCAGAATAGTGAGTGCAGCTCTGGAGTATAATACAGGATGTAACTCAGGATCAGTAATGTAATGTATGTACACAGTGACTGCACCAGCAGAATAGTGAGTGCAGCTCTGGGGTATAATACAGGATGTAACTCAGGATCAGTAATGTAATGTATGTACACAGTGACTGCACCAGCAGAATAGTGAGTGCAGCTCTGGAGTATAATACAGGATGTAACTCAGGATCAGTACAGGATCAGTAATGTAATGTATGTACACAGTGACTGCACCAGCAGAATAGTGAGTGCAGCTCTGGGGTATAATACAGGATGTAACTCAGGATCAGTAATGTAATATATGTACACAGTGACTCCACCAGCAGAATAGTGAGTGCAGCTCTGGAGTATAATACAGGATGTAACTCAGGATCAGTACAGGATCAGTAATGTAATGTATGTACACAGTGACTGCACCAGAAGAATAGTGAGTGCAGCTCTGGAGTATAATACAGGATGTAACTCAGGATCAGTAATGTAATGTATGTACACAGTGACTGCACCAGCAGAATAGTGAGTGCAGCTCTGGAGTATAATACAGGATGTAACTCAGGGTCAGTAATGTAATGTATGTACACAGTGACTGCACCAGCAGAATAGTGAGTGCAGCTCTGGAGTATAATACAGGATGTAACTCAGGGTCAGTAATGTAATGTATGTACACAGTGACTGCACCAGCAGAATAGTGAGTGCAGCTCTGGAGTATAATACAGGATGTAGCTCAGTAATGTATGTACACAGTGACTGCACTTTATAGAGAGATTTATTCTTTTTCGTCATCTCTACAGTTTTCAGTCTGCAGATCTTGTATTTGCTGTGGTCGTCTATCACATCGCTCCTTCTGTTGCAGAGGCCTCTGGCATGTGAGGGGTTAATCGCGCCCTCAGAGGAGGATTGTGTATCCGTTAATATTACGTCCCCTTTTCTGTCCCACTATTCTGCATTTGTGGAATTTCCTCAGGAATGTCCCAGCCTGTATTCCTTCTTCCTTTTCTTTCTTTTCGCTGACTCTTTCATTTTTCCTTGACCTTGGAAGGTGATCCGCCGAATTAATGTTGTTTCCCCCTTGTCAAATAATTCCAGAGAATAAGATATTGGGTTGCGGGCGGGCGGCCGTCCTATTAGTCTGCTACATTAACACCGAAGAGGCTTTCAGGCATTTGCAATTAACATTATTAATTGTGGTTTGGATGCAGAAGCGGCGGCGATCCGTCATACAATCCGTCCTAATAAATGGCAGCTTAGCGCGGAGCGGAGGGGAAGGAAGCCGAGCGTTTATTTGTGTTTCAAACTTGTAATTTCTGAAAAGAATTCAGAAATGCCAAATCTGCTTAAGCCGCATGTGACTTTACAGCCTGAAGCGACCTGCAGTGCTCCGGCGTCGGCTGTACGGCGCGTCCCTGCGCGCCTGTAAATCACGCTGCGCCTGTCGATTGCAAGCTCCGCTGCCGCAGCACTGACCGCGGCCGATCCGGTTACCTTCTATAGAAACATAAACTATTGGTAGTGACCTCACACCAGCTCTACAGATACGGATCTACTCATGGGCATGCTGGGATATGTAGTGAAATAAATCTGCACTCCTGTAATAGCGCCACCTTGTGCTCAAAATTAGTATTGCTTTTTTTTTTTTTTTCTTTGTGCACAGGTGTGGAGTATTTTTTAAGCTGCACTCCTTTTATCTTGACCATATAAAGGCTTCAGATTTATTTATTTTTTGCTACTTTTTAATCTTTATTTTTCAAGTACGTTTGCACTGTATGGCAGTATTATACAAGCATTATATGGCATTGCTGATGGGATCGTTTCATGGCTGTACTGATTTCTATTTTTCCCTCTTCCAAAAGAAAAAAAAAAAAAAAAAAAAAAAAAAGCCGATCGCCTCCTTTTAATTTTTCCAGGGCGACAGTCACATCAGATAGTTAATTTTCATGGTCGGGTCATTTTACGTATAAGACTAAGTAGGGCGATGACCGATCATTCATCGACCATAGAATAATAATAATTATAAAGAATGTCGGATCACATCGGTTCTGCCAGAATTTTTTCGCCGATCCCCAAAAAAATCGCCCCCGGGGGGCGCTTCATATATTTACCAGCCACAAATTGATCTTGGTTCCGTCTCGATGGTCGGAGCGTTTGCCGCCTCGCTGGTCGCAGCGTTTGCCGCCTCGCTGGTCGCAGCGTTTGCCGCCTGGATGGTCGGAGCGTTTGCCGCCTCGCCGGTCGGAGCGTTTGCCGCCTCGCCGGTCGGAGCGTTTGCCGCCTCGCCGGTCGGAGCGTTTGCCGCCTCGCCGGTCGGAGCGTTTGCCGGCCCTTCCGTGGGGTTACAGACTTTCCAGCTCTCTGGTCCTGGTCTCTCCCAAGGTTTATCTCATTCTCCATGTCAGACGGATGAGGGATCTCCTGTGATTATAACCTCACCCCGGACAGGCGGTCGTGCCTGTTCTGTAGGCGATACACCCCCTCCCCCAGCAGCTGATAAATGGCTTACTAAATCATTCATAGCGTCTTCATAGGGACAGAGGCTCCCAGACACAATGGCTGCTACATTTCATAGTGAGATGACATTGCCAAGTTGTTCTAGTGCTGCAACTTGTATAAAGTCACCGTATCGCGGCCAAACTGGGGTTTTATAGACTCGTTCTCTTACAGACCAGACTATTTTCCTTTTAGGATCGTGTGTGCAATTATAGACATTTTAGTTTTAGATTCATTTCATAATCTATATTTGTTTAGAGCGGACATTAAAACATAGATCTGCATTGCCTACATTTTGGCTCACCACTAGAGGGAGCTCTGTGCAGACTTATGTCCAATGGAGACGCTAGGTCAGTAGGCTCCCTCTAGTGGTGGCTGCCGATAACCAGAATTTTACAATTTGATGCTGGGCAGGAAATATGGAGTTCAAAAAGATATATTATGAAATAATTCACTGATTTCATGACCTGGTAATGATGAATGGTGGGTCCTCGACTAAGCTGAAGAACGAAGTAGTGACCTATCTATATTTTATGGAGTAGGATGACTACTCTTCGTGTCACAAGTGGAACCCATTTATTCGCCATCTTCACGACCTGCCCAAAAAAGTGGGCATTTATTGGGATTTTGGGGCTTAAATGTTTTAATTTTGGCTGCTAAGTGTTGGAATTGACCAGATTTTTAGGAGTTTTTGCCAACGAAGTGTCATCAGTTGACTTTTTTTTTTTTTCCGACTTTCTTTTAGGTGTCCAAGAAGGTGAAGAGCATGCAGATGTTTCACCAGCCCGTCCCCACCGCCATGCAGGGCGATCGGCTGGGAATCTGTGTAACCCAGTTTGGCCCAAAACTGTTAGAACGAGGACTGGTCTGCACCCCTTACTCGCTGCAGACAATCCATGCGGCCATAATATCCGTCAATAAGATCCCCTACTTTAAAGGGTCGCTTCACACCAAAGCCAAGTTCCACATAACGTTGGGTCATGAAACCGTAATGGGGAAGGTCATGTTCTTCAGCGTTCCTCCTCCTCACCTTGTAGAAGGGCCTACAGACCAATTCGATTTTGGGAAGGAGTATCTATATCAGGACGGCTATGTCACGAAGGACTCAGAAGTGGACAAAGCAGATGGTCCTCGGGGTGACGAGATCCTACCCAAGCAGCAGTGGGCCTTGCTGGAGTTTGAGAAGCCGGTCACGTGCCCCAGGTTGTGCCTCGTCATTGGATCCAAGTTGGACACTGACATCCACTCCAACACCTGCAGATTAGCATTTCACGGGGTCCTGCTCGAAGTGGCAGAAGATAAGAACTACTCCGAGACTTTCCTTCCAAAGCTGAAGGTCTTCAAGTTGAAACACAAGGAAGGACAAGTGGAGAGGGTAAGACGATGGCAAATAGTCTTAAACTGAACCCGTGAGGATGATTTACTTATAAAACTAGTAGTACGGCTGTACAGCTCCCAGTACAACAATAAAAACGATACCTGTCTTGTAATAATCTGATGAACCAGTTCTGAGAAATCGAGCTTTAAAGCTACATACAAATCTGCCAGTGCAGTGGGGCGTGTCTACTCGCAGTGCATCGTCCCGCCCCCAGTGCACTTCCAGGTTTAATTTGTATGTGGCTTTAAAGCTTGGTTTCTCAGTGCTGGAACATCGGATTATCATAAAACAGGTATCATTTTAATTTTGACATCTAGGTAAGCGCTATCATTCTGTCCGTTTAGCCAAATTTAGCATCCCTTTAAGTGGTTCTAGATGCCAGTAGTAGTATTTTTTTCATTAATGTATTTGAATTGGTCTTGAGAGATTTTTGCTTTCTGCTTTCTGTACCGTGCACAGAATATTTTCTTTGATGCCGGATATTCTGTGGCAAGGAAATCCAGGTTCCCTCAGCGCCCGTGTGAAAGGTGATATTTTTTTGGCAGTCGCCACAAGAGCAAACAGTCTATACAGACTCCCAACCAGAGATTGAAGCGTTTTACAAGCAGAGACTGGCACCGAGTCCCGATGGCAGAAGTCTTGTTACTGAGTAGTGATCTAGTATTTATTATATGGTTTATATATGGAGGACAGGACCTTTATATATTCAGGGGTGTGGACCAGGCATATCTACTGATGTGGGTGCCACCGATGACCTGGCAGCCGAGCCCGCTGTGAGTCACATTACTCTGGTCAGGGCTGAAGAGGGCGGTGGGCAGGGGATGTCACTATCAGAACTACTAAGCCGTGGCCACCGCATATCAGAACTTAGTATGTCTACAGAAGGCCTAGGGGCACATTCACACGGTGCGGTCACATCAGGTTTTTCACCATTTCAAAAAGACACAGGATTTTTAAAGTTGGAGATGAGCCCTATACAGATCTACAACCCTGAATCCTGATTTCGGCTCATCTGTGTGCTGCCGACCTCCAGTGATTGTCAGTCATCTTACATCCTTCTGATCAGAGCCACAGACTACTTAGCGCTCTGCACCCCTGTGATCTCTAAGTACCAAGGTTGATTTAACCAGATCCATCAACAGCAGCTAACATAATAAGCACATTTAACTGGATCCACCTGGCTTAATTGGGATGCGTCAACAGAAGCTAGCCGGACTGACAGATTTCCTTGGATCCATCAACGGCAGCTAGACTGAGTGATATCTGTAGCTGTGTCCATCAACAGCTAGTCTGCCTGCCAGATTTAACTGGATCCATTAACAGCAGCTAGTCTTTGTTGCCTGAATCACTCAATGGCAGCTACCCTAATTTACTGCTTTATCCAGATCCATCAACAGCAGCCATTCTAACTTAGCGCTTTAGCCGGATACATCAAAACAGCTAGCCTAATTTACAGTTTTAGCTACAGCACCTAGCACCCCTTCTCAGATCCAACTGGATCCATAAACAGCAACTAGCCTAATTTACAGCTTTATCCAGAGCCATCAACAGCACCTATTATAATTTAGAGCGTTTAGCCTTATCCATCAACAGCAGCTTTCCTAATTTACAGTTTTAGCTACAGCAGTTAGCTCCTCTTCTCAGATTCAACTGGATCCATCAACAGCAAGTATCCTAATTTACTGCTTTGACCAAATTAATCAACAGCAGCTAGCCTAATTTAGAGATGTAGCCGCACCCATCAAGAGCAGCTAGCCTAATGTACAGCTTTAGCTGGATCCATCAACAGCAGCTAGCCTAATTACAGCTTTAGCTGGATCCATCATCAGCAGCTAGATTAATTACAGCTTTAGCTGGATCCATCAACAGCAGCTAGCCTAATTACAGCTTTAGCTGGATCCATCATTAGCAGCTAGATTAATTACAGCTTTAGCTGGATCCATGAACAGCAGCTAGCTTAATTTACATCTTTAGCTGGATCCATCAATAGCAGCTAGCCTAATATGCAGCTTTAGCCGGATCTATCAACAGCAGCTAACCTAATTTACAGGTTTAGCCGAATCCATCAGCAGCAGCTAGCCTAATGTAGAGATGTAGCCGAATCCATCAACAGCTAGCCTAATATACAGCTTTAGCCGCACCCATCAAGAGCAGCTAGCCTAATTACATCTTTAGCTGGATCCATCAACAGCAGCTAGCCGAATTACAGCTTTAGCTACAACAACTAGCTCCTGAGAGGAGGAGGAGTCCTGAGGAGATAATTTGCATATTCCCACTGCATTTTGGGGTAAGTGAAGAGTCTCCGCGAGCTCAAAGAACACTGGATTTTGGCTGTTGGAGCTGAAAAGAGGACATCGGTAAACCGCGCGCCTACCGGCGCGCGCATTTTGAAGCTTTTTTTTTTAAGCTTTTTTCACTGTTTTCAGAACATTAACAGTAAGAACATGGAAGAGTCCAGGAGCCATTTGGTGAGCTGCATATTCTGCTACATGTTCACAGACTTGCCAGTGGAAAAGCCAAACTTCACATGCCAGAAATGCAAGCTTGTGTCCCTGTTGGAGGAAAAGTTGCGAAATCTAGAAGAGAGGTTAACTACCTTGAAAATCATTAAGGAAGGTGAAGAGTTCTTAGACAGAGCAGAATTATCTCTTCATGATTCAGAAAGAGAAGAAATTCGAACTGCACCTGACGAAACAGAGGAATGGAAGCATGTGACCCACCGAAGCAGGAGGATCGAGAGGCAGTCAGCACCCATACTGCTCAGGAACCAGTACCAGGCTCTCACGCAGGAGAACCATGAAGAAATACAGCAAGATAAGACTTTGCCAGCAATGAATAACCTTGTAAGCCCTCAGAATCCTCCTGGATGGAGAAAGAAGAATGTTGTGAAGAAAAAACGGAGAGTGGTGGTCATGGGGGATTCCCTGTTAAGAGGAACAGAGGCCGCTATCTGCAGACCAGACATAACCTCAAGAGAAATGTGCTGTCTTCCAGGAGCAAAAATTAAAGATGTGTCTGACAGGATATCAAGACTCTTCAGACCTACAGATCACTACCCATTCCTGCTAATACATGTGGGGACAAATGACACCGCAAGAAAGGACCTGGAAACCATCTGCAGTGACTTTGAAGACTTAGGCAAGAAAGTGAAAGAATTGGGAGCGCAGGTGGTCTTCTCATCCATCCTCCCAGTGGATGGCCATGGAACAATGAGGTGGAATAAGATTCTACAGGTGAACAACTGGCTACGTCGATGGTGCCGTCAACAAGGATTTGGATTTCTGGATCACGGAATGAATTACCTATACGATGGACTACTTGCTAGAGATGGGGTGCACCTTACGAAGACTGGAAAACATGTATTTGGAAGTCGCCTTGCTACACTCATCAGAAGAGCTTTAAACTAGAACAATGTGGGAAGGGAAGCAAAAGGCCAGAAAAAGCCATACAGCTGACAAATACTATTGAGATCTCTGCTACTGGAAGTGGAAAGGAAGAACAAAGACAAAACAATTTAAATAATAAAAATATGGGAGGAAGAGAAACCAATCACAAACTAAAATGTTTTTATACAAATGCACAAAGCATGGGCAACAAACAAGGAGAATTGGAACTACTAATGCAGGAAAAGGAATATGATGTCATTGGAATCACTGAAACTTGGTGGGACGATACACATGATTGGAATAAAAGGCTAAAAGGATACAACTTATTTGCAAGAAACAGACTTGATAAACGAGGAGGAGGTGTTGCATTGTATGTTAGAAAAGCGTATATCTGCACAGAGATTGAAGCTTCAGAGACTGGGAGTTCTGTGGAAACTGTTTGGGTAAGAATACAAGGAGAGAACAACGGAAAGGACACCATTGTAGGCATTTACTACAGGCCACCTGGGCAAGCTGAAGATATGGATGAACTCTTTATGTATCAAATGACCAAGTTCTCCAAAAAATATGACGTAGTGGTCATGGGAGATTTCAACTATCCAGACATTTGTTGGGAATCTCTCTCAAGTAAAACTAACAGGTCAAGCAAATTCTTATCCTCTCTTGCTGACAACTTTATCTTCCAAAAGGTAGGGGAGAAAACAAGGGGATCTGCTACTTTGGATCTAATCCTTATAAACAGGGAGGAAATGGTTGAGGAGGTAAAGGTGGCTGGGACCCTAGGAGGCAGCGATCATGCTATTATAGAATTTTGGATAACTAGAGGAGGAAGACATGTGAAGACTCAAACTTCAAGGTTAGATTTTAGAAAGGCAGATTTTAAGAGACTCAGAAAGAGAATAGGAGGGATCCAATGGCTGGATGTCCTTAAGGACAAAAATGTCCAGGAAGGATGGGAAATTTTTAAAAATGAGATTCTCAAAGCACAATCGTTAACAATCCCGAAAAGTAGGAAGAATGGGAAGCATTTAAGGAAACCAGGATGGATGAACACAGAACTTAAACACATGCTAAAAAGAAAGAAAGAAATGTTTATTAAATGGAAAGAGGGAGGCATATCTAAAGAAGATTATAATGCAGTCTGCAGATCCTGTAGGGCACGTATCAGGTTAGCTAAAGCTGACAATGAATTAAGGCTTGCAAGAGATGTCAAAAGCAATAAAAAAGGATTTTGGGGGTATGTCAAAAGTAAAAGAAAAGTCAAAGATGCTATAGGATTTTTACAGGATGAAAATGGAGAAATGGTAAGAGAGGATGTTGAGAAGGCCGAACTTTTTAATTCCTATTTTGCATCTGTTTTCTCTCAGAAAGAAAATGTAACATCAACTGATCTTCACTGTCCTTTTAAAGGAATAGAGGAATCCAAGTTATCAGTAAACAGAAAGATTGTGAGGGAATATTTAGCTAACATAAATGAGTTCAAGTCTCCAGGTCCAGATGAATTACACCCCAGAGTACTGAAGGAGATTGTAGAAGAAATTTTAGAACCACTCTCCATAATCTTTGAAAATTCTTGGAGAACAGGAGAAGTCCCAGAAGACTGGAGAAGAGCAAATGTTGTTCCTATCTTCAAAAAGGGGAAGAAGGTGGACCCAGGGAACTATAGGCCGGTGAGTCTGACTTCTATACCAGGAAAGATCTTTGAACAAATTATTAAACAACATGTATGTAAGTACATGGATAAGAATGAAGTGATTAACCAGAGTCAGCATGGGTTTGTAACTAACAAGTCATGTCAGACTAACTTAATTTCCTTCTATGACAGAATCACTGACTGGGTGGATCAGGGAAATGCTGTAGATATAGTATATCTTGACTTCAGCAAAGCATTTGACAAAGTATCTCACATCATCCTTATTGAAAAAATGACCAAGTATGCAATGGACCAGGCAACTGTTAGGTGGATTCATAACTGGCTTAGTGATCGGACTCAAAGGGTGGTTGTAAATGGCTTCACATCCAGCTGGATGAATGTCTCAAGTGGGGTACCACAGGGCTCCGTCCTGGGACCTGTATTGTTCAACATCTTTATCAATGATTTAGATGAAGGAATTGAGGGTAAACTGATTAAATTTGCTGATGACACAAAGCTAGGAGGGATAGCTAATACTAGAGAAGAGAGAGAGAGGATTCAAAAAGACCTAAATAAACTGGAGCAGTGGGCAGCAACCAACAGAATGGTTTTTAACAGGGAAAAATGCAAAGTACTACATCTGGGCAATAAAAATGAAAAAAGCATATACAGAATGGGAGGAATAGAGCTAAGCAACAGTACATGTGAAAAAGACTTAGGTATACTAATAGATCATAGACTGAACATGAGTCAACAGTGTGATGCAGCAGCAAAAAAGGCAAATACAATTCTGGGATGTATTAACAGAAGCATACAGTCTAGATCACGTGAAGTCATTATCGGTCTTTACTCCTCTTTGGTCAGACCTCATCTGGAATACTGTGTACAGTTTTGGGCACCACATTTTAAAAAAGACATAGACAAACTGGAGCAAGTTCAGAGAAGAGCGACCAGAATGGTGACTGGTCTGCAAACCATGTCCTATGAGGAACGGTTGCAGGATTTGGGAATGTTTAGCTTGCAAAAAAGAAGACTGAGAGGAGACTTAATAGCTGTCTACAAATATGTCAAGGGCTGTCACATTGTAGAAGGATCATCTTTATTCTCATTTGCACAAGGAAAGACTAGAAGCAATGGGATGAAACTAAATGGGAGGAGACACAGATTAGATATTAGAAAAAACTTTTTGACAGTTAGGGTGATTAATGAGTGGAACAGGCTGCCACGAGAGGTGGTGAGTTCCCCTTCAATGGACGTCTTCAAACAGAGGCTGGACAGACATCTGTCTGAGATGATCTAGTGAATCCTGCTTTGAGCAGGGGGTTGGACCAGATGACCCAGGAGGTCCCTTCCAACTCTACCATTCTATGATTCTATGATTCTATGATTCTTTTTAGATCCAACTGGATCCATTAACAGTGACTAGCCTAATTTACGGCTTTAGCCGGATCCATCAATAGCAGCTAGCTATCCTTCTCAGATTCAACTGGATCCATTAACAGCAGCTAGCCTAAGTTACAGCAGCGTTTTACAAGCAGAGAACGGCACCGAGTCCCGATGGCAGAAGCCTTGTTACTGAGTAGTGATCTAGTGTTTATTATATGGTTGATATATGGAGGACAGGACCTTTATGTATTCAGGGGTGTGGACCAGGCATATCTACTGATGTGGGTGCCACCGATGACCTGGCAGCCGAGCCCGCTGTGAGTCTTGGCCAGGAGGTTTACAGGGTTCTGGTCCGGGATCCTCACGATCTTTTTTTTCTCAATTATACATAACAGTGTTATTTAAAGATTATAAAGCACAAGTATTTTTATTACTGCCCCATTCCAAAAACAGCTCCACCTGTGTCTACAGGTGATGTGCGGTATGGTGGCTCTGCACCTTTCACTTCAATATGGCTGAGCTGCAATTCCACTTACAAACCGTAGACAGAGTTGGTGCCACTTGCAGAAATCCCGGCACTTCCAGCTTCGACTGCAATCAGTGAGGTCATTAATGGTCATCTGAGGAAGGTTCTGCGGCTGAATGCACTCGGGGAAAATCATCAAGATCCGCTGCCAGCAGCTCCTGTGTAATCGCCGACCAATGACATCCCCGATGTGTTTGATGGTGAGACAAGTCCGGAGATGCTGCAGCCATGGGGGCACGTCTAGGCCATGTGGACTGCTCACAGTAGCGCGAGCAACATCTGTATGTTTGTGTGTGTGTGTGTATCTATGTACAGTCATTGTTATACACATGTTTATTTCCTTTGTGTGTATTGGAACAACCCAAAAAAAAAACTGAGAAAGCAAGGCAAATTGGACATAATTTCACATAAAACCGGACAAAATTGTTGGTACTTTTCCAAAATTGTGGGTAAGCAACTTTGTTTCCAGCATGTGATGCTCTTTCAAACTCACCTGTGACAAGTAACAGGTGTGGGTAATATGAAAATCACACCTGAAGCCAGATAAAAAGGGGAGAAGTTGGCTCAATCTTTGCATTGTGTGTCTGTGTGTGCCACACTAAGCATGGAGAACAGATGGGGGAGAAGAGAACTGTCTAAGGACTTGAGAACCAAAATTGTTGAAAAATATCAACAATCTCAAGGTTACACATCTATCTCCAGAGATCTTGATGTTCTTTTGTCTACGGTGCGCAACATAATCAAGAAGTTTACAACCCATGGCACTGTAGCTAATCTCCCTGGACGTGGACGGCAGAGAAAATTGATGAAAAGTTGCAACGCAGGATAAGCAGCCCCAATCACGTTCCAAAGAAATTCAAGCTGTCCTGCAGGCTCAGGGGTCATCAGTGTCAGCGCGAACTATCCTCCCACATTTGAATGAAATGAAATCCTATGGCAGGAGACCCACTGCTGACACAGAGACATTAAAAAGCTGGACTGCAGTTTGCCAAAATGTACGTGAGTAAGCCAAAATCCTTCTGGAAAGCGTCTTGTGGACAGATGAAGCCAAGATAGAGCTTTTTTGGTAAAGCACATCATTCTACTGTTTACCGAAAACAGAATGAGGCCTACAAAGAAAAGAACACAGGACCTACAGTCAAATATGGTGGAGGTTCAGAGATATTTGGAGGTTGTTTCGCTGTCTCTGGCACTGACTGTGTGCAAGTCATCATGAAATCTGAAGAGTACCAAAGGATTTTGGGTGGCAATGTATTGCCCAGTGTCAGAATGCTAGGTTTTGCATCCTAGGTCAAGGGTCTTCCAGCAGGACAGTGACCCCAAACATACTTCAAGAAGCCCCCAGAAATGGATGGAAACAAATCGCTGGAGAGTTCTGGCAGCAATGAGTCCGGATCCAAATCCCATTGATCACCAGTGGAGAGATCTTAGAATTGCTGTTGGGAGAAGAGAAGACGCCTTCACATATGAGAGACCTGGAGACGTAAGAAGAGTCGTCCAAAATTCCAGCTGAGAGGGGTAAGAAGCTTGTTGGTGGTTATAGGAAGCGATTGATTGCAGTTATTTATTCCAAAGGGTGTGCAACCAAATATCAAGTTGAGGGTGCCAACAATTTTGTTCGGGGTTTTGTGTGAAATTACGTCCAATTTGCCTTTTGTTCTCTTGTTTGTTTGTTTGTTTGTTTGTTCCAATACACACAAAGGAAATAAACGTGTATAACAAAACGTGGAATTGTGGTAATGTTCTGTTAGAAATACTTCATTTTCTGGAACAGTTTCAAGGGTGCCAACACTTTTGGCCATGACTGTATGTACATGTATACGTGTGTGGGGGGTTGGCGGTACAACTGACTTACGAGACTCTGTGCCCATTAACCGTCCGCAGCCGGCAGACAGGAGAGGACACACAGAGGTTTACAAGCTTCTACGCTCATAAAACGTCTTTCTCTTTCTGATGGACTTTTTTTTTTTATTATTTGTTTCTCGTCGTTTTGTTTATTTTGGCCGGAAAATGAGAAAATATAATCCCATTAAAAAAATAATAATCATGGAGAAAATATGTAATAAATGTGCAGCCATTTGTGAGGAAGGAGGGGACTGCCGAGGACTGGTCTGTGACCTGGTGCCTGACATCACTAAATGGACTTTGTGACGACCACAGGTCTGCGCCATAAACATTCCCAATACGGTTGTCACCCCTTTTCCTGCGTATCACACTGAAGATTAAAGGGGTTGTGCAGGAATAGAAAAATCTGGCTTGGTACCTCCTTAAACAGCATCACCACTGCCTACAGGTTGTGTGTGGTATTGCAGCCCAACCCCATTCACTTCAGTTAAATCTGTGCTGCAATACCGGACACAACCTGTAAATAGAGGTGTCGCTGTTTTTGAAAGAAAAACAGAAATATTTTTTCTAATATTGGACTACCTCATTAAAGAAAAAAAAGGCTTTGTTTGTATCAAGATTAGAAATGATCCATAGGATAACCAACAGTGGGAGTAACACCTGACTGCTGGAGCAGACTACACAGCATGTGTTTGTAGTCTGTTACCATGGAGACACATAGCTCTGCGCAGGAGCTGTGTACACAAAACGGTGTTACAGATTATTGGCACCCTTGCTTCTTTTTTCATTTTATAAGCATTTTAGCGTCAATTTTTAATGGGACATATTACATAATAACGATATATTACTGTACTACCGGCCTTTGCTTTTTACTTGGCTTTAGATCGCAAGTCCCGTCCTTTCCATCACTTGGACAATTCCGGATCGTTTATCAGAACGGCTTTCACCCAATAAAAGTGGAGATTGTAAGAGGTCCGGACCCCTTTAAGAGCCCTCGATCTTGCATTTGCACTCGGCTTTCTCGTCTTGTGTGGAGTCCGCACTTATGTAAATCGTCTTCCTCTCACTTTTGCCGTATTTCTCTGCTTTGCACCATTAGAATATCTGCAGACTTTCAAATAATTTCAGTTCCTGAGAACAATAAGCGTAAAACTTTCCGTGTGCGGTCGCCCCCACGTTACTCTGGTCAGGGCTGAAGAGGGCGGTGGGCAGTGGATGTCACTATCAGAACTGCTTAGCCGTGGCCACCACATATCAGAACTTAGTATGTGTACAGAAGGCCTAGGGGCACATTCACACGGTGCGGACACCTCAGGTTTTTCACCATTTCAAAAAGACACAGGATTTTTAAAGTTGGAGATGAGCCCTATACAGATCTACAACCCTGAATCCTGATTTCGGCTCATCTGTGTGCTGCCGACCTCCAGTGATTGTCAGTCATCTTACATCCTTCTGATCAGAGCCACAGACTACTTAGCGCTCTGCACCCCTGTGATCTCTAAGTACTAAGGTTGATTTAACCAGATCCATCAACAGCAGCTAACATAATAAACAGATTTAACTGGATCCACCTGGCTTAATTGGGACGCGTCAACAGAAGCTAGCCGGATTTACTGATTTCCTTGGATCCATCAACGGCAGCTAGACTGAGTGATGGCTTTAGCTGTATCCATCAACAGCTAGTCTGCCTGCCAGATTTAACTGGATCCATTAACAGCAGCTAGCCTTTGTTGCCTGAATCACTCAACTGCAGCTAACCTAATTTGCAGCTTTATCCAGATCCATCAACAGCAGCCATTCTAACTTAGCGCTTTAGCCGGATACATCAAAACAGCTAGCCTAATTTACAGTTTTAGCTACAGCAGCTGGCTCCCCTTCTCAGATTCAACTGGATCCATCAACAGCAACTAGCCTAATTTACAGCTTTATCCAGAGCCATCAACAGCACCTATTGTAATTTAGAGCTTTTAGCCTTATCCATCAACAGCAGCTTTCCTAATTTACAGTTTTAGCTACAGCAGTTAGCTCCTCTTCTCAGATTCAACTGGATCCATCAACAGCAAGTATCTTAATTTACTGCTTTAACCAAATTAATCAATAGCAGCTAGCCTAATTTACAGCTTTAGCCGGATCTATCAACAGCTGCTAGCCTAATTTAGAGATGTAGCCGCACCCATCAAGAGCAGCTAGCCTAATTACAGCTTTAGCTGGATCCATCAACAGCAGCTAGCCTAATTACAGCTTTAGCTGGATCCATGAACAGCAGCTAACCTAATTACAGCTTTAGCTGGATCCATCAATAGCAGCTAGTCTAATTTACTGCTTTAGCTGAATCCATCAAGAGCAGCTAGCCTAATTTACAGCGTTAGCTGGATCCATCAACAGCAGCTAGCCTAATGTACAGCTTAAGCTGGATCCATCAACAGCAACTAGCCTAATTTAGAGCTTTAGCTAGATTCATCAACAGTGGCTAGCCTAATTTACAGCTTTATCCAGATGCATCAACCTGCTATCGTAATTTAGAGATTTTAGCCTTTAGCTGAATCCATCAACGGCAGCTAGCCTAATTTACAGCGTTGGCTGGATCCATCAACAGCAGTTAGTATAATGTACAGCTTTAGCTGGATCCATCAGCAGCAGCTAGCCTAATGTACAGCTTAAGCTTGATCCATCAACAACAGCTAGCCTAATTTAGAGCTTTAGCTAGATTCATCAACAGTGGCTAGCCTAATTTACAGCTTTATCCAGATCCATCAACAGCTATCGTAATTTAGAGATTTTAGCCTTTAGCTGAATCCATCAACGGCAGCTAGCCTAATTTACAGCGTTGGCTGGATCCATCAACAGCAGTTAGTATAATGTACAGCTTTAGCTGGATCCATCAGCAGCAGCTAGCCTAATGTACAGCTTAAGCTGGATCCATCAACAACAGCTAGCCTAATTTAGAGCTTTAGCTAGATTCATCAACAGTATCTTGCCTAATTTACAGCTTTGGCTAAAGGAGTTAGCTTCTCTTCTCGGATTTAACTGGATCCATCAACAGCAAGTATCCTAACTTACTGCTTTAACCAGATTAATCAACAGCAGCTAGCCTAATTTACTGCTTTAGCTGGATCCATCAACAGCAGCTAGCCTAATTTACAGCTTTAGCTGGATCCATCAACAGCAGCTAGCCTAATTTACAGCTTTAGCTGCAACAACTAGCTCCTCTTCTTAGATCCAACTGGTTCCATTAACAGTGACTAGCCTAATTTACCACTTTAGCCGGATCCATCAATAGCAGCTAGCTATCCTTCTCAGATTCAACTGGATCCATTAACGGCAGCTAGCCTAATTTACAGCAGCTAGCCGCTTGTTTTAGTTTCCATGTATTTTGTTTCTCTCGCCGACTGCACAACATCTGCTGGGAGATTAGCTGACCGGCAGCAAACAGTGTCCGCACCATCTGCCGCCTGCAGGTTCCGTCCACGGTCCCTCTGCCGTTCCGGATGGTCCCTTCGGAGGCAGCAGTCGCCGCCTGCTTTGTGCTGCGCTATGTGCCGGGGTGAGACGCTCCTGACATTGTTTGGGCTGCGGCAGTCATCGGCGGAGCCGGAATGTGCCACAATTATCTTATTATTTGGGTTTCTCACCTTCGCCACTTTCTGCAAGAACAAACAGTAACTGATACCAGGAGACGCCAGGAGGCTGCAGACACTAAAAACAACATCGCGAAGGGACAGAGCCAGGACCTGGGGAGGGAGGGGGCAGCGCTGTCTGATCAGGAGATGCCACATTAATAAGGGGAGATGAGCGGCTACAGTTGGCCGCTGTTCGCAGCTTAAAGGGATTCTACGGATTATAATCTATAGAGCAAAAATAAACTCCAGACACATAAAGAGACTCAGTGATAAAAGGTTTATCCCCAAGTATAACGCTCCGCAGGAGAGACGGCTCCGCTTATGTGCGCGGGGCCTCATCCCCATGGCCGATCAGACAGTCGGAATAACATATGGTAGCAGAGCAATGTATGGACACAAGGATCACCTGTACACTGTCCGCCAGCAGCCATAGTCCCCAAGAGCAATGCTCAGGGACCAAGATTTAAAGGGGAATGCCATCTTTAATCTCTTCTGTTAAAAGTCCTGAAAAATTATACTAAATGTTTATGAAACCGGATTATTGGATGCCGGATAACTGTCCACTGATTCCGTCTCTCTCCCAATCCTACCATACACATGCACGCTCTGTTTGTTTGAGCGTGCATGTGATTTCAGTGGGATAGAGGAATAAGCAAAGAAAAGGAATTGGACATGGAAATTCCACAATCCCGATCCTACTTTTCCCAGACATCATCTGTTAGGAATAGTCAGGAGGCCCCCAAAGTTAGCAGGTTCAGGCCGACTTTTTTCCCCTTATGGGCGCCTTAAAGGGGTTTCCCCATAAATAACATACGTCAGCCATCCAGAGAGGATAAATATATGATTGACTGTGGTCTAACTGCTTGGACACCTACTGATCCCAACAATGGGAAGGGGGCCCAAAATCCCCTGTGTGAATGGAGTGGTAGCGAGCATATGCGACCATATAGGAGAGGTGGTCGCACATGCTCACTACTGCTTTATTCACTGAGCAATGGGTCCCCCAGCAATCATAGGTGTGAAATATTGTTTATGGGACTACCCCTTTAAGGATTGCAGGGCACTCACTGAGATACAGTTGTCTGTGTAATGCCTTGGTAGGTCGGGACCCTCTAAATAGCAACTCTGACTTACAAAGTGGGTGGGGGTTCCAATGTGGATACCCCTTCTTAAAAATCCACATGTCCTTTTATTATATATACAAAAACTTGTGCAACCAATCAGATCACTGCTGTCAGTGACCCCCAAAAACTAATCTGAAAACTGATTGGTCCAACGCCTTATGATATAGCAGAGCTACCGAAGCAGCAGAGTCAATGATGCAGCTGAGCTACCGATGCTGCAGCAGAGCTACCGATGCTGCTGCAGAGCTACCGATGCCGCAGCAGAGCTACCGATGCCGCAGCAGAGCTACCGATGCCGCAGCAGAGCTACCGATGCCGCAGCAGAGCTACCGATGCCGCAGCAGAGCTACCGATGACGCATCAGAGCTACTGATTCTGCAGACCTACCGATGAAGCAGAGCTACCGAAGTTGCTGAGCTAATGATGCCGCAGAGCTACCGATGAAGCAGAACTGACTTTGTCACTGATCTCTCACTGTTAGCAGATGCAGTAGTTTTACCCGCAGTCCCATGCAAATTTACAAACTCAGCTCTGCTACTCCTGGATGTTTGATAGAAGCTGGTCAGCACACATTTCCCTTGGGATAATGGCTGCCGTATTTCCTGTCCCAGGTCCTAGCTTTGGTATACAGCGCCCTGTGCCCGCCGCTACCTGCGCCTGCCCCCACAGACGCCAGGATAAATAGTTCCCGGCTTTGAAGTCGGCCCCGGTCTGTTTGCTCCTGGCTGAGCGCTGCAGGCACTAAGTGCTGTCCTGACAGCGCGAGTCGGAGGAAGTCGCCGCGTTGTGCTCGCGTCGATAATAAAGGCCTCGCTGGCTGGAAATAAAAGCCGCGCGATGTTGACCGAGCGTATTTATGAGCTCTCAGTGCATTTGTGTATACATTTCTTTTTTCTTTTTTTTCTATTGCACAATCGCTTGTTAATATCCTTTAAACTTTCAACCTTTGTTTTGGCACGGCGCGTGCGTGCGACCGGTTCACAGCAGCGGCTGCAGAACGTCTATTAGATGCCTGGTGAGACGAGCGCGGGGGATGTTTATATTTTAAAGAGACAGAACGCTCTGTTTAGAAGCAGGGAACTGAGATAGTCACAGCAGCAGGAGATGAGTATGTTTATCTTGTAGGGGAAAGTGACCTGTGCAATACTAAGGAATGTATGGATAGGAGAAAGGCCTCAAAACAGCACAAAGTATTTCAGAAGACTACTAAGTTCGGTGTTTTCTGGCAGATTAATAATTTTTTTTATTACCTCCGTCAATCCCGTTGCTCTTGTTCTGACTGCCCATGTCGCAGCGGTGGTCTACCTGAGCCATTCGCCATCTGATTTGCATTTCCCGCATGTCGAGAGGGACTTGGAAACAGTGTCCTAAGGAGCAGCGGGGTCAGTAAATATTGCTTCTTCCATTTATAATGATCTGTCTGTATCCAAATTTATCAGTGGAATAGTCACAGCAGCGGGAGAGGAGTGTGTTGTTCTTGTAGGAGAAAGTGACCTGTAGAATATAATGGAGAATGAGTGGGAGTTTACAAACTTAGAGGTAGATCATGGAAGCAAAAGGATCTTTAAACAGCACAGAGAATTTAAGGAGAGAAATAAGTATGGCGTTTTAAAGGGGTTGTCTGGCAGACCCTCTCCGGTCTCTGCTTCCTGGGGCCAGGATGTCCTGAGCCAATCACGTTTCACTTTGCTGACCAGCATTTCCTGCAGAACAATCAGGAAGCCACTCAGCTGGACATCCCCTTTCAGGTAAGAAAAGTCAACGTGGCGCTGCCCGTAAGTACTGGCGGCTTAGAGCCTGAATTACCCAAGCAACGATGACTCTCGTGTACCGAGCTCCGGGATTGTACAGGATAAGATAAGAACTTATCTTTTCTAAAACAGCGCCACTCTTGCTCACAGGTTTTATGTGATATTGCAGATCAGATTCATCCCCTTGGAACGTAAAGGACTTAGCTGATGAATTTTCTGGCTCCCACTTTCTGCACACAGAGACATAAGGGGGGGCTCTGCGGAAAGCGGCTTTGTACATGTGGCCCCCATATACTTTGCACTCAGGGCTGATCTGACTCCTCTCTGCCCCCTGCAGGTCAACGACGACTACAGCGTGATCGGACGTTCCCTGTTTAAGAAGGAGACGAATATCCAGCTGTTCGTGGGGCTGAAGGTGAAGCTGTCGACGGGCGAGGAAGGCGCCATTGAAGGAAGCTTCGGCCAAAGCGGCAAATTCAAAGTCCGAATCCCCAGTGAGTCCATGTAATGAGTTAATTGATCTGATGACTGTAATGGCCCCCCGAGCAAACATGATGGCCCCCCGAACATACAGGGGTTGTATAAGCGTCTATAAAATCTTCTTTTGCAAACGGCTCCTCTATAGAAAAGCTGTACACGCCCGATATTTGCAGCACTGGTGCAGCAGATGCAAACTGCAGTTTTGCAGCATTCCTCCTTACAAGGGTCGTCCGGCCTTAGTGCACAAATCTGCAGTCACTTTATGTGTACTGCACCTTATGAGGATTCTCTGGTGCCGGTAGCGGGCGGTCATTCAACTGCTAGTATGTGATTTGTATACTTCCGGCCACATTCTGACTAGACGTGTCCGGCCTCACTTGTATTGAGCGAGGCCCACACGTCTAGTCGGCACATGACTGCATTTCCTACTGGAAAATCCTCACAGCGAGCAGTGTACCTCAAGGCTGGACAACCCCTTTAAGGAGGGAGGGTATTCCCAACAAATGGTGTGTCATAGATGTGGGTTGTGTAGAGAACGGGGCCCCCCTGACACCAGATCGCCCAAGAGGGTCAAAGTGTACTGAGAATATCTCTTTAAGGGTATGTGCACACGATGCAGAAATGAATCAGAAAATTTCTGCATCATTTCTGCATCTCCCTGGCAGAAAAAACGCATGCAAATTGTACATGCAGATTGTACATGCGTTTTTCCTGCAGAATACATGCGGATTCACATGCGTTTCCGCATGCGGGTTGACAAGCGATTTTAGCATCACCTGGAAAGTGCTTGACAACTAGGTCACACTATATAAATCCATGCAAACAGCATGGATTTATATAGTGTGACCCGAGAGAGTGTATATACTTACCTCTGATGGCCCCCGGTGTCCCGCTCACTCCGTTCTCCCGGCTGCCGGCAACTTTGAATTGAAAGACCTGCCGACGTCAGCGTCACGTGACCCGTCACATGACTCTGACGTCAGCGCAGGTCCTTCAACTCACTGCAAGTGCCGGGAACCAAGCGGGAGCGCTGTGCGGGCCGACAGATGGTAAGTATATATATATTTTTTATTTTATTCTTGTTTTACAGCTTTTTTAATGGTACCTGGGTGTGGATGAGACTCTCCTCTCCTCCACACCCGGGTACCATCCGCATATTAGAACGCACCAATTACGCAAGTACAGATGCAGTTTTGCGGAATTGGTGCGTTCTAATGCAAGTCAATGGCGGCGAAAACGCCGCGTTTCCGCAAAATTAAATGACATGCTGCGGATTTTTGAGCGCAGCGTTTACGCTGCGGAAAAATCCGCATCATGGGCACAGCACATGCGGATTTCCATTGGGGAACATTGCTGCCCTTCTACCATGCGTTTTTCATGCGTTTCCGCGGCGTTTACGCAACTGCAAAAAAGCCACGGAACGCATTAAATACGCATCGTGTGAACTCAGCCTAAAAAAAGCTATAAAAACATCATAAAGAAAGTCACATAATTTAGCACAGCACCAAAGAATCTGAAAACCTTTTTATGGGCTCATTTGCCCCCCTTAAACGCGTGTGCGTGTGCTGTGACCTCCTTAAAGGGGTTGTATAATCTGAACAATCCCTTTAAATGAACAGTCTATAATTGACCTGATTGAGGATAGGATGAAAGTTTAGACTATTTGATGCTTGCTTCGACTATGACTGAGTTTGCTGAGTGTTCAGCAGTCGGCGTGCGTTCTGGGTGGGGGAGGAGGGGTATGGAGCCGCACATATGAGCTGCAGTTCACATTCCTGCACAGGTCAGCGCTGGGGATAATGGCCCTGTGCATCCTGTTTGTGGTTTTGTTTTTTTTGTTTTTTTTTATTTAGTTTTGAGCGATTGATCCGATTCCTCCTCCCGCGGTCTGTCCGGCCCCGCAGATTACTTCCATATAGGAGCCTTTTCCTGACACGGCCTTTGATGGCTCCGTAGACCATACAAGGCTTCATGTGGTCGTCCCCGAGTGTCAGGACTTAAACATTTCCTCCTCACTTCCGCTCTGCCCCGTGACCATGTAAATGAGGATTGCGACACTGTGCAGCATCGTCCTACTGCTCCGTTTGCGCCCCTCTGCTCCGTTTGCGCCCCGCTGCTCCGTTTGCGCCCCGCTGCTCTGTTTGCGCCCCGCTGCTCTGTTTGCGCCCCGCTGCTCTGTTTGCGCCCCGCTGCTCCGTTTGCGCCCCGCTGCTCCGTTTGCGCCCCGCTGCTCCGTTTGCGCCCCGCTGCTCCGTTTGCGCCCCGCTGCTCCGTTTGCGCCCCGCTGCTCTGTTTGCGCCCAGCTGCTCCGTGCGCCCCCCGCTGCTCCGTGCACGCCCCACTGCTCCGTACTCTTCCCAGGGGAAGAAGTCGCACTTTCAGCCCCCTGATGTCTCCAGATCTGTCTGTAGTCGGTATGTAGAGCGCAGAGGGGTTTTTGGAAAACTTCTCAGAATTGACCAAGTTCCCTGAGGTCGGAGCCCCCACAATTATTTAGTGACGGTAACCCCCAGCATTGTACGGTCACGTTACATGATGAGGATACTCCTTTTTTTGTTCCTCCCCATTTTCCACATATCTGCTTGCTGTCACCAAATGGAAAAAATTGTGAAGGATGTTTGTAAGGCAGGCAAGTAAAAATGCAGCAATACCATTAGGCTATGTTCACACGATGCATTTTTACAGCATGTTTTTTCTTTCGCTGCATTTATTTTATGTAAGTTAAAAGCTGCTTTTTACAGTGCCAGAAAAAGCTGAGAATTCAGAAATCTCATGCACACTCTAAAAAGCAACGAGAAAGTGAAAAAATGTTGCAAAAATATTTTTGGTAAATTAAAATTAACTTTATTAAACTTGTAGTGTAGACAAAGCAAACATGTAAAAAAAAACGTTGCAAAAACACAGTGAGAATGCTGAAAAACTGGACACCTCATGTGAATAGAGCCTAAGAGCCGCCTCCTGTTCAGATCGTTTGCTACAATGTATCAGTCAGATTGTTGCATTGACCTGAGACAATTGTAGCAAAGTCCCCTGATTCGTGAGCAGGACCTGGCCGGGTTTGGTTCGGCATCTACAACCCCGTTCACATGCATCGGAACGTTTTTGCACAAGTTTCCAGAAAAAGAAAATCTGTGGTAGAAACGCCGGCGGCGTTGATGGCAGCGGGGCTAATCCTTGTGCAGATTTGGTGCCCACCCACTGCAGAAAACTGGGGGCATGGCCCTGGAAAAAATAAGGGTCCGACATTAAAGGGGTTCTCCAGAATTAAGATATCAAATCGATGGGGATCCGACATTCGGCGCCGTTGGAACAGCACAGATCCGTACACGGTGCGCGGCCGTTCTCCAGTTGGGTGTCAGACCCTCACCATTCTGATATTGATGACGTCCTCTTCAATCCCTTTAACCCAATGTGTGAACATGCTCTTGCAATTTGACTTACCGCCCCCCTGAGACTGGAATGTCCCCCATGGGTGCAGCAGCAGCAGAACGACGGACCGACATGCACATGAAGAAGTTGGACAGATGCCGCCGTGTGCCGGAGACTATTCTGGACTTCCGGGAGGTTTCCTCTTGGCTCTATGAAGACGTGGAGGAAGCACAATGTTTGGGGTAGAAGGTGCCGCTCCGTAATAATGTCAGCCGCTAATTCTGCCTTTTCGAAAGTGACTTGATGAAATTACGGTGTCACGACGTCGGCCGCTCTTTTGTGGAAATGACTTTTTTTTATCTTTATCTGGGAGCGTCTGATGCTCGTCAGACTAATCAGGCAATTCTCCGTACAATGGTGGCGTAAAGAGCTCCGCATCCCGGCGAATGGACGGCTCTTATAATCCAGGTTTAGAAAAAAAATATTAACGAAAGGAGGCGAAATGATTAAATTGCAAATGTGCGCGAAATAAAACGATGTCGCCGTAATAATAAGCATTGTAGCAGAATGGTGGATTTTGGGCGAAAGCCGGGAGGGTCCTCATTGTGGAGCAGCGCGGACGGATAAGTAAGATGGATATATTGTAGGGGAAGGATCAAACTCTTCTCAGGGACCATCCACTTGTACAAATTGTCTTTGCAGCGGAGTTAAGATAGTATGACATGGAAGGAGATAAGTTCATTAGAGGCTTGTTGAACCAGCTCATGAACATCATCCTTCAGCGCACGAGAACCACTCTCTGCCGGCAGTCATTTAACCATATTGATTGCCCGACCGAACAGATATTCCCCACGCACCCGCCCTAAAAGGGGAATTTCAGCGAAACTGTCAGGCGGTCTCCTCGGCTATCAGCTTAATGCGGACACATCGTATTACCCAGATTGGATAACTGTTTGCATTAAGTGCGTAACTCTGAAATCGACTCCCTCTGTCTCGTTTTGAGAACCCTCCTTCGACCTTATGCAAGTCGTCCGCCGGTTACCGCGGGTCTTAATAATCTGTCGTGTCTATATAATTGTAAAAAGAGTAAAGATGCAAAATGTGAAGAGTGCATCAATTCAGAGAAATTAATTTAATCCTCCATAAAATACTGTGGCACATTTTGATAAACAGCAGGACGGGACGAAGTTCACACTCCGGGGATTCGCTTAGATTTCTGCTGCAGATCTGCGTGAAGAAGAAAGAATTGATGCAGAATCCACACCCAAATCTGTGGTATTTCCACCGCATACATTTATGGCCTGTGGATGTGATGCGGGTACCACTGCGGGGTACGGCTCTAGCTCATCCTCCTCCATCCCTCAACGGTGTGGAGACAGATGTGCATCTCCAGGTGGGACCTTGATCCGTCACCCCTTTAATCTTAAGGGTTGGCCCAATATTACTTATCAATGATAGCCAGAATAGGTGGAATTGTTGAAGGGGTCTGAGCCCTGGAACCCCACCGATCCCCAAAAAATGGGCTCTGCACATTAGAGACGGAGCCTGCGCTCTGCCGCTCCCTTCATTAAAGGGGTTGTTCGGTTAATACAAGTTTCCCTGCGGATTGGTGATAAGTTTCTGATCGGAGGGCGTCCCCACCACTGGGCAGATCGGAGAACTTTTATGCCCGAACGTCGCTTCATTCATTCCCAATGCTGAAAAAAGTTGGACCTCCACCGATCAACAGGTTTCCTCCACCGATCAACAGGTTGCCTCCACCGATCAACAGGTTGCCTCCACCGATCAACAGGTTGCCTCCACCGATCAACAGGTTGCCTCCACCGATCAACAGGTTGCCTCCACCGATCAACTAGTTGCCTCCACCGATCAACAGGTTCCTATGGATAGCTTTTTTTAACTGGACGACCCCTTTAACTATAGGGCTGATGGCGGTTGCTGATCTCCATTATTTCCATAGACAATGGAAGGAACAATATTGGACTCTTCATTCAAACAGCGAACTCTGAAGTCTCAATCTTGGCATTAGTGAGGATCCCGGCCATTGTACCCCCAGCAATTCGTAGACCCAGGAAGTTATTGTAGTCTAACCCCTTTAACTGTAGACGGACCTTCGTGGTGGGGGACAACAAAGTGGGAAACTACCAACAGTGATTGCTATAGACGCAGAGACGCCGTTCCCCTTACCACCTCGGTCCTGCTCCGGCGTCTTCCGGCCTCCCTGCTGCTGCTGCTGGTGCATGCAGCTTCCCTGACACTGTGCTTAGGGCGCTCATGCGCTCCCTCCCTCTTAAAGGGGTCGCGCGCGCCATCCTAAAAAGTCCCCGGCCAATGGCCGGTGGACTTTCTCTATAAAAGGAACCTCCTCCAATATGGAGGTGCCCGTGCAAGGTTGTTGCTCTGTGATACTTACTTTGCTTCAGCCCTCAGGTCCTCTGCAAGTCAGCCCTGTCCGCCCGTCTGATCTTCAGTTCAGTCTGCCAGTCTGACTACTTTCCAGCCCGACAGTCTACCTACAGTCCAGTCCGCCAGTCTGTTTATGTGCTCTGCCCGCCTGCTTACCTGGAAACACCCGCCTGTTACCTGCCGTGCCCGCCAGCCTGCTTACCCTGAAGCACCCGCCTGTTACCTGCCGTGCCCGCCAGCCTGCTTACCCGGAAGCACCCGCCTGTTACCTGCCGTGCCCGCCAGCCTGCTTACCTGGAAGCACCCGCCTGTTACCTGCCGTGCCCGCCAGCCTGCTTACCTGGAAGCACCCGCCTGTTACCTGCCGTGCCCGCCAGCCTGCTTACCTGGAAGCACCTGCCTGTTACCTGCCGTGCCCGCCAGCCTGCTTACCTGGAAGCACCTGCCTGTTACCTGCCATGCCCGCTTGCCTGCTTACCTGGAAGCACCTGCCTGTTACTTGCCGTGCTTACCTGCTTGCCTACCTGGAGCACCCGTCTGGCTATCAGCCGAATCAGCCTGTCTGTCTACCCGGACCACCTGTCAGCCTGCCTGCCGTGCTCGTCCGCTGTACCCGTCAGCTCCTGCCTTCTGAACCGTGGGAGTCACCTGCTCTCATACAAGGTCGGTCCCAGAGTGGCACCTGGTCCCTCTGCTTGGTCCCTCCCTGGTTCACGGAGTCGACTGAGCCGCCGTGCGACCTTGGTCAGGCCGAGTAGATACTTAGTCACGCCCCTATGGTCCCTCCTTGCACCGCAGCACAGAGGTTCCACCACCTGGATCCGTAACACTATATAATGGAATTCCCTTGAAATCTAAAGTTGCCACGCAGGGTTTCTACGTCTCCAATGATGGCCGCCAGAGCTCCAGCTGGTTCAAAGCTACAACTTCCAGACTAAAGGCTGTCAGGGCATGCTGGGAGTTGTAGTTTTTCTACAGTTGGAAGACCGGTAGTAAGAGTTATAAAAGTTACTGGAAGTTGTGCAGAAGTTAACAATTAGTCCTGCCAGAGGTCCCCTTTAATTAACTCTCTGAGGATCGTCCCTTACACTCAGGGATCAGACAGGATAATAGTCCGGGCTTCTGAGCCGTCACATGTATTTTTCTTTACGACAACACTTAATATCTCATCCGTCTCGCTGTCACTGGTGACAAATGTTCGTATTTCCACGTAAAGTGGGAAAGACTCGGCACAGGAGAGCGATCCCCGGGAATCGCCATGTGTGATGGTGGAGCAGCCGGGGTCAGCACCCCCTGGCTACACGGCAGCCCCTGCCAGGTGTCATCCCTCCTGGCCATGCCACATTGGAACAGTTTAGTCTTCCTGCACCTGCGAAGTTCAGACTGTCGCCCTCTCTCCCCCGTTCCAGCGCTCTCGCCCTCATTTCCTGTTGACTCACCCGACGGTCATCTGAACACATCCATTCTGTTTTTGTTAATGGCAGCAATTGAGATAATTTTAGGAAATGGCTCCTCTGGATCTGTCGGCGGAGAGCGCACTAAATGCTTCCCAGCTCCCAGCGAGCAGACGGCAAAGTTACATAGGAAAAAGAAAAGTTTTAAGGTGTTTTCCCACCATAGAAAGTTATCACCTATCCAAAGTATGGGGGAAATCTCACTGATCGCTGGGGGTCCGACCCGAGATTTCTAGGGCGTTACCAGTCCACTAGTCACATGGGTGTGTCCTATAAAGTCATCACTGATTGGACAGTGGTCACACCCAGTTGTCAAATTATAAATCTTTTCTAAGAGGACAAATGGTACAACATCATTTTCTATTCCTCCTTCTTTGATATTACTCAGAATAATGTTTCACTGCTGCAACAAAAAGGACATTTTTTTATTTATTTTTTATTTTTAATAAAGCTCTAATTACTACGAATCCAAGGGAAATTTTCACTTTAAAAGCCACAAAAAAATCATATTTAAATTACAGGTTGTAAATGAAAGAAAAAATGCCATTACCCTTATTCTATGGGCAAGTTAAAGTGGTGGTTTAAAATGTATTTTTACTTTGATTTTTTTACTTAAACCTATGTAATTGGGGCTAAAACTCATTTTTCTACAAAAAAAAAAAAAAAATTTGCACCGTTTTCTTTCTATAGTCTCCGTATTGCCGGCTGCAGAATGAGTTAAATGAGAATCCGTCAGTGAGCTCATTCTGACCGGAGATTGTAACTCTTTTGTCTGTCTTCTTCTGAGCTCCTCTTTGTGATCACATTAAAGTTGAATGTGCAAAGAAACAAACGAGCCGATAAAAGCCGAACAGGGCAACTTTTTTTTTAATGAGTTAAAAAATTTGTCTAAATACATGTAGGTTAAAAAAAAAGTCACCAAAAGTGGACAACCCTTTAATATCCGGGCTTCATTGCTGCAGCCCGCTAATGTGGCACAAACGTGGGCTTTACCTGCTGATGTCACACCGGTCGCATTCATTAAAGAGTTCACAAAAGTATTTGGTGTAAGCGGAGTCCAAAAACCTTGCAAAAGAAAACCGATTGTGCAACGTTTTCCCCTGTTGCACTGCACTTTCCAAAAGTGGAAAAGTTTGGTGATTTCCTGAGCGGAGGAGACCCAGCCCAACAACTCGTAGATCTACGAAAGCCAGAAATTGGTGCAAAAATGGGCCACATTTTGCAAAAAAAAAAAAGTGAATTTGGTGCAAATGACTCCATTGTTTTTTATTTCTATTTTTTTTTTTTTTTTTTTAGAGACGACAAATCTTCCCCAATGCCGATTTCTTTTCTTGTCCCCGCAGACTTTCTACCTCCGGATGGGCCGGGACAATGGCACCTCTGTGCGATCTCGGGGCTTTCCGCATGGCCGTCCCATTGTATTTGGGTAGTATCAATGTGCAGGGCATAAAAACCGGCGGAGACCCGACCGGTTACAATAACTCCTAAACTGCCGCGATCTGATGGTGAAGAGCCCGGAGATAAGCGTCTCCTGCGGCAGCCGGGATAACATGACCTGTATATTGATACTTAGTCTAGCGAGACCCTCTAATTAAAGCTGTCTGACTTCCCCCCCCCCCCCAATGCCGCAGTCACAGAGACTTTCTCCTCCAAGACGAGGCCCATCAGAACTTTCTCTGACCCCGGGCCGGTTGTAAATATGCTGGGGAGAGGTCTCAGTCAAAGCCGTCCCGGATAGCGGGGTCTTGCTTTAATAAGTGTGGGATTGATGTCTTTCGCAGTTCAGGGGTTAGGTAAACACAGGGGCTTTGGTTCAAGGCTCTCCATGTTCAACTGTTTATTTATATGGATCTAAAAAGTTAGCAGAACCTTTCTGACATCTCTGGGGAGGCTCCCTGACCAGGCGGTAACCTTCCTCTGCTGCCCAGAAGACCAGTCCTATGGCATCCGGGACACAAAGCCATCGCCATCATCGACGTCACCTTCCCCCCCGAAAATCCATCCTTCTGCGGGTGATCCCATATTATTCCAGCTGAGCCGGTCACTGTAAGCACGAGGCTTTATACGGCCCGATCACAATCCGTAAGACCAACAGCAGTGCAGAGACGAAGATCTGCAATTACCGGCGTGTAATGCGGTGTGTGCCGCGTGTGCTATCATAGCGGCACTATTCTGCACGCCAGTCGGCACTCTTCATATTTTGATGTCATGGCCGGATATTACATGTAGGAACCCCATAAAGCTGGATTAAACCTTAGGGGCTCAGACTTCTCAAGTCCTTAAAGGGGCTGTAATCCCATTTTATAAACTTATAGTATATTACCATTGCTGTATGGTCTTTTGGGTCTGATAGTTGTTACTCCCACTAATCCAGACACTGAAAGGGATCCAGCAGTGTTTTCACCCTGCACAGTGACACACCGTCCCCCACTATGCATAGAACGGCCGCATGGCCCCATAGGACTGTCTGCAGCTCATGCCATGGCCCCATAGGACTGTCTGCAGCTCATGCCATGGCCACATAGGACTGGCTGCAGCTCATGCCATGGACCCATAGGACTGGCTGCAGCTCATGCCATGTCCCCATAGGACTGGCTGCAGCTCCCGTCATGGCCTCATAGAACTGGCTGCAGCTCCCGTCATGGCCTTATAGGACTGGCTGCAGCTCCAGACATGCCCCCCCCATAGGACTGGCTAAAGCGCCAGACATGGCCCCCCCATAGGACTGGCTGCAGCTCATGCCATGGCCCCCCCATAGGACTGGCTGCAGCTCATGCCATGGCCCCATAGGACTGGCTGCCGCTCATGCCATGGCCCCATAGGACTGTCTGCAGCTCATGCCATGGCCCCATAGTACTGGCTGCCGCTCATGCCATGGCCCCATAGGACTGGCTGCAGCTCCCGTCATGGCCTCATAGAACTGGCTGCAGCTCCCGGCATGGCCTTATAGGACTGGCTGCAGCTCCAGACATGCCCCCTCATAGGACTGGCTAAAGCTCCAGACATGGCCCCCCATAGGACTGGTTGCGGCTCCCGACATGGCCCGATAGGACTGGCTGCGGCTCCCGACATGGCCCCCATAGGACTGGCTGCGGCTCCCGACATGGCCCGACAGGACTGGCTGCGGCTCCCGACATGGCCCCCATAGGACTGGCTGCGGCTCCCAACATGGCCCGATAGGACTGGCTGCGGCTCCCTCCATGGCCCGATAGGACTGGCTGTGGCTCCCGCCATGGCCCGATAGGACTGGCTGTGGCTCCCGCCATGGCCCGATAGGACTGGCTGCGGCTCCCGCCATGGCCCCCCATAGGACTGGCTGCGGCTCCCGCCATGGCCCCCCATAGGACTTTTTTTTTAGAAAATATATATATACAGAAATTAATATATATATATATATATATATATATATATATATATATATATATATATATATATATATACATACATACATATATAATTTCATATATGCAAGAAATGTATATATACTGTATTTTTTCTGATATATAATATCATATATATAATTTTTTTCTTCGTATAGAATATATACAATAAAAAAATATATAAACAAAACACTTATTTTTCTCCCATTTTTCAAGAGCTAAACTGAAAGAAGATTTGTTTCTATGGACACAAAAGACCTTTTTCTCTCATATCTTGTTCACAAATTTGTGACTGTTCGAATAAAAAAAAATTATAATTCTCCCGTATGGACCAAAAAGTTTGAAAAAGTTAAAGCTCGTGGAAGACGAGGAGTAAAAATTGAAAACAAAGCGGATTCCACTGACCGTCCCTGGACACATTGTAGCAAAAATGCAGAATTTCCTCTCTATTTTTCGGGGCCGATCCCAATGTTTTACCCAAAATCCACAACTGCTGAGCCGTTAGTTTTACAGATCTACGTTTTCTATATATGCGTGTATATATTTAATCTTCACACATTCGTCTAAAGTGTTTAATGGAGAAACATCCGACAGAAATAAAAGAATATAAAAGTAAAAAAAAAAAAAAGATAAAATAATAAGAAAAAAATTACTAAAAAGTCCCCCCCCCCCCTCCGACCTTTCAAAGCCGCTTTGCACTTAATAGAAACTTATATTTGTAAGCTAATGCAATCACTTACCCGTAAAGATAACGCTGCCTATTCCCTTCTCTCTCCTTGTTCCCACTATCGCGTGAAGACTGATAAAACCAAAACAAAAGGAGCAGGTTGTTCTCAGTAGAGCAAACATATTATATTTCCTAAATATTTCCTATCTTGAAGTTGGGGGGGGGGGTTCTCGAGGTGTTTGCGGTTTCCTATGAATGCGGTATCTGAGCGTATCATCTCGTGAAACAAAACGGAATATTAAACCGCACTTCTGAAAAGAGCGGCGGAAAAAAAAAATGGTAGAAAACCAAGTTCTCGGGGTAATTGCTGATAGCAATAAAGTTTTCCTTCTTTTCCGCCGCTCTGTTGTATTTATTCATCTTTTAAAGTGGCTTGAAAAAGTTTTTTTTTTTTTTTTTATAAATTAAAACAATTTTACTTGTAGAAACTTTTATTTTATTGAAAAAAAGAAAATGGAAATGTTTCCTTTTGTTAGCGGGGGAGAGAGAGAAGCGTTGGGTAGAGGATTGGGTCCCGAGTAATTTAAAGTTCTTACTTAAAGGGGTTCTGTGGAATTAGAGATTAATTGTTGTCTAACGAGAACTTCTGATAAACTTTTGTTTTTGTGATCTTCACCGTTTATAACGTCTCTGCTACCCTGATACTCAGGCAATGTGGTCGAATGAGGTCAGTACTGTCAATCAAAAGCACCTGGGCGGAGCCGTCCAGACTGACTACGTAAGAGAGAGCGCAGCCCCGTCCAGGGTTCACCAAACTCCTAACTTGCACTTTAAAAGGAGGATTTCTTGAAATCTACTACACGGATTCCCCTGATATTTGCAGACATGGGGTTTTTCTGTCCAAAATAATAAACTGGTCACTAGATGAGCTGATCTTGGGACCCCAAAATCAGATGGAATCTGTACGGCAGCCGGAAAACAAGTGTTTTATTTTCCTGCAGCTCCCCCGCAGGAGAAATGAAGTATTACACCGGTTTTGTTTTAAAGAGTGGGATGTACAGTGCACTGTTCTGGGAGGTCCAGAGTAGATGCACCACACAGCTGCCTCCTCTGGCAAATACATGGAGACCCCTCCCGTAACCAATATTTTACCACCTTATCCCCCTCGTCTCTCTCCCGGGGGCTGACTCGGGCAGTTTCCCCTTTCCTCCCTGCAGGACGTCTCAATAATAGACATGACCAGATGCATGCTTCCTTCCATTCCCCCCTCTGCCGCGCTCGGCTGACACTCCACGTTGCCGCACTTTCTTCTCTTTGAAGATAACTCGATGTAATATTCCCTCATAATGAAGGCGGAGAGAATAAAACATGATTTACACATTCCCTGCGGACTCTGCTGGTCTAGGAGGTTTTTCTTGGAAGTAAAACTAAAACCCATTTCTCAGATGATTCGTGAACTTGTGTAGCCTTTATCCTGGTGGAGGAGCCTGGAGCTCGTGGTCACGTGGATGCCGGAGCCCCGCTGCTTACCTGAGCCCCCCACTGCCACGTATAGGATGTTATGGATGTACACAGTGACTGCACCAGAAGAATAGTGAGTGCAGCTCTGGAGTATAATACAGGATGTAACTCAGGATCAGTAATGTAATGTATGTACACAGTGACTCCACCAGCAGAATAGTGAGTGCAGCTCTGGAGTATAATACAGGATGTAACTCAGGATCAGTAATGTAATGTATGTACACAGTGACTGCACCAGCAGAATAGTGAGTGCAGCTCTGGAGTATAATACAGGAGGTAACTCAGGATCAGTACAGGATCAGTAATGTAATGTATGTACACAGTGACTGCACCAGCAGAATAGTGAGTGCAGCTCTGGAGTATAATACAGGAGGTAACTCAGGATCAGTAATGTAATGTATGTACACAGTGACTGCACCAGCAGAATAGTGAGTGCAGCTCTGGAGTATAATACAGGAGGTAACTCAGGATCAGTAATGTAATGTATGTACACAGTGACTGCACCAGCAGAATAGTGAGTGCAGCTCTGGAGTATAATACAGGATGTAACTCAGGATCAGTAATGTAATGTATGTACACAGTGACTGCACCAGCAGAATAGTGAGTGCAGCTCTGGAGTATAATACAGGAGGTAACTCTGGATTAGTAATGTAATGTATGTACACTGTGACTGCACCAGCAGAATAGTGAGTGCAGCTCTGGAGTATAATACAGGAGGTAACTCTGGATTAGTAATGTAATGTATGTACACAGTGACTGCACCAGCAGAATAGTGAGTGCAGCTCTGGAGTATAATACTGGAGGTAACTCTGGATTAGTAATGTGATGTATGTACACAGTGACTGCACCAGCAGAATAGTGAGTGCAGCTCTGGAGTATAATACAGGAGGTAACTCTGGATTAATAATGTAATGTATGTACACAGTGACTGCAAGAGCAGGATAGTGAGTGCCGCTCTGGAGTATAATACAGGATGTAACTCAGGATCAGTAATGTAATGTATGTACACTGTGACTGCACCAGCAGAATAGTGAGTGCAGCTCTGGAGTATAATACAGGAGGTAACTCTGGATTAGTAATGTAATGTATGTGCACAGTGACTGCACCAGCAGAATAGTGAGTGCAGCTCTGGAGTATAATACTGGAGGGAACTCTGGATTAGTAATGTAATGTATGTACACAGTGACTGCACCAGCAGAATAGTGAGTGCAGCTCTGGAGTATAATGCAAGAGGTAACTCTGGATTAGTAATGTAATGTATGTACACAGTGACTGCACCAGCAGAATAGTGAGTGCAGCTCTGGAGTATAATACAGGAGGTAACTCTGGATTAGTAATGTAATGTATGTACACAGTGACTGCACCAGCAGAATAGTGAGTGCAGCTCTGGAGTATAATGCAAGAGGTAACTCTGGATTAGTAATGTAATGTATGTACACAGTGACTGCACCAGCAGAATAGTGAGTGCAGCTCTGGAGTATAATACAGGATGTAACTCAGGATCAGTAATGTAATGTATGTACACAGTGACTGCACCAGCGGAATAGTGAGTGCAGCTCTGGAGTATAATACAGGATGTAACTCAGGATCAGTAATGTAATGTATGTACACAGTGACTGCACCAGCAGAATAGTGAGTGCAGCTCTGGAGTATAATACAGGATGTAACTCAGGATCAGTAATGTAATGTATGTATACAGTGACTGCACCAGCAGAATAGTGAGTGCAGCTCTGGAGTATAATACAGGATGTAACTCTGGATTAGTAATGTAAAGAAGGGGGCTGGAGGCATGGGAACCTAGATGGAAGCCCCACATGACCGGGATTGGCCAGGAGGGTGCAATTTTTAAATCCCAATGGTCGGGATTGGGTATAGGCTTGGAGGGGCTGGCATTTGGATGGGGGTGGGGTAAAGGGGGGGGGGAGGTATAATAGGGAAAAGTGCGGGAAAACGGGCAGTCCAGGGAAGAAGTCATTGAGAGAAGTTCTGGAGCACTGATCAAAAAAAAAATTATGTTTACCTTTCTAATTGCTTGGACACTCTTCTCGCTATTATGGAGTCCGTGGAGTCCCTTATCGCCAGGCTGAGGGAGACTGCCAGATCCTGGCAAGGAGGGTGGCTTGAGGCCCAGCTGGCCGGACTTCTGGGGAATGCCGGAGAGGAAGAATCCCCGTCGGATTTGGGAAGAATTGCCAGGAGGATGCGGCCCCCCGAGAGGCTTTCCCTGGAGATGGTCGGTACGGACAGCAGGCGCAGGCTGCGGAGCCCCTCAGGGGACCCTGTGTCCGGGGAGCATGCCGGCGGAATCCCCTGCGGGCGTGCCCGCCGCGGCAGGAATCCGCCCAGCCGGTCTGCGGGCTCCCCCTGCATCGGGTCGCGGTCCGCGACTGAAGTTCCCCGGTCCGTCGTGGTGCGGCCTCCCCCGTCGGCGCGCCGCAGTACTAGAGCCCAGGCCGCGCCGGAAGCAAGGCCCGGGCCGCAGACGCGTCATCCGGGGGGGCGGGGCCTCACCGGAAATGAGGACTACGTCACTTCCGGCCCCGGAGTCAGATGAAAGGGACGCACAGCCAATGAGCGGCGGGCGCAGGGACACGCCCCCCGCTCCAAGATCCAGCGGCGATTCAAGACGCCGGTTATTCAAAAGAAAAAAGGGCGGCAATCCTGCAGCGGGGAACGGAGGAACCACCAGCGCGGCAGGCACACCTGGTGACGTTCCTGTCGGGGTGCCTGCCAGACAGACCAGAGGGCGCAGACAGCAGCGGAGCTACACGGGCAGGCAGCAACAATTCCAGGACCTGCTGCCTGGCTCAAGTTTCTCCAGGCAGAGGGATGGAGCGGCGGGCAGCAGCACGGTGTTGCCTGGCAGTTATCCACGGACCAACATGGATCGGGCTGGTGAGTCCGGGTCTAAAAATCGCGTTTGTGCACGGTCGGCGGTGAGGACTGGAGCAGGGATGAGCGGAGGACGAACGGCGGGGAGGTCGGCACGGGCTCGGGTCCCCCCTGGTGATGAGGAGGCCAGGGGCGCGGGCCTTGAGCGGCAGGGGTCGGTCCGACTGGATTATGGAGAAGAACAAGACGAACCAAGGACTCATCAGGACTCGGGGAGTACGGCTGGCGGGGACACAGCACCTGCGCAGCTTCGTGAGTATGCGTCTATGTATGGTTTGTCGCCCGCGGGGTCTGTAGCGGATGGGGTAGGCGATAGGCTGGTGTCTGGGCCCAGCAGGGAAAATGTTAGGGGAGGTAGTGGGTCAGATGTAAGCGGGTTTAGGGATTTGTTGGTTAGCATGTCGCGCATTTTGGCGAGAATAGACGGCGGGGGAGCCATTCAAAGGGGGTTGTCACCGGCGGGGGCTTGGCTACCAAGTCAACCGGCGTTGTTGCAGGTGGGGAGCGGCCAGGTCGGCGGGGTGTACAGCTGGGACACCTTCTGGGGTATCGGTTTGTGTGCAGACAGAAAAGGAAAATGCGGATACTATAAAACTGGATGATAGGGCGAAAGGGGAGATATATGTGTGCTTTGAGGGGCCGTTGGGGGCGCATTTAAAAAAAGAGGTTAAAGAAAAAATTTGGCGGGACGAGTATGTCGAAATTTTTTCCCTTCTTCCGTTGGAAAAGTTTAACCTGGATAAGGGAAAAAAGGAAGACAGTAAAAAAGAGGAGGAGGAGAAGCGTAGGTGGAGGTTGATTCCACAGACGTTTGTCAATTGGTTACAGGCTTTTGCAATAATGGCTAGCGTTATTGGAGAAAAAGCTCCTGATAATTGTTCGGGTTTGTTTTGCTACCTTGATGCTATTGGGGAGGCTCATAAGACTTACGGGGGTCAGGCGTGGTTACGATATGACGAGCAATTTCGGCAGAGGAAGGCAGTCCGCCCTGAGATCAGATAGGATCAAAAGGACATTGGTTTGTGGCTGAAGGTTATGGCCCCAGTGAGGTATGGGCAGTCCTTTCACGGGAGCAGCAGTAGTGGTAACCAATCAGCAGGACACGGGGGAAGTAGCCAGGGGGCACAAAGCACTAAGAAGGAAGTGGGAACTTGCTGGCAATTTAATGACGGCCAATGCAAGTACGGGAGCTCCTGTAAATTTAAACATGTGTGCTCCCATTGTAATGGAAGCTCACACGGAGCATCAAAATGCTTTAAGAAGGGTAAGGGAAAGCCGACAGTGGGTACCGGTCAAAGGGCTGACTCCGGTGAGGGTGCACGCGATGGCCCCCTTTCTAAGTAGGTATCCGGATCAGTTGAAGGCTAAGGTCATTTCGGATGGGTTTTTGGAAGGTTTTAGAATCCCTCCTCCTGAGCACGAGGTCCCCTTTTCAGTAAAAAATTTGACGTCGGCTTCCCTTCATCCGGATGTGGTTAGCGTGAAGTTGGCAAAGGAGGTGGAATTGGGCAGGATGGCGGGACCGTTTCGGGTATTACCTAGCAGCAAGGTGATTATTTCGCCGTTGGGGGTTGTGCCCAAAAAAGAGCTGAATAAGTTTCGTTTGATTCAGCATTTGTCGTACCCGAAGGGGCTCTCGGTGAATGATGGCATTGCACAGGAATTATGTTCAGTTGAATATACATCACTTGATGCGGCGGTGCGATGGGTACAGCGATATGGGTCAGGATCGTTGCTAGCCAAGACGGATATCGAGTCTGCTTTTCGGTTGCTGCCAGTTCATCCGGATAGTATCCCGTTGTTAGGTTGTTTTTGGAATGGGGCATATTACGTGGATAGGTGTTTGCCAATGGGTTGTGCAATTTCGTGTTCTTTGTTTGAAACGTTTAGTACCTTTTTGGAATGGGTGGTGAAGGACCTGGCATCAGTTAATTCAGTCATTCATTATTTGGATGATTTTTTGTTTATAGGCCCGCCGCAATCGTTATTGTGTAGGAATTTGTTAGGTACTATGGTGTGGGTAGCGGAGCATTTTGGCGTACCATTGGCAAAAGAAAAGACGGAAGGCCCTTGCACAATCCTAAGTTTTTTGGGCATTGTTATTGATACAGAAAGGATGGAGTGTCGATTACCTGAAGATAAATTGTGTCTGCTCAAGCAGGAGGTCGATAGAGTCGGGAGGTTGCGCAAGGTGACCCTGAGGGAGCTACAATCGCTGTTGGGGCGCTTAAATTTTGCATGCAGGATTATGCCAATGGGCAGAATTTTTTGTCGCAGGTTGTCAGGCGCCACAGCAGGAGTGCGTGCGGCTCATCATTTTATCCGCCTAAATAAGGAACACAAGGAGGACCTGAAGGTTTGGAAGTTGTTTTTGGAAAGCTATAATGGCAGGTCGTTAATCCAGCAGGAGTTTGTAAGCAGTTTTGATTGTGAGATATTTACAGATGCGGCAGGAAGTGCTGGTTATGGGGCCTACTGGAAAGGGAGGTGGAGTGTTGGGGCATGGCCGATTGGGTGGACGGAGAGGGGACTTACGAGGAACCTGGCGTTTTTGGAATTGTTCCCTATTGTTGTTGCGGTTACTATTTGGGGGGAGTGTTTTGCCAACAGGAGAATTCGGTTTCACTGCGATAACATGGGAGTGGTGTCTGTCATCAACAGCTTGTCGGCCTCGTCCCCGCCGGTTATTAGGCTGCTCAGGGAACTAGTTCTTTGTTGTCTCAATTTGAACGCTTGGATTACAGCGGTACATGTTCCAGGTGTACAAAATTCCATAGCAGATGCCTTATCTCGTTTTCAGTGGGACCGTTTTCGGGCGCTAGCACCAGAGGCAGGGGACGTGGGTCAAGAATGCCCTTTTCATTTGTGACAACTGGTTATGGAGGAGCCGGACGGTTAATAAGGGAGTCCATTACGAGGCAGACCTGGACATCATACGAGGCATCGTGGCGAGTATGGCAAAGTTGGATTCTGGAGTGGGGTGTGGTGGAAAGTGAAGGAGATAGAGAGATGGCGGTGTTGTTTCTTGTGGGAAGGGCAGCAGAGATTGGATGGTCTGTGTCAAAAGTTAGTAAATTTGTAGCAGGATTGGCATTCGCTTTTAAATTGCAGGGGATAAAAGATGTTGCAAAGTCCTTTTTAGTGAAGCAAGCACTTAGGGGCTTTAGGAGAGGCGGTAAGGTGTTGGATAGACGAAGACCAGTGACTTTTAGTATTTTAGAGCGGTTGGGTTTAGTGTTGGATAAGATCTGTTGTTCGGTTTTTGAAGCCACACTGTTTAGATTGGCTTTTTCATTGGCGTTCTTTGGCGCACTAAGATTAGGTGAGTTGGTGGCACCAAGTAGGAATAAGGTTGGGGGTTTGTTTGCTGAGGATGTGAGCGGTCGGAAAGGGGGCATCGAATTTTGGATTAGGAGGGGGAAGACGGATCAATTGGGCAGAGGCAAGCGAGTGGTATTGGGGGAGGTTAATGGATCTTTTATTTGTCCTAGGAGATGTTTAATGGCTTACTGGCAGGTTTGGTCGGGACGTAAGGGCCCATTATTGTGTCATAAAAACGGAGAGTTTTTGTCCCGTTTTCAATTTATTGCAGTGTTTAAAAAAGGGATCCGGGAGTTGGGCCTTAGTCCTGAGGTGTACGGGTCGCATTCTTTCAGAAGCGGACGGTTTGGGTTTAGGAAAGGATGTGATAAAACGCATCGGGAGGTGGAGTTCAGATCGTTATCTGTCCTATGTACGGCATTAGGTATGCGGAATGGTGGTTTTTATTTTGTCCAGAAGTGAATACCCCCTTTTTGGTTGTCTTATTGCAGGTGGCGTCCTGTTATTAGTCTGGATTCTCGGACACTCTTTCGTTCATTGGGGGGCGCTGCGGGCGGATGTGAGGCCAAACGGTAGGCAATTGGGTTTTAGCAGAGAGCAAGTGGTGGTCCGGTGGCTGGGTTTTAGAGGGATGGTATGGAGAAGGGTGCTGCCTGAATTCCATAAGGCGGCTCGTTTGGACCGGGCGCCGGACATTTTGGTGGTGCATATGGGGGGGAATGATTTGGGGGTTCGGCCGGTTAGGGAATTGATGAGGGATATTCGAATTGATTTTTTAAGGTTATGGACATCTTTTCCTGGGGTGTTGACGGATTGGTCTGACATTGTGCCGAGAAAAAATTGGAGGGAGGTCAGATCAGTGAAGGGCATTAATAGGGCACGGGTAAAGTTGAATAGAGCCATTGCAGCTTTTGTTGGTAGAAATGGGGGTGTAAGTGTTCGGCATCTTGATCTTGAGGCAGGGGTTGGTGATTTTTGGGCGAAGGATGGTGTGCACCTGAACGATATTGGGATTGATTTATGGGCATTATCTATACAGGAGGGGATTGAGAGGGCTTTGGCAGTGTTGGGGCGCTCACGAGCCTGAGGTGGTCAGGGCTGTTCGTTTGTGGCGGGGGGTGGGGTTCTTGGAGTTGGCACAGAAGTGTCGGTGGGAAAGTTATTGGAAATTTACAGGCAGTGGCTTGATTAAGCGGGGTGATCTGGCATTTGGTTTTTTGGGGCTCTGGACGGGGTTTTACCCTGGGAGCTTTTGGTGCCCTCGAGCTGGTGATGGACGGCTGAGGGTAATACGGTGGTTCGATTTCGGTTTAGTTATGCCAGATCTAATTTTTAACTCCAAGAACCCTCCCTTCTTATTTATTTGAATAATAATGTTTATATGTTAATGTTGTTTGTTAATAAAGTGGCCGCTGTGGCCAAATTTATCCAAAGAAATTACAGGTGCAGTGTTTTTATTTGTTAAGGTACTTGAGGTCGGTAAGATGGGGAGGGGTCTTACGGAACTATGGAACCCGGGTTGGCCGTACACGGTCATGTATGTACACAGTGACTGCACCAGCAGAATAGTGAGTGCAGCTCTGGAGTATAATACAGGATGTAGCTCAGGATCAGTAATGTATGTACACAGTGACTGCACCAGCAGAATAGTGAGTGCAGCTCTGGAGAATAATACAGGATGTAACTCTGGATTAGTAATGTAATGTATGTACACAGTGACTGCACCAGCAGAATAGTGAGTGCAGCTCTGGAGTATAATACAGGATGTAACTCAGGATCAGTAATGTAATGTATGTACACAGTGACTCCACCAGCAGAATAGTGAGTGCAGCTCTGGAGTATAATACAGGATGTAACTCAGGATCAGTAATGTAATGTATGTACACAGTGACTGCACCAGCAGAATAGTGAGTGCAGCTCTGGAGTATAATACAGGATGTAACTCAGGATCAGTAATGTAATGTATGTACACAGTGACTCCACCAGCAGAATAGTGAGTGCAGCTCTGGAGTATAATACAGGATGTAACTCAGGATCAGTAATGTAATGTATGTACACAGTGACTCCATGTTATATGTAGTTTTTTATTTAAAATAAAAAATTGTATTGAGAGAGATTTTTTTATTTTTTATTTTTGATCTTTCTATGAATGTCATTGAGGAATTCTTCACAAGGGATCATCTCTGTTTCAGACTTCTGATTTGTTGGGGTCTTCAGCACTTTCTTTCTCTCTCTGTCCTTCTATCAATCAGCAATTTGTCAATCACATTGGTTCAGATTGATTCCCATTTCTTGCAGACAAATCATTTCCCCCTCAGTCCCTGCCCGGCATTAACCTTTCCCTGCCGGAGGCTCTGATGGTCTGGAGTTTATTTTTTTTTTGTACAGTAAACTAACTTGTCTTCCTGTTACTAAATGTTTCTTTCATAATATGAGCTACTTCCTAAAGTCCAGCACGTGTCAGAGGATCTATCCCTCTATCTATCTATCTATCTATCTATCTATCTATCTATCTATCTATCTATCTATCTATCTATCTATCTATCTATCCCTCTATCTATCCCTCTATCTATCCCTCTATCTATCCCTCTATCTATCCCTCTATCTATCCCTCTATCTATCTATCCCTCTATCTATCTATCTATCTATCTATCCCTCTATCTATCTATCCCTCTATCTATCTATCCCTCTATCCCTCTCTATCTATCTATCTATCTATCTATCTATCCCTCTATCCATCTTTCTATCCCTCTATCCATCTATCTATCTATCTATCCCTCTATCTATCTATCTATCCCTCTATCCATCTTTCTATCCCTCTATCCATCTATCTATCCCTCTATCATCTATCTATCTATCTATTATCTATCTATCTATCTATCATCTATTATCTATCTATTATCTATCTATTATCTATCTATCTATTATCTATCTATCTATTATCTATCTATCTATTATCTATCTATCTATTATCTATCTATCCTCATCTATCTATCTATCCCTCTATCTATCTATCCCTCTATCTATCTATCCCTCTATCTATCTATCCCTCTATCTATCTATCCCTCTATCTATCTATCCCTCTATCTATCTATCCCTCTATCTATCTATCCCTCTATCTATCTATCTATCTATTATCTATCTATCCCTCTATGTATCTATCTATCCCTCTATCTATCTTTATCTATCTATCCCTCTATCTATCTATCTATATCTATCCCTCTATCTATCCCTCTATCTATCCCTCTATCTATCCCTCTATCTATCCCTCTATCTATCCCTCTATCTATCCCTCTATCTATCCCTCTATCTATCCCTCTATCTATCCCTCTATCTATCCCTCTATCTATCCCTCTATCTATCCCTCTATCTATCCCTCTATCTATCCCTCTATCTATCCCTCTATCTATCCCTCTATCTATCCCTCTATCTATCCCTCTATCTATCCCTCTATCTATCCCTCTATCTATCCCTCTATCTATCCCTCTATCTATCCATCTATCCCTCTATCTATCCCTCTATCTATCCCTCTATCTATCCCTCTATCTATCCCTCTATCTATCCCTCTATCTATCCCTCTATCTATCCCTCTATCTATCCCTCTATCTATCCCTCTATCTATCCCTCTATCTATCCCTCTATCTATCCCTCTATCTATCCCTCTATCTATCCCTCTATCTATCCCTCTATCTATCTATCCCTCTATCTATCCCTCTATCTATCCCTCTATCTATCCCTCTATCTATCCCTCTATCTATCCCTCTATCTATCCCTCTATCTATCCCTCTATCTATCCCTCTATCTATCCCTCTATCCCTCTATCTATCTATCCCTCTATCTATCTATCCCTCTATCTTTCTGTTATCTCTCTCTCTATCATCCATCCTGTATCTTTTCTTTTTCCTGCTGTTTCTTCCTCTCTTTTCTCCCGTAGCCCTGTGTGACCTCTCTAATATTAGGAGGCTCAGGTTTTCGGCAGACCTTCGTGTTTGCTTTTGCGGGGGCAGCGAAAGGACAATCCCGACTATTATGATTTGCTGAGAGCAAACAATCCGATCTCTAACTTCCACGTTTCCATCCGTTTTACCGTGTTTTTTGTTTGCACATATTTGCTTTTTCTGGAGCCCATAATAAGCAGTAGGACGCGGTGTGGGAACGTCACTCCTAATATTGTAGGTAGTGGGAAAAACCCTGGAAGTCCTAGACATGAATTATCAAGCATTTGACATTTGACCTCCCTTTATCCCGAGTCGGTCTTAAGTGACAGCTCGTCTTGAGCGTCGGGCCCACGTCTGACTGCGGAGGCTTTGGATGAACTGCTCGCTGGGAATGAAGACTTTGCAGCCAGGTTCATGCCCTAGACTTTGAGTCGGAAGTGTACAGAAGGAGGACATTTGGCCGGAGGCGAGAGAACGGACTTCTCCATAGACAGATGGGGTCTGTAGAGTGGGACAGGGGGTAATCTGTTGTCTGTGAAGTCCTCTGGGTCCCACCATCACCTCCATTACTAGATGTGCACTAGATGGCGAGATAAAGATGAATGTCATTGCCATGAGTCTGCTTTGTGGGCTGGATGTGGATGGTGTAGATTGTGTGATCTCAGGTTCTGGTTATTTCAGTGCAGAGGATTTACATTTTGTCTGGCCTCCATTATAGTCAGTGGGGTCCATTGGGCGTCGTTGGGATCCATTATATCAGGGATCTGATACTTTTCGTCGTTCTGTTGATACAATGAAACAAAGGAGAGAAGCAACGCAGACGCGACACAAGTTGCATTTGCAAACTTGCGCTTGGTGACCTTTTTTCCCATTTCTGCCATTGGAGCGGCTCGGCAGACTGCCCTGCGGATCGGATCCTCCGAATTTCATTTAAAGGGATATGCGAAAAAAAATTGTGCTCCACAATTTTTTTGGAAATCTCATAGAAGTGAACGGAGAAAGTCGTGTGCGTCTACTTCTTTATTCCCATACAGGGGTGGGTCCCACCATGCCCCTTTAAAAGTTTTGTGCCATTTCTGTTAACTTGTGGGATCCAGAGATCCTTGTTACATAGTCTACTCTTCACATCTGTCAGTTTTGCACTTTACCTGCATCCATTAACCCTTTGCTCCTCCGTCTGTGAGCTCGGCTCCCCGGGCCCGGCAGCATTCGCGCTTTTCGCTGGGCATCACGAGAGTAGGAAGAGTTCCTGTAATGTGCCAGCTCGACATGTTGTTCCCACAAGATTTCATGCAGCCTATGTGGGTGCAAAATATGCTCTTTGTGATCAATAAGCCGGGCTTTTCATCTGCACAGAAGCTGTATTTTCACCCCGGCCGAGTCATCTGTCAGTAGACGGACGCTGTGTGCTCTCTTTGTAGTCGTCTGTCCCCCGGGGGCACAAGGATCTCTTCACATTTACAAATGTATAAGCTCCCTGTTAAGTAACTTTTCCCTTTTTTTACCACATTGTGTCTGACTTTCTCCACGCAGTCGCTCCGCTCCGCGATATTTTTGGCTGTGTAAGTTGAGTCCTTGTTGTCCATTGCGTTTCGGTACTTGGGCTCTTGCACAGATTTTTTTTTCTTGCAGAGTTTATGTAACGGCTATGAAATGTACTGTTCTTACTCTGCTGTAGTTTATACTCTTTATTTCCCCACACTTTAAATGGTCGCTGTCGTTCCAACAAACTGCATAAATCAATAATGCAAGAGAATATAAGAAATTATTTCATCCCGTGGCTGGAGTCACAGTTACACTGCTCAGTAATGCTGTATAATGTCCTCCTTGCTGTTGCTTTCTAGTGGGTGTTTATCTCATCCCTTGGCTGGATTCACAGCTACTCTAGTTAGTACTGCTGTATGATGTACTCCTTGCTCTTTCAGGTATCTTTCACTCACACCATTTGCCCCCTCTCTTACCTATATTATTGGAACCCATACGATGCAGGATTATGACCTATCCAGCTGTTAGTGCTACTGCTCTCTAGAAAGTATTTAGCCCTCACCACACCTCATTGCAGAATTCACAGCTACATAATTCAGTATTGCAGTATGATATCCTCCATGTTGCTGCTTTGTGGTGCTTTATCTCTCCCAGAGCTGGATTCACAGCTACACTGCTTAGTACTTCTGCACAATGTCCTCCATGCTGCTGCTCCTGTACATGTGCTATATGCAGACAGAGAACTGAAATCCTTCATGCCTGTGCTGTGTATGGGAGACACAACAGCTAGTTTCAACTTACTAGCTCAGAGACGACTGAGAATTAGAGCGAGACTCTGCAGAGGGAAAACTGGTGAAAATACAGGTACACTGCATAATATAGGGTTTGGACTGTATGTCACATGGAAGCACACAGACCGTTGTCCTCGCTGGCCGGCGATCTCCGCGTCGGTTGTATATCATGAAGACGATCATTCCTGATGGATCTTTTAGAGTTATCCGGATCTTTACGTCCTACAATATCATAATGTTGGGGAAGCTTCATTGACCCCCGTAGCATCAGCTTCTTACCCCAGCGGTGGCATCTCCTTCCCGGGCTGCTAATAAACGCCATCTCCGTCTCTTCCCATATAAGCGCAGAGACCTTTAAGCGCTGCAGGTCAGTAAATGCTGGTAAACTTTTGAACTCAACCTCGTCCTAAATTAAGCCCATGTGTACGGACCACCGTCGCTCCGCGGCCCATCCTGTAGTTTGGTAAACTCACAAGTGTTGGAATTTGTAATCAAGGGACAAGGTTTTTTGTTTTTTTTTTATTTTGCAAACGTTCTTGGTTACGTGATAATATATTCCATATGATGGATGTTTAAATTGCACATACACAGAGGGTCCGAGCTGCTTAGTTGGGGGCTTTTATCTGCAACATTGCATAGGGGCTGGGAAATCGGCGAGATATGGCTAAGAAATAGATGACACAATGGGTTTTATTCTAAATGACTTCCAGCCGGCGGCGGATCTACCGAATATTATTCTGCTCACATAGCGGCAACATGTTCTGCTGCGCTGTACGGACCATAACCACTCGCTGTAGTCCCTGTACCCAATTCCTTAGATACACGGGGGGGGGGGGATGTCATAGGAAGCTGATTGATCAGATGTACTAATTTGTCAGCGCAGAGTCCAGAGGCTATATAGGTTGAATAAAGACCACGGTCCATCAAGTTCCCACATTGTTACCTATATCGAGGAAATCATCCAGCCCCTGTATAAAGCTGTTATAGTGTCGGCCCCTGTATAAAGCTGTTATAGTGTCGGCCCCTGTATAAAGCTGTTATAGTGTCGGCCCTTGTATAAAGCTGTTATAGTGTCGGCCATTACTACCTCTTATGGTCGGCATTCCACTGTCCCACTGCTCTGACTGTAAAGAACCCTTTCCTGTTTAGATGCCGGAATCACCTTTCTTCCACCTGCAATAAGCGCCCTCTGGTCCTAAGTATGGAAGGAATACGTTGTGTGCCGTCCTTTGTACTGACCACACATATATATTTATACATGTAAATGAGATCCCCTCTGAGATTTTTTCTCAAAGGTAAACAAGCTCAACTTTCCAAACCCTCATCATATGAGAGGCCTCCGTCCCGTGTAACGTAGGAGAGGCCTCCGTCCCGTGTAACGTAGGAGAGGCCTCCGTCCCGTGTAACGTAGGAGAGGCCTCCGTCCCGTGTAACGTAGGAGAGGCCTCCGTCCCCTGTAACGTAGGAGAGGCCTCCGTCCCGTGTAACGTAGGCGAGGCCTCCGTCCCGTGTAACGTAGGAGAGGCCTCCGTCCCGTGTAACGTAGGAGAGGCCTCCGTCCCGTGTAACGTAGGAGAGGCCTCCGTCCCGTGTAACGTAGGAGAGGCCTCCGTCCCGTGTAACGTAGGAGAGGCCTCGGTCCCGTGTAACGTAGGAGAGGCCTCCGTCCCCTGTAACGTAGGAGAGGCCTCCGTCCCCTGTAACGTAGGAGAGGCCTCCGTCCCCTGTAACGTAGGAGAGGCCTCCGTCCCGTCTAACGTAGGAGGGGCCTCCGTCCCGTCTAACGTAGGAGGGGCCTCCGTCCCGTGTAACGTAAGAGAGGCCTCCGTCCCGTGTAATAATCTAGTCGACCGCCTTTGAACTGACTCTAACTTCTGAATATCATTTTTAAAATGTGAAGCCCAAAACTGGATCCCATATTCCAGATTGTGGCCTCACCAGTGATTTATAAAGGAGAAACAATACGTTGGGATCATGGGATTTTATTTCTCTTTTTGTACACAATAAAATCTTGTTTGCTTTTGCGACTGCTTCCTGACATTGAGCTGCTGCTCTGCTTACTTGTAACCAGAATCCCCCGTCCTTCTCCTGTTCTGTAGTCCCGAGTATACTCCCATCTAATGTATATGCAGCAATAGGATTACTCTGTCCTCGGTGCATTACTCTACATTTATCTACAATAAACCTCATCTGCCAAGTGTTTGTCCATTCAGTCTCTTATCCAGGTCGTTCTGCAATATCGTAATGACAAGATCAGATTGTAATATCCTACATAGTTTGGTGTCAGCAAAGGCTGACACTTTACTCTCAATCCCATCCCCAAGGTCATTAATAAAGAGGTTAAAAAGAATCGGTCCCAGAATAGATCCCTCCAGTCCCCACTGCTCCCAGTACAGATCTTTGCTGTACCCCCTGCTCCCGGTACAGATCCCTGCAGTCCTCACTGCTCCCAGTACAGATCCTTGCGGTCCCCACTGATCCCAATACAGATCCCTGCGGTCCCCACTTCTCCCAGTACTGATCCCTGCGGTCCCCACTTCTCCAGGTACAGATCCCTGCGGTTCCAACTGCTCCCTGTACCGATCCCTGCGGTCCCCACTGCTCCCAGTACACATCCTTGTGGTCCCCACTGTTCCCGGTACTGAGCCCTGCGGTCCCCACTGTTCCCGGTACTGATCCCTGCGGTCCCCACTGCTCCCGGTACACATCCCTGCGGTCCCCACTGCTCCCAGTAAACACCCCTGCGGTCCCCACTGTTCCCAGTAAACACCCCTGCGGTCCCCACTGCACCCGGTACAGATCCCTGCGGTCCCCACTGCTGACTATATCCCATTTAGAGAACATACCATTCTCCGGAGGTAGTCACCGGAAATGGTTTTCACTTCACAGGTGTGCCCTGTCAGGTTTAATAAGTGAGATTTCTTGCCTTATAAATGGGGTTGGGACCATCAGTTGTGTTGTGCAGAAGTCTGGTGGATACACAGCTGATAGTCCTACTGAATAGACTTTTAGAATTTGTATTATGGCAAGAAAAAAGCAGCTAAGTAAAGAAAAATGAGTGGCCATCATTACTTTAAGAAATGAAGGTCAGTCAGTGCGAAAAATTGGGCAAACTTTGAAAGTGTCTCCAAGTGCAGTTGCAAAAACCATCAAGCGCCACAAAGAAACTGGCTCACATGAGGACCGCCCCAGGAAAGGAAGACCAAGAGTCATCTCTGCTTCTGAGGATAAGTTTATCCGAGTCACCAGCCTCAGAAATCGCAGGTTAACAGCAGCTCAGATTAGAGACCAGGTCAATGCCACACAGAGTTCTAGCAGCAGACACATCTCTACAACAACTGTTAAAAGGAGACTTTGTGCAGCAGGCCTTCATGGTAAAATAGCTGCTAGGAAACCACTGCTAAGGACAGGCAACAAGCAGAAGAGACTTGTTTGGGCTAAAGAACACAAGAAATGGACATTAGACCAGTGGAAATCTGTGCTTTGGTCTGATGATTCCAAATTTGAGATCTTTGTTTCCAACCACCGTGTCTTTATGCGACGCAGAAAAGGTGAACGGATGGACTCTACATGCCTGGTTCCCACCGTGAAGCATGGAGGAGGAGGTGTGATGGTGTGGGGGTGCTTTGCTGGTGACACTGTTGGGGATTTATTCAAAATTGAAGGCATACTGAACCAGCATGGCTACCACAGCATCTTGCAGCGGCATGCTATTCCATCCGGTTTGCGTTTAGTTGGACCATCATTTATTTTTAACAGGACAATGACCCCAAACACACCTCCAGGCTGTGTAAGGGCTATTTGACCAAGAAGGAGAGTGATGGGGTGCTACGCCAGATGACCTGGCCTCCACAGTCACCAAACCTGCACCCAATCGAGATGGTTTGGGGTGAGCTGGACCGCAGAGTGAAGGCAAAAGGGCCAACAAGTGCTAAGCATCTCTGGGAACTCCTTCAAGATTGTTGGAAGACCATTTCCGGTGACTACCTCTTGAAGCTCATCAAGAGAATGCCAAGAGTGTGCAAAGCAGTCCTCAAAGCAAAAGGTGGCTACTTTGAAGAACCTAGAATATAAGACATATTTTCAGTTGTTTCACACTTTTTTGTTAAGTATATAATTCCACATGTGTTAATTCATAGTTTTGATGCCTTCAGTGTGAATGTACAATTTTCATAATCATGAAAATACAGAAAAATCTTTAAATGAGAAGGTGTGTCCAAACTTTTGGTCTGTACTGTATATATATTTTTTTGGCCTAAAATACAACGGAAATGTGTCATCTTTAACTTTAGGCCTTTAAGAGATCATTTCATCTTTAACTTGCTTAACTGTTCACAATAACAGTAATTTTGACCAAGGGTGCCCAAACTTCTACATGTCACTGTGTATCAGGTGGTGAACTTTAGATTTTTGCCTTGTTGAAAGATCCCTTCAACAGTCAGTTCATTGGTGAACATGGATGAAAAGTGACTGTTTATTATCTCAGCCTTTTCTTTGCCCTCTATAATTATTTTGTTGTCATATTTTAAGGGGTCGATACCATCCGTTTTTTTCTTTTTGGCATTGATGTATTTATAAAAATGTTGTGGATTTATTTTATTGTTGCTGGCATTTGTTTCGCCGCAGATAACTTGTACCTTGATTTCTTTTTTACATTTATTATTGAGATCTTTATACTCCTGAAATGCTATTTCTGTATTCTCAGCCCTCTGTTTTTGTCTTATTAAACTTTTTTTACTGTCTTATTTATTCATAATGGTTCCTTTTTATTACCAGAGGGTATAAGTTTTCTACAGGATTCTAGTAGTATTTCCTTAACATGCCTCGTTTATGTTCGGTATCTCCAGTTACCATGACATGGTCCCAGTCCACACGATTAAGCTCTTCCCTTAATTTGTTGAAATCAGCTTTCCTAAAGTCCCAGCTTTTTCCATTTCCCCTTTTAAATGTTTGATTGAAAATTACATTGAAACTTACCATATTATGGTCACTGCTTCCCAAATGCTCCCGGACCTGAATATCTGAAATTGTATCTGGGCTATGTGACAGGACCAGATCCAGCAGATTACCTCCGCTGGTTGGTTCATCTACCAGCTGAGAGAGGTAATTGTCCTGAACTGTAAATAAGAACTTGCACAACTGGAAGATTCTATGTCCCATTGAATGTCTGGATAGTTAAAATCCACCATAATAAGGAGTCTATTATTATTTGCTGCCTTTTTAATTTGTTGCAGCATTTCATCCTCTATCTTTTCAACTATATTAGGAGGCTCCAATTAGCAGGTGTCCATTATTGTCGCCCCCATGTACATTTACCCAGACTGACTCTACATTGTCGCAGCTTCCCCCAATGCTGAAATTCCGCAGCAAAAACGCTTGAAAAATGCATAGTGGGCACGCAGCCTTATAGCATTTATTATTCCCACTCACCTTACTATGTTCCTTGCATATCCCAGCGCTCCAAATCTTCATTATCCTCCACTGTCTCACTCTCTGTATCTACTCTATCCCCTTATTAACAAAACTGCAACAACAACTACAAGCCCTCCCCCCAGGTCCAGTATAAAAGCTCCTCCATCCGTCTGACCATTTTTTTTCCCCCAGCACAGCTGCACCCTCCCTATTAAGGTGCAGCCCGTCCCTACTGTAGAGCCTGTAGCCTACAGAGAAATTGGCCCAGTTCCCCATTAACCCAAACCCTTCCTTCCTGCACCAAATTCTGCACCACTTATTTATCTCCCAAAGCTTCTGCTGTCTTTCTAGTGACGCTTATGGCACTGGCAGTACACGTGCTTCTCACTAAATTAGAATATCATCAAAAAGTTAATTTATTTCAGTTCTTCAATACAAAAAGTGAAACTTATATATTATATGGAGTCATTACAAACAGAGTGATCTATTTCACATGTTTATTTTTGTTAATGTTGATGATTATGGCTTACAGCCAATGAAAACACAAAAGTCATTATCTCAGTAAATTAGAATTATTAACAAAAACACCTGCAAATGGTTCCTAAGCGTTTAAAAAGGTCCCTTAGTCTGTTTCAGTACTCTCCACAATCATGGGGTAGACTGCTGACTTGACAGATGTCCAGAAGGTAGTCAATGACATGCTCCACAAGGAGGGTAAGCCACAAAAGGGCATTGCTAAAGAAGCTGGCTGTTCACAGAGTGCTGTATCAAAGTATATTAATGGAAAGTTGAGTGGAAGAAAAAGTGTGGTAGAAGAAGGTGCACAAGCAACCGGGATAACCGCAGCCTGGAAAGGATTGTTAAGAAAAGGCCATTCAAAAATTTGGGGGAGATTCACAAGGGGTGGACTGCTGCTGGAGTCATTGCTTCAAGAGCCACCACACACAGACGTATCCAGGACATGGGCTACAAGTGTCGCATTCCTTGTATCATCCCATTCATGACCAATAGACAAGGCCAGAAGCGTCTTACCTGGGCCAAGGAGAAGAAGACCTGGACTGTTCTCAGTGGTCCAAGGAGTTGTTTTCAGATGAAAGTAAATTTTGCATTTCATTTGGAAATCAAGGTCCCAGAGTCTGGAGGAAGAGTGGAGAGGCCACAATCCAAGCTGCTGGAGGTCTATTGTGACGTTCCACAATCAGTGATGGTTTGGGGGGCCATGTCATCTGCTGGTGTAGGTCCACTGTGTTTTATCAAGACCAAAGTCAGCGCAGCCGTCTACCAGGACATTTTAGAGCACTTCATGCTTCCCTCTGCCCACAAGCTTTATGGAGATGGAAATGTCATTCTCCAGCAGGACTTGGCCCCTGTCCACACGGCCAAAAGTACCAACACCTGGTTTACACACAACAGTATCACTGTGCTTGATTGGCAGCAAACTCACCTGACCTTAACCCCATAGAGAATCTATTATAGAGAATCTATGGGGTACTGTCAAGAGGAAGATGAGAGACCCCAGACCCAACAATGCAGACGAGCTGAAGGCTGCTATCAAAGCCACCTGGGCTTCCATAACACCTCAGCAGTGCCACAGGCTGATCGTCTCCAGGCCACATTGCCGCATTGATGCAGTAATTGATGCACAAGGAGCCGACCAAGTATTGAGGGCATTTACTGAACAGACATTTCAGATTCTAAAAATATAATTTTTCAAGCTGTTGTTATAAAGTATTCTAATTTACTGAGATAATGACTTTTGTGTTTTCATTGGCTGTAAGCCATAATCATCAACATTAACAGAAATAAACACGTGAAATAAATCCCTCTGTGTGTAATGACTCTATATAATAGATCCCTCTGTGTGTAATGACTCTATAGAATAGATCCCTCTGTGTGTAATGACTCTATATAATAGATCCCTCTGTGTGTAATGACTCTATAGAATAGATCCCTCTGTGTGTAATGACTCTATATAATAGATCCCTCTGTGTGTAATGACTCTATATAATAGATCCCTCTGTGTGTAATGACTCTATATAATAGATCCCTGTGTGTAATGACTCTATATAATAGATCCCTCTGCGTGTAATGACTCTATATAATAGATCCCTCTGTGTGTAATGACTCTATATAATAGATCCCTCTGTGTGTAATGACTCTATATAATAGATCCCTCTGTGTGTAATGACTATATAATAGATCCCTGTGTGTAATGACTCTATATAATAGATCCCTCTGTGTGTAATGACTCTATATAATAGATCCCTCTGTGTGTAATGACTCTATATAATAGATCCCTCTGTGTGTAATGACTCTATATAATAGATCCCTCTGTGTGTAATGACTCTATAGAATAGATCCCTCTGTGTGTAATGACTATATAATAGATCCCTCTGTGTGTAATGACTCTATATAATAGATCCCTCTGTGTGTAATGACTCTATATAATAGATCCCTCTGTGTGTAATGACTAATAGATCCCTGTGTGTAATGACTCTATATAATAGATCCCTCTGTGTGTAATGACTCTATATAATAGATCCCTCTGTGTGTAATGACTCTATATAATAGATCCCTCTGTGTGTAATGACTCTATATAATAGATCACTGTGTGTAATGACTCTATATAATAGATCCCTCTGTGTGTAATGACTCTATATAATAGATCCCTCTGTGTGTAATGACTCTATATAATAGATCCCTCTGTGTGTAATGACTCTATATAATAGATCCCTCTGTGTGTAATGACTATATAATAGATCACTCTGTGTGTAATGACTCTATATAATAGATCACTCTTTGTGTAATGACTCTATATAATAGATCACTCTGTGTAATGACTCTATATAATAGATCCCTCTGTGTGTAATGACTCTATATAATAGATCACTGTGTGTAATGACTATATAATAGATCACTCTGTGTGTAATGACTCTATATCATAGATCCCTCTGTGTGTAATGACTCTATATCATAGATCCCTCTGTGTGTAATGACTCTATATAATAGATCCCTCTGCGTGTAATGACTCTATATAATAGATCCCTCTGCGTGTAATGACTCTATATAATAGATCCCTCTGCGTGTAATGACTCTATATAATAGATCCCTCTGCGTGTAATGACTTTATATAATAGATCCCTCTGCGTGTAATGACTCTATATAATAGATCCCTCTGCGTGTAATGACTCTATATAATAGATCCCTCTGTGTGTAATGACTCTATATAATAGATCCCTCTGCGTGTAATGACTCTATATAATAGATCCCTCTGTGTGTAATGACTCTATATAATAGATCCCTCTGTGTGTAATGACTCTATATAATAGATCCCTCTGTGTGTAATGACTCTATATAATAGATCCCTCTGTGTGTAATGACTCTATATAATAGATCCCTCTGTGTGTAATGACTCTATATAATAGATCCCTCTGTGTGTAATGACTCTATATAATAGATCCCTCTGTGTGTAATGACTCTATATAATAGATCCCTCTGTGTGTAATGACTCTATATAATAGATCCCTCTGTGTAATGACTCTATATAATAGATCCCTCTGTGTGTAATGACTCTATATAATAGATCCCTCTGTGTGTAATGACTATATAATAGATCCCTCTGTGTGTAATGACTCTATATAATAGATCCCTCTGTGTGTAATAACTAATAGATCCCTCTGTGTGTAATGACTCTATATAATAGATCCCTCTGTGTGTAATGACTCTATATAATAGATCCCTCTGTGTGTAATGACTCTATATAATAGATCACTGTGTGTAATGACTCTATATAATAGATCACTCTTTGTGTAATGACTCTATATAATAGATCACTCTGTGTAATGACTCTATATAATAGATCCCTCTGTGTGTAATGACTCTATATAATAGATCACTGTGTGTAATGACTATATAATAGATCACTCTGTGTGTAATGACTCTATATCATAGATCCCTCTGTGTGTAATGACTCTATATAATAGATCCCTCTGTGTGTAATGACTCTATATCATAGATCCCTCTGCGTGTAATGACTCTATATAATAGATCCCTCTGCGTGTAATGACTCTATATAATAGATCCCTCTGCGTGTAATGACTCTATATAATAGATCCCTCTGCGTGTAATGACTCTATATAATAGATCGCTCTGCGTGTAATGACTCTATATACTAGATCCCTCTGCGTGTAATGACTCTATATAATAGATCCCTCTGCGTGTAATGACTCTATATAATAGATCCCTCTGTGTGTAATGACTCTATATAATAGATCCCTCTGCGTGTAATGACTCTATATAATAGATCCCTCTGTGTGTAATGACTCTATATAATAGATCGCTCTGCGTGTAATGACTCTATATACTAGATCCCTCTGCGTGTAATGACTCTATATAATAGATCCCTCTGCGTGTAATGACTCTATATAATAGATCCCTCTGTGTGTAATGACTCTATATAATAGATCCCTCTGCGTGTAATGACTCTATATAATAGATCCCTCTGTGTGTAATGACTCTATATAATAGATCCCTCTGTGTGTAATGACTCTATATAATAGATCCCTCTGTGTGTAATGACTCTATATAATAGATCCCTCTGTGTGTAATGACTCTATATAATAGATCCCTCTGTGTGTAATGACTCTATATAATAGATCCCTCTGTGTGTAATGACTCTATATAATAGATCCCTCTGTGTGTAATGACTATATAATGGATCCCTCTGTGTGTAATGACTCTATATAATAGATCCCTCTGTGTGTAATGACTCTATATAATAGATCCCTCTGTGTGTAATGACTATATAATAGATCCCTGTGTGTAATGACTCTATATAATAGATCCCTCTGTGTGTAATGACTCTATATAATAGATCCCTCTGTGTGTAATGACTCTATATAATAGATCCCTCTGTGTGTAATGACTCTATAATAGATCCCTCTGTGTGTAATGACTATATAATAGATCCCTCTGTGTGTAATGACTCTTTATAATAGATCCCTCTGTGTGTAATGACTCTTTATAATAGATCCCTCTGTGTGTAATGACTATATAATAGATCACTCTGTGTGTAATGACTCTATATAATAGATCCCTCTGCGTGTAATGACTCTATATAATAGATCCCTCTGTGTGTAATGACTCTATATAATAGATCCCTCTGTGTGTAATGACTCTATATAATAGATCGCTCTGTGTGTAATGACTCTATATAATAGATCCCTCTGTGTGTAATGACTCTATATAATAGATCCCTCTGTGTGTAATGACTCTATATAATAGATCCCTCTGTGTGTAATGACTAATAGATCCCTCTGTGTGTAATGACTCTATATAATAGATCCCTCTGTGTGTAATGACTCTATATAATAGATCCCTCTGTGTGTAATGACTCTATATAATAGATCACTGTGTGTAATGACTCTATATAATAGATCCCTCTGTGTGTAATGACTCTATATAATAGATCCCTCTGTGTGTAATGACTCTATATAATAGATCCCTCTGTGTGTAATGACTCTATATAATAGATCCCTCTGTGTGTAATGACTCTATATAATAGATCCCTCTGTGTGTAATGACTCTATATAATAGATCACTCTGTGTGTAATGACTCTATATAATAGATCACTCTTTGTGTAATGACTCTATATAATAGATCACTCTGTGTAATGACTCTATATAATAGATCCCTCTGTGTGTAATGACTCTATATAATAGATCACTGTGTGTAATGACTATATAATAGATCACTCTGTGTGTAATGACTCTATATCATAGATCCCTCTGTGTGTAATGACTCTATATCATAGATCCCTCTGTGTGTAATGACTCTATATCATAGATCCCTCTGTGTGTAATGACTCTATATAATAGATCCCTCTGCGTGTAATGACTCTATATCATAGATCCCTCTGCGTGTAATGACTCTATATAATAGATCCCTCTGTGTGTAATGACTCTATATAATAGATCACTCTGTGTGTAATGACTCTATATAATAGATCACTCTTTGTGTAATGACTCTATATAATAGATCACTCTGTGTAATGACTCTATATAATAGATCCCTCTGTGTGTAATGACTCTATATAATAGATCACTGTGTGTAATGACTATATAATAGATCACTCTGTGTAATGACTCTATATCATAGATCCCTCTGTGTGTAATGACTCTATATCATAGATCCCTCTGCGTGTAATGACTCTATATCATAGATCCCTCTGCGTGTAATGACTCTATATAATAGATCCCTCTGCGTGTAATGACTCTATATAATAGATCCCTCTGCGTGTAATGACTCTATATAATAGATCCCTCTGCGTGTAATGACTCTATATAATAGATCGCTCTGCGTGTAATGACTCTATATACTAGATCCCTCTGCGTGTAATGACTCTATATAATAGATCCCTCTGCGTGTAATGACTCTATATAATAGATCCCTCTGTGTGTAATGACTCTATATAATAGATCCCTCTGCGTGTAATGACTCTATATAATAGATCCCTCTGTGTGTAATGACTCTATATAATAGATCCCTCTGTGTGTAATGACTCTATATAATAGATCCCTCTGTGTGTAATGACTCTATATAATAGATCCCTCTGTGTGTAATGACTCTATATAATAGATCCCTCTGTGTGTAATGACTCTATATAATAGATCCCTCTGTGTGTAATGACTCTTTATAATAGATCCCTCTGTGTGTAATGACTATATAATAGATCACTCTGCGTGTAATGACTCTATATAATAGATCCCTCTGCGTGTAATGACTCTATATAATAGATCCCTCTGTGTGTAATGACTCTATATAATAGATCCCTCTGCGTGTAATGACTCTATATAATAGATCCCTCTGTGTGTAATGACACTCTATAATAGATCCCTCTGTGTGTAATGACTCTATATAATAGATCCCTCTGTGTGTAATGACTCTATATAATAGATCTCTCTGTGTGTAATGACTCTATATAATAGATCCCTCTCTGTGTAATGACTCTATATAATAGATCCCTCTGTGTGTAATGACTCTATATAATATAGGAGTTTCACTTTTTGTATTGAAGAACTGAAACAAATTAACTTTTTGATGATATTCTAATGTAGTGAGAAGCACTTGTATTTCTGAATCCGGTTTATTATGGCATTTGCACCTTTTCTTTTCTAATTTTAGGGGATTTTTTTGCCTCCTTTTATTTGCACCTTATTCTTTATTTAATTTACGCTTTTTTTTTTTTTTTTTTAAAGCTTTTTTTGTTCGCATTCGCCTGTGTGTTTTCTTGTTTGGGCTTTCCAGATTTCGGCTGTCACAACACTCTTCAGCATTTGTACTCCACTCCCCTCGCTCCACCCTTTTGTGCATAAATTTTGCCACCTTTTAGCGGAACGTTACACTTGTTGTTCTAAAGAGACGCAAAAAAATAATAATAAAGTGCTCAGAATTTTGAAGAATTTGGTGTAAAATGCATCAACAAATGCCAGAAGATAATAAAAGGTCACTTACAATATCATCCGCCGTGGATGATATTTTGTTTCGATGGTGCTGTAATATGTTGCAGATTTTTCCCCTGCAAATCTATACAGAAAAATCTGCATTGCATCCGCCAGGTGTGAACACACCCTTATAGAGGGATTCAGGTTGTACAAGTTATCACCTAACCTGTGAAGAAGTGATAAATGCTATATGGGGGGTCCAAACGCTAGGACCCCAATTGATCTCAAAAAGTGTTTTTTTGGGGGGGGAATTAAGCACAAATACATCTCATGTTCGTCAAGTGGAATTCAATTTTTGCATCATCTAAACTTCCATTTTTGTGACATTTTTCCCATTAAGTCGCAGGTTGTTCAGATGCGGGGGTCACTCGTATTTTCCGAGCCGGCCTCACTCGGTAATCAGGATGCCGCCGGCGCGGACTGTTAAATTGCCGCCTCATATTCTTTTGTTCAACCTTCATTATTTCTTGAGATTTTTTTTTTTTTTTTATTCTTTGCGAGACATAAAGATGACATTTTTAATATGCAGAAATAAAATAGTAACAAGGAGAAGAATATTCTGGGTCAATAAGCTTTTTCTTGTAGTCACTTATCTGAGTTTTCTGCTCGGGGTATTTTAATTGAAGATTAAATACTGTTAAAGAGTTTGTACAAATTTAGGTGGTGTATATTTTATGTATTAAAATGGAAGTTAATAAAAGGGCCGGATTGTAGAAGTTGTACTTTAATTTTTTCCTTTTGTTGGTATAACCAGGCGTTTAACTAGAAGTAACCTCTTCATTAAGGCTCAGCGGACCTGGAATCTTCTGATGCGAGCTTTTATATTAATGACGATTTTTTGCAGAAGGCATTATGTAAAATAAATGCTTTCTTACGAGGCCGAGCTAAATTACACTCGCAGGTTCTCTCCTCATTTTCTTCTGGTCCTATTAATTTAGCTCATTTTTTTACAAATATTGAGAAATTTATCACGGCTGCAAGGTTGTTCTGCATAGCTGCTACTTAATCTTCCAAGATGGACTGCTTCAATACAACGATATATTTCTCTTTTTGTGTTTTATTTAGTCATTTTTAACATATTTTTTAATGCATCTACCCCTGAAATAAATAGCAAAATACATATGAGAACAAAAAAAACAAAAGCAGTCTGGAAATGTATGTGACTTATTTTTGGACTGAAATAAATAAATAAAAAAATATATAATATAATGTTTCTTATTTAACTCCACAAACAATAAATACAAATTTCCAGTGTATATGTATGAGAGAGAGCGATAATAAATATATATATATATATATATATAATATAGAGATATATATATATATATATATATAATATAGATATAAATACACACACACATTATATATATATATATATATATATATATATATATATATATATATATATATATTACAGACCAAAAGTTTGGACACACCTTCTCATTTAAAGATTTTTCTGTATTTTCATGACTATGAAAATTGTACATTCACACTGAAGGCATCAAAACTATGAATTACCACATGTGGAATTATATACTTAACAAAAAAGTGTGAAACAACTGAAAATATGTCTTATATTCTAGGTTCTTCACAGTAGCCACATTTTGCTTTGATGACTGCTTTGCACACTCTTGGCATTCTCTTGATGAGCTTCAAGAGGTAGTCACCGGAAATGGTCTTCCAACAATCTTGAAGGAGTTCCCAGAGATGCTTAGCACTTGTTGGCCCTTTTGCCTTCACTCTGCGGTCCAGCTCACCCCAAACCATCTCGATTGGGTTCAGGTCTGGTGACTGTGGAGGCCAGGTCATCTGACGTAGCACCCCTTCACTCTCCTTCTTGGTCAAATAGCCCTTACACAGCCTGGAGGTGTTTGGGGTCATTGTCCTGTTGAAAAATAAATGATGGTCCAACTAAGCTGGGGTACAGAAACGCCTCAGTAACATTAAAATAAACAAATCACCAGGACCTGATGGCATACACCCACGGGTACTAAGGGAACTAAGTAATGTGATAGACAGACCGTTATATCTTATATTTAAGGACTCTGTTGAGACTGGGTCTGTACCACTTGATTGGCGACAGGCGAATGTAGTGTCAATATTCAAAAAGGGAGCGAAAAGTAACACCGGAAACTATCGGCCGGTGAGTCTGACGTCCGTTGTGGGCAAAATTTTTGAAGGCTTTATTAATGAGGCAATCATGGAGCATCTTGACGCTAATAATCTATTAACCCCAAACCAACATGGATTCATGAGGAATCGCTCCTGCCAAACAAACCTGATTGACTTCTACGAGGAGGTGAGCTCTCGAGTAGATCAGGGGGAACCAGTGGATGTCGTGTATCTCGACTTCTCAAAAGCGTTCGATAGCGTGCCACATAATAGGTTGGTATACAAAATGAGAATGATGGGGCTGGGGGAAAATGTCTGCAAGTGGGTAGCTAACTGGCTAAAGGATAGAAGGCAGAGGGTGGTTATAAATGGAATATACTCGGATTGGGTAAGCGTCACTAGTGGGGTACCACAGGGGTCTGTACTAGGCCCAATGTTATTTAATATCTTTATTAACGACATAGTCAACGGGATAAATAGTAAAATATCAATATTTGCATATGACACAAAGTTATGTAAAACAATTAATACAAAAGAGGACAGTGCAGACCTACAGAGGGATTTGGATAAGCTGGGTAGGTGGAGCATTAAATGGCAAATGAGGTTTAACGAGGAGAAATGTAAGGTCATACATATGGGAAGGAAAAATGGAAGTCACCAGTACTCACTGAATGGGAAATCATTGGGGAATTCAGAGATGGAGAAGGACTTGGGCATCTTGATTGATAGCAAACTAAATTGGAGTGCCCAAAGTCAGGCCGCTGCTGTAAGGGCAAACAGGGTAATGGGATGTATCAGAAGAGGTATAGCTGCAAAGGAGGAGAACATTGTTCTTCCACTGTACAAAGCACTGGTCAGACCACACTTGGAATACTGTGCTCAGTTATGGGCCCCAATATATAGAAAGGATATAAATGAGCTTGAAAAGGTACAAAGGAGGGCAACAAAATTAATAAGGGGAATGGAGGGACTGCAATACCCAGAGAGGTTGGCAAAACTAGGACTATTCAGCCTGGAAAAGAGAAGGTTGAGGGGGGACATAATAAATGTGTACAAATATGTTAGGGGACAGTATAGAGACCTTGCCCGGGATTTGTTCAAAAGGAGGGATATTACGGTAACAAGAGGGCACTCACTAAGACTGGAAGAGAAAAGGTTTCAGCACCAGCATAGGAAGGGGTTCTTTACGGTAAGAGCAGTGAGAATATGGAATTCACTGAGTGAGGAGACGGTAATGTCGGATTCACTAAACCAGTTCAAGCGGGGACTGGATGCATTTCTACATACCAGGCAGATTTCAGCGTATACTTAAAAATAAAATAAAATAGTAGGTTGATACAGGGATTTATTCTGACTGCTGGTTTCAGAGTCGGGAGGGAATTTTTCCTCAGGTGAAGATTGGCCAAATCATTTGGGGTTTTTGCCCTCCTCTGGATCAACTTTAGCAATTACAGAACTAACAGGTCGAACTTAATGGACGCAAGTCTTTATTCGGCTTTACTAACTATGACCTAAACGCAAACTGGATGGAATAGCATGCCGCTGCAAGATGCTGTGGTAGCCATGCTGGTTCAGTATGCCTTCAATTTTGAATAAATCCCCAACAGTGTCACCAGCAAAGCCCCCCCACACCATCACACCTCCTCCTCCATGCTTCACGGTGGGAACCAGGCATGTAGAGTCCATCCGTTCACCTTTTCTGCGTCGCACAAAGACACGGTGGTTGGAACCAAAGATCTCAAATTTGGACTCATCAGACCAAAGCACAGATTTCCACTGGTCTAATGTCCATTCCTTGTGTTCTTTAGCCCAAACAAGTCTCTTCTGCTTGTTGCCTGTCCTTAGCAGTGGTTTCCTAGCAGCTATTTTACCATGAAGGCCTGCTGCACAAAGTCTCCTCTTAACAGTTGTTGAAGAGATGTGTCTGCTGCTAGAACTCTGTGTGGCATTGACCTGGTCTCTAATCTGAGTTGCTGTTAACCTGCGATTTCTGAGGCTGGTAACTCGGATAAACTTATCCTCAGAAGCAGAGGTGACTCTTGTTCTTCCTTTCCTGGGGCGGTCCTCATGTGAGCCAGTTTCTTTGTAGCGCTTGATGGTTTTTGCAACTGCACTTGGGGACACTTTCAAAGTTTTCCCAATTTTTCGCACTGACTGACCTTCATTTCTTAAAGTAATGATGGCCACTCGTTTTTCTTTACTTAGCTGCTTTTTTCTTGCCATAATACAAATTCTAACAGTCTATTCAGTAGGACTATCAGCTGTGTATCCACCAGACTTCTGCACAACACAACTGATGGTCCCAACCCCATTTATAAGGCAAGTAATCCCACTTATTAAACCTGACAGGGCACACCTGTGAAGTGAAAACCATTTCCGGTGACTACCTCTTGAAGCTCATCAAGAGAATGCCAAGAGTGTGCAAAGCAGTCATCAAAGCAAAAGGTGGCTACTTTCAAGAACCTAGAATATAAGACATATTTGCAGTTGTTTCACACTTTTTTGTTAAGTATATAATTCCACATGTGTTAATTCATAGTTTTGATGCCTTCAGTGTGAATGTACAATTTTCACAGTCATGAAAATACAGAAAAATCTTTAAATGAGAAGGTGCGTCCAAACTTTTGGTCTATACTGATAGAGATATATATCTATCTATCTATCTATCTATCTATCTATATCTCTATCTATCTATCAGGGAGGTTACCTTGCCGTGGTTGATGGGCACACATGAATTGGCCAATTTATGGACTAAAAACCTTCATTGTTTGTAAGTACTTGTTGCTAAGCAAAACAGTTTAGATCTAATATTTTCATTATTTTCATTAAGACGTATCTTGGCCATATGGAGTGCTGCTGCATTCTTTTGATATATTTTATAGTTATGGCAGCTGGCACCAGTTCACACTAGGAGGTGCTGGTCAGGTTTCTCTGGTATGTATGTGTGTGTGTATATATATATATATATATATATATATATATATATATATTTTCTTCTAACATGAAGCATCCATATATATTTATTTTATTTATTAATTTTTATTTTTTTGCCGATATATATCCATATACTGTATATTTATTTTTTTACCTCGAAATATCCATATGCATTTTTCTATTCAATCTTCAATTTAACTTTCTTTGCTAACATGTAAAAAAATATATATACCGTGTGTGTGTGTGTATATATATATATATATATATATATATATATATACATATATATATATAATTTTTCTTTTTTTTTCTGCCATGAAATATCCATATGCGTTTATCAGTCTTTCTGTTTCTTTCTTTCTTTCTTTCACGCTTTCTTTCTTCTTTTTTATTTTATTTTTTTATTATTTTTAGTTTTTTTTTGTTAACAAGCAATATTCCTATGTATTTGTTTTCTTTACCTTTTTAATCAGTGGTGATTTAGGATAGGGAATGTGACCCCTAGTTTTCTGTGGGGAAAAAAAAAAAGACAATTGTTTTATTTCGTCTTCGGCCGTACGTCCGCCTTGTGGTTTTGCTAAAGAGGCTAATTTATTTTTTAACTTGTTTATATGTTTTTTTGGCTGGTTACATTATACCGGCCTAATTTAATTTCCTGACTTCCTAAGAAGCTCGCCCCGTTCCTTCCACCCTGCTGCAGCTATATGGTTTATATTTTTCCGCAAACAGGCCGAACCGATTATGTGCAACTCAATCACACACTCCGGCTCTGTAGGGGATTCATCAGATCTCATGGCGGGGGAACATCATACAATCCCATTGTACTTAGGGGAAATCTGCAGCCTGCAAAATTCTTCGAAAAATTGATAAATTGTGCAAATGTATTATCAAGTTTTGTAATACTGCTTACATTTACCGTTACATCTCCTGGATCCTTTGTGAACTATTGCGGCCTTTTTTTTCCCTTTACTTCGGCCAGTTTTGAGTAAATCTGCCTCTGTAGAGTACGGTTGGGTTTTTCCATTGATTCAGCCTCTTTTTGTGACTGCCTTAACTTTTTGATTTTTCCTGATTAAAATATTTTTTGGGTTTTAAAGGGATTGCCCATCGACTATAAAATATTGTGCTCAGATCGGTATAAATAAGAAAAACATCAATTCTTGCCCCCGTTCAGATGTTTCCCCAGTCCCCACTGGTCTGTGCTTGGAAGTGGCAGGATTTCTCGCTCAGCCAATCACTGGCAGAGGTGGGTTGCAGCTGCAGCTGGTGTTTGGCTGAGTGGGTGTTTCCTGTTTCTCCCACTGTGTAGAAACCAGCAGGGATACGGTAAACCTCAGGACAAGAGCTGCATTAGATCCTTGATGTTTTTTTATCCATTTTCTTATTTTATTCCTTTTTAATACAAAAACTGAGTCGCCTCAAAGTAAATAAAGTACCATGTTGGTAAAAACCGGGGGAGGAGTCCTGAGGAGATAATTTGCATATTCCCACTGCATTTTGGGGTAAGTGAAGAGTCTCCGCGAGTTCAAAGAACACTGGATTTTGGCTGTTGGAGCTGAAAAGAGGACATCGGTAAACCGGGGGAGGAGTCCTGAGGAGATAATTTGCATATTCCCACTGCATTTTGGGGTAAGTGAAGAGTCTCCGAGAGCTCAAAGAACACTGGATTTTGGCTGTTGGAGCTGAAAAGAGGACATCGGTAAACCGGGGGAGGAGTCCTGAGGAGATAATTTGCATATTCCCACTGCATTTTGGAGTAAGTGAAGAGTCTCCGCGAGTTCAAAGAACACTGGATTTTGGCTGTTGGAGATGAAAAGAGGACATCGGTAAACCAGGGGAGGAGTCCTGAGGAGATAATTTGCATATTCCCACTGCATTTTGGAGTAAGTGAAGAGTCTCCGAGAGCTCAAAGAACACTGGATTTTGGCTGTTGGAGCTGAAAAGAGGACATCGGTAAACCGGGGGAGGAGTCCTGAGGAGATAATTTGCATATTCCCACTGCATTTTGGAGTAAGTGAAGAGTCTCCGCGAGTTCAAAGAACACTGGATTTTGGCTGTTGGAGCTGAAAAGAGGACATCGGTAAACCGGGGGAGGAGTCCTGAGGAGATAATTTGCATATTCCCACTGCATTTTGGGGTAAGTGAAGAGTCTCCGCGAGTTCAAAGAACACTGGATTTTGGCTGTTGGAGATGAAAAGAGGACATCGGTAAACCGGGGGAGGAGTCCTGAGGAGATAATTTGCATATTCCCACTGCATTTTGGGGTAAGTGAAGAGTCTCCGCGAGTTCAAAGAACACTGGATTTTGGCTGTTGGAGATGAAAAGAGGACATCGGTAAACCGGGGGAGGAGTCCTGAGGAGATAATTTGCATATTCCCACTGCATTTTGGGGTAAGTGAAGAGTCTCCGCGAGTTCAAAGAACACTGGATTTTGGCTGTTGGAGCTGAAAAGAGGACATCGGTAAACCGGGGGAGGAGTCCTGAGGAGATAATTTGCATATTCCCACTGCATTTTGGGGTAAGTGAAGAGTCTCCGAGAGCTCAAAGAACACTGGATTTTGGCTGTTGGAGCTGAAAAGAGGACATCGGTAAACCGGGGGAGGAGTCCTGAGGAGATAATTTGCATATTCCCACTGCATTTTGGAGTAAGTGAAGAGTCTCCGCGAGTTCAAAGAACACTGGATTTTGGCTGTTGGAGATGAAAAGAGGACATCGGTAAACCAGGGGAGGAGTCCTGAGGAGATAATTTGCATATTCCCACTGCATTTTGGAGTAAGTGAAGAGTCTCCGAGAGCTCAAAGAACACTGGATTTTGGCTGTTGGAGCTGAAAAGAGGACATCGGTAAACCGGGGGAGGAGTCCTGAGGAGATAATTTGCATATTCCCACTGCATTTTGGAGTAAGTGAAGAGTCTCCGCGAGTTCAAAGAACACTGGATTTTGGCTGTTGGAGCTGAAAAGAGGACATCGGTAAACCGGGGGAGGAGTCCTGAGGAGATAATTTGCATATTCCCACTGCATTTTGGGGTAAGTGAAGAGTCTCCGCGAGTTCAAAGAACACTGGATTTTGGCTGTTGGAGATGAAAAGAGGACATCGGTAAACCGGGGGAGGAGTCCTGAGGAGATAATTTGCATATTCCCACTGCATTTTGGGGTAAGTGAAGAGTCTCCGCGAGTTCAAAGAACACTGGATTTTGGCTGTTGGAGATGAAAAGAGGACATCGGTAAACCGCGCGCCTGCCGGCGCGCGCATTTTGAAGCTTTTTTTTTTAAGCTTTTTTCACTGTTTTCAGAACATTAACAGTAAGAACATGGAAGAGTCCAGGAGCCATTTGGTGAGCTGCATATCCTGCTACATGTTCACAGACTTGCCAGTGGAAAAGCCAGACTTCACATGCCAGAAATGCAAGCTTGTGTCCCTGTTGGAGGAAAAGTTGCGAAATCTAGAAGAGAGGTTAACTACCTTGAAAATCATTAAGGAAGGTGAAGAGTTCTTAGACAGAGCAGAATTATCTCTTCATGATTCAGAAAGAGAAGAAATTCGAACTGCACCTGACGAAACAGAGGAATGGAAGCATGTGACCCACAGAAGCAGGAGGATCGAGAGGCAGTCAGCACCCATACTGCTCAGGAACCAGTACCAGGCTCTCACGCAGGAGAACCATGAAGAAATACAGCAAGATAAGACTTTGCCAGCAATGAATAACCTTGTAAGCCCTCAGAATCCTCCTGGATGGAGAAAGAAGAATGTTGTGAAGAAAAAACGGAGAGTGGTGGTCATGGGGGATTCCCTGTTAAGAGGAACAGAGGCCGCTATCTGCAGACCAGACATAACCTCAAGAGAAATGTGCTGTCTTCCAGGAGCAAAAATTAAAGATGTGTCTGACAGGATATCAAGACTCTTCAGACCTACAGATCACTACCCATTCCTGCTAATACATGTGGGGACAAATGACACCGCAAGAAAGGACCTGGAAACCATCTGCAGTGACTTTGAAGACTTAGGCAAGAAAGTGAAAGAATTGGGAGCGCAGGTGGTCTTCTCATCCATCCTCCCAGTGGATGGCCATGGAACAATGAGGTGGAATAAGATTCTACAGGTGAACAACTGGCTACGTCGATGGTGCCGTCAACAAGGATTTGGATTTCTGGATCACGGAATGAATTACCTATACGATGGACTACTTGCTAGAGATGGGGTGCACCTTACGAAGACTGGAAAACATGTATTTGGAAGTCGCCTTGCTACACTCATCAGAAGAGCTTTAAACTAGAACAATGTGGGAAGGGAAGCAAAAGGCCAGAAAAAGCCATACAGCTGACAAATACTATTGAGATCTCTGCTACTGGAAGTGGAAAAGAAGAACAAAGACAAAAAAATCTAAATAATAAAAATATGGGAGGAAGAGAAACCAATCACAAACTAAAATGTTTTTATACAAATGCACAAAGCATGGGCAACAAACAAGGAGAATTGGAACTAATGCAGGAAAAGGAATATGATGTCATTGGAATCACTGAAACTTGGTGGGACGATACACATGATTGGAATAAAAGGCTAAAAGGATACAACTTATTTGCAAGAAACAGACTTGATAAACGAGGAGGAGGTGTTGCATTGTATGTTAGAAAAGCGTATATCTGCACAGAGATTGAAGCTTCAGAGACTGGGAGTTCTGTGGAAACTGTTTGGGTAAGAATACAAGGAGAGAACAACGGAAAGGACACCATTGTAGGCATTTACTACAGGCCACCTGGGCAAGCTGAAGATATGGATGAACTCTTTATGTATCAAATGACCAAGTTCTCCAAAAAATATGACGTAGTGGTCATGGGAGATTTCAACTATCCAGACATTTGTTGGGAATCTCTCTCAAGTAAAACTAACAGGTCAAGCAAATTCTTATCCTCTCTTGCTGACAACTTTATCTTCCAAAAGGTAGGGGAGAAAACAAGGGGATCTGCTACTTTGGATCTAATCCTTATAAACAGGGAGGAAATGGTTGAGGAGGTAAAGGTGGCTGGGACCCTAGGAGGCAGCGATCATGCTATTATAGAATTTTGGATAACTAGAGGAGGAAGACATGTGAAGACTCAAACTTCAAGGTTAGATTTTAGAAAGGCAGATTTTAAGAGACTCAGAAAGAGAATAGGAGGGATCCAATGGCTGGATGTCCTTAAGGACAAAAATGTCCAGGAAGGATGGGAAATTTTTAAAAATGAGATTCTCAAAGCACAATCGTTAACAATCCCGAAAAGTAGGAAGAATGGGAAGCATTTAAGGAAACCAGGATGGATGAACACAGAACTTAAACACATGCTAAAAAGAAAGAAAGAAATGTTTATTAAATGGAAAGAGGGAGGCATATCTAAAGAAGATTATAATGCAGTCTGCAGATCCTGTAGGGCACGTATCAGGTTAGCTAAAGCTGACAATGAATTAAGGCTTGCAAGAGATGTCAAAAGCAATAAAAAAGGATTTTGGGGGTATGTCAAAAGTAAAAGAAAAGTCAAAGATGCTATAGGATTTTTACAGGATGAAAATGGAGAAATGGTAAGAGAGGATGTTGAGAAGGCCGAACTTTTTAATTCCTATTTTGCATCTGTTTTCTCTCAGAAAGAAAATGTAACATCAACTGATCTTCACTGTCCTTTTAAAGGAATAGAGGAATCCAAGTTATCAGTAAACAGAAAGATTGTGAGGGAATATTTAGCTAACATAAATGAGTTCAAGTCTCCAGGTCCAGATGAATTACACCCCAGAGTACTGAAGGAGATTGTAGAAGAAATTTTAGAACCACTCTCCATAATCTTTGAAAATTCTTGGAGAACAGGAGAAGTCCCAGAAGACTGGAGAAGAGCAAATGTTGTTCCTATCTTCAAAAAGGGGACGAAGGTGGACCCAGGGAACTATAGGCCGGTGAGTCTGACTTCTATACCAGGAAAGATCTTTGAACAAATTATTAAACAACATGTATGTAAGTACATGGATAAGAATGAAGTGATTAACCAGAGTCAGCATGGGTTTGTAACTAACAAGTCATGTCAGACTAACTTAATTTCCTTCTATGACAGAATCACTGACTGGGTGGATCAGGGAAATGCTGTAGATATAGTATATTTTGACTTCAGCAAAGCATTTGACAAAGTATCTCACATCATCCTTATTGAAAAAATGACCAAGTATGCAATGGACCAGGCAACTGTTAGGTGGATTCATAACTGGCTTAGTGATCGGACTCAAAGGGTGGTTGTAAATGGCTTCACATCCAGCTGGATGAATGTCTCAAGTGGGGTACCACAGGGCTCCGTCCTGGGACCTGTATTGTTCAACATCTTTATCAATGATTTAGATGAAGGAATTGAGGGTAAACTGATTAAATTTGCTGATGACACAAAGCTAGGAGGGATAGCTAATACTAGAGAAGAGAGAGAGAGGATTCAAAAAGACCTAAATAAACTGGAGCAGTGGGCAGCAACCAACAGAATGGTTTTTAACAGGGAAAAATGCAAAGTACTACATCTGGGCAATAAAAATGAAAAAAGCATATACAGAATGGGAGGAATAGAGCTAAGCAACAGTACATGTGAAAAAGACTTAGGTATACTAATAGATCATAGACTGAACATGAGTCAACAGTGTGATGCAGCAGCAAAAAAGGCAAATACAATTCTGGGATGTATTAACAGAAGCATACAGTCTAGATCACGTGAAGTCATTATCGGTCTTTACTCCTCTTTGGTCAGACCTCATCTGGAATACTGTGTACAGTTTTGGGCACCACATTTTAAAAAAGACATCGACAAACTGGAGCAAGTTCAGAGAAGAGCGACCAGAATGGTGACTGGTCTGCAAACCATGTCCTATGAGGAACGGTTGCAGGATTTGGGAATGTTTAGCTTGCAAAAAAGAAGACTGAGAGGAGACTTAATAGCTGTCTACAAATATGTCAAGGGCTGTCACATTGTAGAAGGATCATCTTTATTCTCATTTGCACAAGGAAAGACTAGAAGCAATGGGATGAAACTAAATGGGAGGAGACACAGATTAGATATTAGAAAAAACTTTTTGACAGTTAGGGTGATTAATGAGTGGAACAGGCTGCCACGAGAGGTGGTGAGTTCCCCTTCAATGGACGTCTTCAAACAGAGGCTGGACAGACATCTGTCTGAGATGATCTAGTGAATCCTGCTTTGAGCAGGGGGTTGGACCAGATGACCCAGGAGGTCCCTTCCAACTCTACCATTCTATGAAAAACTCATCACCTCGAACTACTCCACTCATCGTGGTAATACCTCCTGGCATATCACATGACGGTTACAAGTCTTTTCCATCGTTCTGGGCTTTGAGTAACCCGGATTGAGTTTTCTGAGCTGACCATTAATCATCACCCCCTCTTCTACATATTTTCCAGCCATGTAAAATATTCAGTAACTTCTTACTTTTCAAATGAAAAACACACTGTGCCAAAATCTACAATGTTAACACCTCTTCTCCACTGTGATTTACTTGACAGCACGGTGATGGATATTGTTCCTGTACATAACATTTATACTTGTTGTGAACTTGCTGAAGCTGAGCTAATCCCGATACCAAAATACAGTATAAGGATGCAGATTTTACAAAAATTTATTTTATTTTTGACTTTTTTTTGCAACTATATTTTTATTTATGATCTTTGACCTCTGGAGAGTGAAGCTGTGGTATTTCGCAGTGACAATGGCAATGTTGGGTTGAGAAGACAAGTATGTAACTCTTTTTAAATATGGAGCTCTCCATTGCAATTGTTCATTAAACCCTACCTGGACGTTCACGGAAAACCCGCAGAAAAACATTGGTTGCTGCTGTCATCCCTCACAAGTTAAAACTGCAATTGGATCACAAACCAGTCTAATATGCCTAGGAAGTGTCTAAATTCTCCTCTTTTGTTGTTCATCCACATTCTGCAATCACTATAGGTGCTGGAACTTCCTTTATCCCCATTTACCAGCCTGCAATATCCAATGATTTGAGCTGGTATGCAATGTGACAGGACAGTAGAAGCAGAGAGACAAATGCCCACCTTAGCTTCCCCTAGACGAGGGACATAGGTTCACCCCTGCTTCCTTTAGGGGGATATGTATCTGCCCCCAATTCCTGTAGAGGGACATGGATCTGCTCCTACATCCTGTAGAGGGACATGGAATCACCCCTACCTCCTGTAGAAGGACACAAATCTAACCCACTTTCTGTAGATGGACATAGATCCGCCCCCACTTCCTATAGAAGGAGAAAGATCCACCCCACTTCCATTAGAGGGATATAGATTTGCCCCCACTTCCTTTAGAGGGATATGGATCTGCCCCTACATCCTGTAGAAGGACATGAATCCACCCCACTTCCTGTAGAGGGACATGGATCTGCCCCCACTTCCTGTAGAGCGAGAAAGATCCACCCACTGCCTTTAGAGGGATATAGATTCACCCCCACTTCCTATAGAGGGACATGGATTCCTCCTACTTCCTGTAGAGGGACATGGATTCCTCCTACTTCCTGTAGAGGAACATGGATCTGCCCCTACTTCCTGTAAAGCAACAAAGACCTGCCACTAAGTAGTTGTATAGGAACATAGATCTGCCACTACTTCTTGTAGAGACATGGATCCGCCTCTGCTTCCTGTAGTGGGACATGGACCCGCCCCTCTTTCCTGTAGAGGGACAAAGATCCACCACTACTTCTTGTAAACGGACATAGATCTGATGCTACTTCCTGCAGAGAGACATAGATCTGCCGCTACTTCCTGTAGAGAGACATGGACCTGCCCCTACTTCCTGCAGAGGGCTAAGGATCTGTCCCTACTTCCTGCAGAGGGATATGGATCCGCCCCTACTTCCTGTAGAGGGACATGGACCTGCCCCTACTTCCTGCAGAGGGCTAAGGATCTGCCCCTACTTCCTGCAGAGGGATATGGATCCGCCCCTACTTCCTGCAGAGGGATATGGATCCGCCCCTACTTCCTGCAGAGGGATATGGATCCGTCCCTACTTGCTGCTGAGAGATATGGATCCGCCCCTACTTCCTGCAGAGGGATATGGATCTGCCCCTACTTGCTGCAGAGGGACATGGATCCGCCCCTACTTCCTGCAGAGGGACATGGATCCGCCCCTACTTCCTGCAGAGGGACATGGATCCGCCCCTACTTCCTGCAGAGGGATATGGATCCGCCCCTACTTCCTGCAGAGGGACATGGATCCGCCCCTACTTCCTGCAGAGGGATATGGATCCGCCCCTACTTCCTGCAGAGGGACATGGATCCGCCCCTACTTCCTGCAGAGGGATATGGATCCGTCCCTACTTGCTGCTGAGAGATATGGATCCGCCCCTACTTCCTGCAGAGGGATATGGATCTGCCCCTACTTGCTGCAGAGGGACATGGATCCGCCCCTACTTCCTGCAGAGGGACATGGATCCGCCCCCTACTTCCTGTAGAGAGACATGATTCTGCCCCCACTTCCTGTAGAGACATAGATCATTGCTATTTCCCGTAGAGAGACAGAGCCGTTGCTGCTTCTTGCAGACTGACAGACCTGCCCTCCACTTCCTGCCATATGTCTTTGTGCCTCGCAGTTTTAGCACATCATCAAACAAGTTGTCTGTAAGTACAGTGACCACCTGCAGCAAAGACATTGCGTGCATTTACATGAACGCTGCAGGCAATCACCAGTGGCCTCGTGTAATAACTGTCGGCATCACCACCAGGGCCAGTGATTGCTGCAGAAGAGTAATATATATGACTGGTGTTCACCAGGCGCTTGAGCATCATGGGATTTTTACCAGGTAATTGGTATTTTTTATTTTATCACATTGCCAGCTGTTAGGATGGTCCCCGGCTCCCATGTAAAAAACAGAGGGGCACAATTCTCGCCCCAACTGGAGCTGCAGTGTCTGAACTCGGAGAAAACCAATGTTTAGTGACTTTGCCAAAACCAAACTTCTCCATGTGGCCGAAGCCTTATTTCCAGAGGGCGCATCCAAGAGGGAGAGTGATGGGGGGCTACGCCAGATGACCTGGCCTCCACAGTCACCAGACTGAACCCAATCGAGATGGTTTGGGGTGAGCTGGACCGCAGAGTGAAGGCAAAAGGGCCAGCAAGTGCTAAGCATCTCTGGGAACTCCTTCAAGATTGTTGGAAGACCATTTCCGGTGACTACCTCTTGAAGCTCATCAAGAGAATGCCAAGAGTGTGCAAAGCAGTCATCAAAGCAAAAGGTGGCTACTTTGAAGAACCTAGAATATAAGACATATTTTCAGTTGTTTCACACTTTTTTGTTAAGTATATAATTCCACATGTGGTAATTCATAGTTTTGATGCCTTCAGTGTGAATGTACAATTTTCATAGTGATGAAAATACAGAAAAATCTTTAAATGAGAAGGTGTGTCCAAACTTTTGGTCTGTACTGTACATCGATCATCTTTCGGCCTGAAAATTTAAATGTAAACTCTTATTTCCGTGAGACATAAGTTAACATTTTCCTGAATGTCCCCAAGCTGGGCCCGAGAATGTGTCATGTTACCCTCTCTGCAAATTCACGCCGCGAGAGGACTCGATCCGGTGCGTCTGCGGGGGCTTCCGTTTAAGATTACAAAAATATTCAAGGAGGAAAGTAGCAGTTGCATAGCAAGGACCTCTGCGCTCCGTGGCGGTGTCCGGTGTCTGTGATCATAAGCGGCCTCGAGAGGAGGCCATTCATTGCTTTACTTTAAGCCTCCATCGGAAGCCAAGAGATGCGGAATAAGAGGGGGACGGCAGGGAGCCAACGGGCAAAATGAAAGCTGGGAAAACAGCATTTAACTACATGTCCTGCTTCCTCCGGCTGCCAACATGGACGGTATAAAAGACGCCTCCTCGCCCTCCCTCTTTTTTTCTTTTGTGTTTTTGGATAGAAACTGGTAGTTTTTTTAGGCACTGCAGCGTAGGAAGTAACATGGAGCGTCGAGAGACAGAGAGGTCCATGGTTTGTGTTTACATTGGTTTCCACGCACGGGGGGCTATTCAGGGAATGAAAACATCAGACTGAGACTCGGACCCCGCAGGCCTTCTGGATCCCAACCAGCCTTGGCTGCCGACCCGTGTAGGTGTTTAACCCCTGCAGTGTTTCTTCCAGCAGAGAAGGGGTTAACGCCAGCTGTTCCAAGGCAACGAAATGCTGACAAGTTTGTTTTTGCGACTGACATGTGACGGGAAGTATTGGAAGATCTGCAAGTTGTAGGACATAGAAGGCGAGTTGGCCGCCATCGACCCACTATCGTGATTGGATGCCCTCCCTCTTTTTTTACGACTTTAGCCAATGCCCCTTGTATTATTTTGGCCGAATATACGTATATCTACTATCTTCTTTCTTCCGGAAGCAAATGGAATCTTTCACATTACATTTTTGGTTTGGGTAGACCTTTAGGATTTTACAAAGCTGCTCATTGTACAATGCATTTATAGACCGAACTATAGGAAGGATTTGGAGGATTTATCTTCATTTATCAGTTATGTAGCCTTCATTGTTTTAATTATCTGTGGAAAGAATACATGTACTTGTAAGCGTCCATATACCTCAGAGAGATTAGATTACAGCTGCCGGTTGAAGTCTTTAGCGAGGGAAGGAAAGAGAGGCGGATACACACAGATATGCTGCTAAGTGTTTTAGCTTTCCACCAAGCTGGATGCACAGTCGCACTGCTCAGTATATAAAGCCATTCATACCGCTGCTTGTGAACATGTGCTACACAGAGACATAAGAGCAGGAATCCTTATGTCTGGTGCAGTGTATGGGAGATATGGTAGCAGGTAGTCTTCTCCCAGTAGCTCAGAGACAACTGAAAGAAGGAAAAATGGGCAGAAATGGAGTTGTGTGCACACACGACTGGTACAATTGGAGAAGTACGGGTTTTAGGGACTATGGTGGTAAGGAATTTGAGAATTAATGAGTAACTAACTGTTAGATTGGTGGAGGGTTTACAACTCAAAATTTGAGACCTCTATTGATCACCATGGGGGTCTGATTTTCCCATGTGATCAGTGACTGATGGAGATGGCAGAGCGCTGCACTCAGCTATCTTCATCTGCCCCATTTGTTTTGAATCGACGTACGTCGAGGGAACACAACCCTCAATTCTGGCAATTGCTGGGGGTCTCCGCGATTAAGACTACCATCAATCTAGCATTTATCCCAAACAGGTCATAGCTGGTAAAAGAGTGGGTGTCTATCTGCTGACATGAGACCCCTACAGCTTACCAGAATGGAGGGGGGACGGGGAGTTGATCTCACCTTGCTGCTGGTTCAGTCTCTTTTGGACTGATGGAGATACCTGAACAGCTTGTGGATGGAATGAATGTACAACCAGTCAGGGGGCATATGACACCTTCTGACGCTGAGGCCCCCCAACAATCCAGCTGTTGTAACCTGTTACCGATGTGTTATTACAGAAATACCCCCTGTACACTAGTCCCTGTAGGACCCAATCTAACCATGAAGGGGTGCGATAAACTCCATGCAGCGTAGGTGATCACTGCACCGACGTTTTACCCGTCCTGCACCACGTGTGGCGATAACATCTTAAGTGATTAAATATTTCTATAAGTACGACATAAAGTTGAGCGCGCGTATCTTTGCATTTTCTTTTGCGCAAATCCTTTCTCCTCTCGCAGCCCATTTGTTTTCCACCAATTCGTCTCCCACCGTTTAAGGAGCTTAGCGAAGGTTAAACAAGGTATTAAGCAACATTAAGACATCAGAACGCGCCGCATTCTCCTCTCTTTGTGCCACGGTAGAAGCGAGCATGTTGCATCAAAGACAATCAAAGGCTCGTTTGAGAATATTAAGTATCTGTGCAAGCTGTGCTGTGAAGAACCCGGGTCCTCGTAAGGAGATGCCTGTTTTTCTTCGTCCTAATTCGCTTTGTTGTGATGACAACGGAGAACAAACCTGATTTTCGAGAAATGAAAAAATGTAATCTCCTTATCGTTGGAAAGCAAGCCGCACATTTGTTTATGCACAATGCATGGCGCATAAAAGTTTCCATAAAGAAGCTCTCCATTCTCCCCTGCACCGCCTTATTAGCACTTGTCTTCCATTCTCCTATTGATTGGGAAGCGCGTCCAAGCCAGCGTGACACGGGAGCAGACAATGCGGAAACGGGGGTCAGTCTCAAGTAGTGAGGGAAGTGAAGAGCCGCTGGCGCCCTCCTTGCACCCACTTCAGACGGAGAGCGCCGCGCAGCAGACGACAGCCAGACATACCGGGACCGTCCTGCGGCATGATCCCCTCTCAGCATACGCAGGGTTGATTGCATATTTTACATGGCCTATGCACTTCCAATCAATAGGAGCGTGCATAGCTCAGGGCAGCCGCATTGGTTATATCTTAGATAAAGCTGCACAAGTGTGAACCAGCGACACCTGCGGTGTCCTAATTAAAGGGGCATCCCCATCCCAGTGATGCGTATCGGTGGGATATGCCGTCATTTATTAATTGCTGACGTCCAAGCACTACTAATCCCACAATGTGGGGGGCAGCAGTGCAGCTTCATCCCCGCGTCCCCTCCACAGCTGCAGGTTGTTAGCCTATGTTCACGTTGTGTTTTTTTTCTGTATTTTCATGGCTTTGAAAATTGTACATTCACAGCATGGAGGAGGAGGTGTGATGGTGTGGGGGTGCTTTGCTGGTGACTCTGTTGGGGATTTATTCAAAATTGAAGGCATACTGAACCAGCATGGCTACCACAGCATCTTACAGAGCATTGCTATTCCATCCGGTTTGCGTTTAGTTGGACCATCATTTATTTTTCAACAGGACAATGACCCCAAACACCTCCAGGCTGTGTAAGGGCTATTTGACCAAGAAGGAGAGTGATGGGGGGCTACGCCAGATGACCTGGCCTCCACAGTCACCGGACCTGAACCCAATCGAGATGGTTTGGGGTGAGCTGGACCGCCGAGTGAAGGCAAAAGGGCCCACAAGTGCTAAGCATCTCTGGGAACTCCTTCAAGATTGTTGGAAGACCATTTCCGGTGACTACCTCTAGAAGCTCATCAAGAGAATGCCAAGAGTGTGCAAAGCAGTCATCAAAGCAAAAGGTGGCTACTTTGAAGAACCTAGAATATTAGACATATTTTCAGTTGTTTCACACTTTTTTGTTAAGTATATAATTCCACATGTGGTAATTCATAGTTTTGATGCCTTCAGTGTGAATGTACAATTTTCATAGTCATGAAAATACTGAAAAATCTTTAAATGAGAAGGTGTGTCCAAACTTTTGGTCTGTACTGTATGTCAGAAACCTTTTTTTCTTCTCTCCGGCCTCTCGTCTGTTTTTCTTGACTGTTCTTATTCTTTGTGTTTTCGGATCGGGACATTAGTCAGAGGAGCCTTTTCCCTGCTCAGACGGCACTTTGTATGGAACGAGTTAATGGCGCGGGTCAAGTGAAATGCTTCCCACCTGTTCCTCGCCCCGTCACATTGTTAGGGCTGCCGGAGCATTGTGGCGCGGGCTGAACAGATTTCAGACAGAACACTGGTTAAAACATGACGTGGCCTCTCCCTGCTATAGTACCCGTGACTCCGGGGTCTTGTACCCACATATAATGCCAAGGGGAAATGTACATGTGGGGGAAGAGCCGGGATCCTGCCGCTGCGGAGTGGTAAAGCCTGTGTGATTGGGGGCAGTAACCAATCCTGAATCCATGTGCGAGCCAACTGCAGACCATCAGTGAGCTCTGTATCACTAAGGCCAGGAATTTATTGGAATTCTAGTAGCATCTCTGCAGTAATATGTGTGCTGCTCCCTACCTGTACTACATGTACTGGACTGCTCCCTACCTGTACTACATGTACTGGACTGCTCCCTACCTGTACTACATGTACTGGACTGCTCCCTACCTGTACTACATGTACTGGACTGCTCCCTACCTGTACTACATGTACTGGACTGCTCCCTACCTGTACTACATGTACTGGACTGCTCCCTACCTGTACTACATGTACTGGACTGCTCCCTACCTGTACTACATGTACTGGACTGCTCCCTACCTGTACTACATGTACTGGACTGCTCCCTACCTGTACTACATGTACTGGACTGCTCCCTACCTGTACTACATGTACTGGACTGCTCCCTACCTGTACTACATGTACTGGACTGCTCCCTACCTGTACTACATGTACTGGACTGCTCCCTACCTGTACTACATGTACTGGACTGCTCCCTACCTGTACTACATGTACTGGACTGCTCCCTACCTGTACTACATGTACTGGACTGCTCCCTACCTGTACTACATGTACTGGACTGCTCCCTACCTGTACTACATGTACTGGACTGCTCCCTACCTGTACTACATGTACTGGACTGCTCCCTACCTGTACTACATGTACTGGACTGCTCCCTACCTGTACTACATGTACTGGACTGCTCCCTACCTGTACTACATGTACTGGACTGCTCCCTACCTGTACTACATGTACTGGACTGCTCCCTACCTGTACTACATGTACTGGACTGCTCCCTACCTGTACTACATGTACTGGACTGCTCCCTACCTGTAGTACATGTACTGGACTGCTCCCTACCTGTACTACATGTACTATACTACTCTCTACCTGTTCTACATGTACTATACTACTCTCTACCTGTTCTACATGTACTGTACTGCTCCCTACCTGTAGTACATGTACTATACTACTCTCTACCTGTTCTACATGTACTGGACTGCTCCCTATCTGCACTGTGTACTCTTTCCTTATCTGTACTACATGTACTGTACAGCTTTCTCTGTACTTCTAATACTGTACTGCTCTCTACCTGTACTACATGTACTGGACTGCTCCCTACCTAGGCTACATGTACTGGACTGCTCTCTACCTGTACTACATGTACTGTACTGCTCCCTACCTGTAGTACATCTACTGGACTGCTCCCTACCTGTACTACATGTACTGAACTGCTCCCTACCTGTGCTACATGTACTGTACTCCTCCCTACCTGTACTGCATGTACTGTACTGCTCCCTACCTATACTACATGTACTGGACTGCTCCCTATCTAGGCTACATGTTCTGGACTGCTCTCTACCTGTACTACATGTACTGGACTGCTTCCTACCTGTAGTACATGTACTGGACTGCTCCCTACCTGTACTGCATGTACTGGACTGCTCCCTACCTGTACTACATGTACTGGACTGCTCCCTATCTAGGCTACATGTTCTGGACTACTCTCTACCTGTACTACATGTACTGGACTGCTCCCTACCTGTACTACATGTACTGGACTGCTCCCTACCTGTACTGCATGTACTGTACTGCTCCCTACCTGTACTGCATGTACTGTACTGCTCCCTACCTGTACTGCATGTACTGCACTGCTCCCTACCTGTACTACATGTACTGTACTGCTCCCTACCTGTACTACATGTACTGTACTGCTCCCTACCTGTACTACATGTACTGTACTGCTCCCTACCTGTGCCACATGTACTGGACTGCTCCCTACCTGTACTACATGTACTGTACTGCTCCCTACCTGTGCTACATTACTGCACTGCTCCCTACCTGTACTGCACTGCTCCCTACCTGTACTACATGTACTGTACTGCTCCCTACCTGTGCCACATGTACTGGACTACTCCCTACCTGTACTACATGTACTGGACTGCTCCCTACCTGTAGTACATCTACTGTACTGCTCCCTACCTGTACTACATGTACTGCACTGCTCCCTACCTGTACTGCACTGCTCCCTACCTGTACTGCACTGCTCCCTACCTGTACTACATGTACTGTACTGCTCCCTACCTGTACTGCATGTACTGTACTGCTCCCTACCTGTACGACATGTACTGTATTGCTCCCTACCTGTATGACATGTACTGCACTGCTCCCTACCTGTGCTACATGTACTGTACTGCTCCCTACCTGTACTACATGTACTGGACTGCTACTCTCTACCTGTGCTACATGTACTGGACTGCTCCCTACCTGTACTACATGTACTGTACTGCTCCCTACCTGTGCTATATGTACTGTACTGCTCCCTACCTGTGCTATATATACTGTACTGCTCCCTACCTGTACTACATGTACTGTACTGCTCTCTATCTGTGCTATATGTACTATCCTGCTTTCTACCTGTCCTTTACTTCTATCTGCTAGCATGTGCTTCTGGCTGGAGAACAGGTGTATGTTCTGCTCAGGACTCTGGCCGTAATATAGTCAGTAATTCACATATTTCCAGTGTTCTTTCTTTTCTTATATAAGGACTTGTTTGTATGTGTATTAGTTAGTTATTCCTATTTTGCCTATGGCGTTTACTTGGCCTTTTGGTTGGGAGAGAAAACTATGGGAACACAGGAAAGAAAAGTCTATTGCATTTTATTATGATCTTCTCACCACTAAATATGTCCTGAAACAAGGAAAAACAACATGACTTTAAATGGTGTGTAATGTATACCCAGCGGGACCCCATTACTGTGCAAATTATCCGAAACCCCTTTAGAAAGCGCTGTGTTCCCAGTGTAGGACAGAGGTTAGCCCGGCACTGGTGAACACGCCGGCGTTTTCTCGTCTGGCATCTGACATGAAAGTGACGCCGGCAATTGGAAGCAATTTGCAGAACCGTTTGATGATTCTATTAATTATGGCACCAACAAACAGTGCTTGGGAAACAGTTTTGTTTTCTCACATTCTTCTGTGATTGCTAGCAGCGAGAGCCAAATCTGAAGACTTGTCTCTCTGGGACGCTCGGCAAAGACCATTGTGTTGTGTGTGAATAGCTCCTCATCCTTCTTCAGCGTCCGCCAAGAGAATAGAAGACCCTCTCCGCTCAACACCAGCCGCATCCACCTGCGGCACCGTCCCCACCGGCGGCCAGACAAGGGTTAACTCATAGACTGATTCCTGCAACCCAAAAGTCATTATACATAATCCTACAACCTCGGGTAAAGGTGGCCCGGGGCTAGAAGAAAGCCGCAGTGATTGTCTAATTCTGGAGAAAAATTGTCCAGAAAACTCGGACGTTATTTTTTTTCTCCTTTCTCGTCCATTTTTTCATCAGCGATTTATGAAAAATTTACCAGATCAGATACAGTTTTCTGTGTTTTAAAGAATTGCAATGTGTCCATAATAATCTGTTGCTACGCGGCGGCTCTGTATGAAGTCCAAATTTTTCTTAGACTTGAATGGGTGAGTCACATCCGATTTACGGCATGCTGCGATTTTTTTTCACATGCAGATGCTGCCAGTGAAAAAAACCACGCTCATCTGCACAACCCCGTTGAATAGCATTGATCTGAGCTCTATCCTGGTTTTTCACCGAAAATAGGGTCGTGTGAATTTGGTCTTAAGGGTTCTGTTCCCGAAACTCTCGACCTGTCGTTCATCCGCCTTCCCGACCTGTCGATCATCCGCCTTCCCGACCTGTCGATCACCCGCCTTCCCGACCTGTCGATCGCCCGCCTTCCCGACCTGTCGATCGCCCGCCTTCCCGACCTGTCGATCGCCCGCCTTCCCGACCTGTCGATCGCCCGCCTTCCCGACCAGTCGATCGCCCGCCTTCCCGACCCGTCGATCGCCCGCCTTCCCGACCCGTCGATCGCCCGCCTTCCCGACCTGTCGATCGCCCTCCTTCCCGACCTGTCGATCGCCCTCCTTCCCGACCTGTCGATCCCCCGCCTTCCCGACCTGTCGATCCCCCGCCTTCCCGACCTGTCGATCGCCCGCCTTCCCGACCTGTCGATCGCCCGCCTTCCCGACCTGTCGATCGCCCGCCTTCCCGACCTGTCGATCGCCCGCCTTCCCGACCTGTCGATCGCCCTCCTTCCCGACCTGTCGATCGCCCTCCTTCCCGACCTGTCGATCCCCCGCCTTCCCGACCTGTCGATCACCCGCCTTCCCGACCTGTCGATCACCCGCCTTCCCGACCTGTCGATCACCCGCCTTCCCGACCTGTCGTTCCTCTTACAATGTCTGCCGCCCGCCACCTTGGTGCCAAGTATTGGATTCCATCTAACATTTGTGTTACAATGAATCTAGTAAGGACTAGTTTGGGGGCAGCGATCTGGTGATCGCCCCCTTGCAGGGACCACATCCACCGTATCCATTGGGTCCAGTTAGCCGTCGTTATACCCCATAATGGGCGGCCCACTGGGATCTTTGCTTCTCGTCCTCGTTGTTGCGACCAGTGCCAGATCATTGGGAGGAAAGTGTAGTCGATGTTCCTATCAACATTGGTTTTTGTGTGTCCCGATGAGCCTGTAAGTGATTTTTGCGGCGGGGCTCTTTTTTTCCCCTCGGTGTTTGTACACGTAGAGATAGGTGGGATATTGCATTTCTGTCTTTGTGACACAAACCCCCTCTCTGCATTTAATCCGCTAACAAAATAAAGTAATTGTTCAACGGAAACAAAACAAAACAAAAAAAAATCTATTAATGTTTTTTTTTCTGGCTGTGCGGCACGGCCAGGACTTAATTAACGGCAGAGATTTTTCACTGGGTATTCGGAGCCCGTGCATTCATTGTTCAGCTGAGATTAAACCGTAATGTAAGTTAAACAAGACTTCCATCTAAAAATCCCCGTCAGCTCCAGCTATTAAGTAGCCGATGTCGTCTTCAGTGACAGATCTATTTCCCTTCATTTCCTTGCTCTCAAGGAACGTCGGACGCGTATCGTGTAACGCAAGAATTCCACGGAGAGAGATGGAAGTTAGATTGGGGAGCGTCTGGCTCTTGGGCACTGGCTGTTAGGAGCCCACAGACCTTCTGGCACCATGGAGAAAAGAGAGCATTCAGGGCCGTTTTGTCAGGCTGCGATGCCGTTCACCTGAAGAAGAGCCGGAGCTGTGGGACCGGGATAATGTGCATCGATTGAATGGAACCACTTTGGAAATAACACGGGTCACTTTGTATCTGTGGGTCCACAAATAGAAGCCGATAACGGCCGCGTGCTGCAATAAAATAATACTCGACCTCCCTGTCGATCGTTGATTGCTGTCTGGATTTAGACAAACGTATGGAACATCGGACATTTTTCATTGAGAAACAACAATTTTTCATCCATTTTGTTTTTTTTAGATAAAAGAAAAGTAAAGTCCAAAAACAGTTTCGTATATTAATAATTGCAATGGATGCCATATAGATGCCGTCCCTACGACATGTTTTTTTTTTTTTTTAGTTTTATGGGTCTGAAAAATGGATCAGACAAGTGCATGTTGCATTTTTTTGGGGGGGATCATCAGCTCTTGCGAACAATCCCAATGACTTGCATCGGTCAGTGTGCTATGGTATGGATGAAGAAGCTTTTAGTGTACGAAGCTAATAGGATCTATAAAGCAGATCCTTCATGGGTATTGTCAATACTGACCCCATTGTCAGCAGATGGTAACCTGACAAATAATGCCAGACAAATCCTCACCAAACTTTTGGGGTGAGCTAGATCGGGTTGTTGGATTCCATCATGCCAATCCTTTTGTTCTCAGGCCACCAGATCCTTCTGACAGCAGATTTCTACCCCATTCGTAAAGCATACACACTCGGCCGAGTGTACATGTGTACAGCGGTGAGCAGAGAGGGGGTCCCTCTGTTCACCGGGCCCCATACACCAGTTAGGGCAGTAATGTGTACAGGGAAGGAAGGGGATCCGGAGAATCAGCTGCCAAAGGTGTACGCTCAGCTGTAGCAGTGTGACCCATGGGATCTGTGCTCGTGGGAATATAATAAGAGCCGTGATACATATTGGCTTAAAAAAAAGCATAAAAACAAATGTTTTCAAAAATAATCTTGAACATATTTTCTAGGTTTAGAGATCATAGTGTAGATATATAATATAATTTATACAATCTGATTTTTTTTTTTTTTACAGTTTGTAACGTAATTCGAAGTCTGATATCCGAAAGTATTGCACGATAGTTACTTATTTAGGCAGAAATATAATGACCCACTTAAAAAACTGGAGAAATTGTTTGGATTTTTATCAGCCCGGATGGTATATTCTCTCCGCATACCTTCTGAAATCGAAGTCTTCACTTTTTATCTTTCAAAGCCATAACATCCTTTTTTTTTTTTTTTTTTTAGAGGCGAGTGGAAAACACGAAACAGCGAAGGGTTAATTGCTGTTTGTTTCAGTACCAGCGAGGGCAGAGGACGGCTCTACCCTTACATGCCGTCACCAATACCCCCTTCACGTCTTCTGTAATTGAGCAAATCACCTGGGTTCGTAGACCTCCTGTCTCCAGCAAATCGCGAGCATCGGAATCCTTTGTCATGTTCTGGAATAGGAATGCCGATCAGGGTTTCACCATGGGGGCAGCGAGGCTGATTAAGTGTACCAGATAAGGTTATGTGACACCGGAGGGTTTCAGCTGACTGCCGCACCAGCTACACTTCTTCTTGGGTTCTGTCTTCTTCTCCTAACGGAAAGAGAAGAGCTCGAGTCCAAGACTGTCTTTTTTTTTTTTTTTTTTGCTCCTTGACCCAACGGCCCTGCAATTCTAGACAGTTGCCGCGTCTTCTCATCTGTCTGTCGATAGCACAAGCGAGGGGGCAAGAAAGTAGCAAAGAAGAAGTGAGATGAATGATATGCCAAGGAATATGAGAACCTCTCCTCTAAAGAAAGTGACCATTAACCCTGAATATCTGCTCTGTAGCAAAGTATCCAAAATAAAATGCATCATTATACTTGCACCTAGCGACTTGTACACTTTTTTTTTTTATATATATATATATATACAGATTTAGGTTTTACCATACTGTTTTTGCTACATTGTATCGATCTGTAAAAACGGCTTGTTCCCTTCAGAGCTGCATTCACAATTCTGCAGTCATCAGTATGTTCTGCTTGATCATTGTAATTTGCTTTTTGCACAACGGTACTTTAAAGGACTTGTATATATCATTTATTCTTTTTTTTTTTCCATTTGCAGATGGTTTACAACCAGAAACAAAGCAACTTCTTGGAGGCACCTCAAAAAAGAAGAGCAAAGCAAGCAAAGGAGACGCAGTATCAGCCAAGGAAGAAGAAAGTCGAGCAGACGGTCAACCTGTACTTATTCTTTTAGCTTTTAAAAGATACGTGTTTGACCCGCAGAAGAAAATGATTCAGTCTTGATTCCTGGATCCGGTGAATTTTCTTTATCAAATTTGCATCTAGATCTTAAAATCCCTTTTAATTTTCAGATTATCAGGACCAAATATTTGCAGAATCAAAATGACTGATGCTCAGGAAATCATGATAATTCTGAAGTGCAACTTTGTATCCGATCAGAGAAAGAAAAAAAAAAAAGTAACGTAGTTAGAATAAGAAATGGACAGAAAAAAACTGTCTCAACTGTCTGTGCAGATTAACGTGGTAAAAAGTGGACAAAAAATGTTTCCATAAAGGAAGAATGTCGGATTTCACGGCTTTATTTAGATTCCCCGCCCAATCTGTCTGCACCATTAACTGTATCTGTGTAAAGCTTGACCTGTACGTGCAGCGCCAGTCCGAGCCAAAAGGACGGGAAACACCTGGACTAATGTGTCGCCACAATATACGATATGGCACAAAATCGTAACATCTTTAGGTCTCACTACTGAGGAATCCTAAAAATTACCAAATACCGGATATAACCCAGACTGCGCCCTCAAATTAACCACAATCCCTGGCTGGTTACATCTTTTTATCAGTTATGAATGTGTTGCAATTCTAAAAGGGGTTGTAGTAAATCAGGAAAAGTGTGCCAGTCCTGCAGCGGTGATGTCACGGCACTGTTGTTTGCATGGACGGCACATGACAGTGATGGATGGAGCGTGAACAACGAAAGTGATGTCATTGTTGCACTTTTTTTTTCTTTTTTTTTTTAAATCCTGGACATCCCCTTTAAAAAATAAGTCTTTATCATTTATTTTATACTTTTTTTTTTTTAATTTGCCGCCACAACCAGGTTGAATCCGTTTTATTCTGTAGCGATTCTGAACGATGCGTGAAACACAGCACGATTATCACTTGTTGCCTAAATAAACGAATATTTCTTTATTGCACTTATGGATTTTTAGATTTCATTATTTGCAAAAAAAATAAATAATTTTATATCGTCAGATGAAGTTTGTTTGTTAGTTTTATGGTACAAGTACAATGTATTATATTATATTTCTGGGACACACGATCATAAAGAGCAGCTGAATATTGGTGGTGGAAATTCTGGAAATAATCCCCTCACCTAATTTTGTAGCTTTGTATTGTGTATTGGATGCATGTTGCTATGATTTATTGTATCTACTCTTTATATCCAATGATGCAATATTCCATTTGTTATTGTTTTCTGCTGCGGTAACTTGATCCATGGAGGTTTCGTGGCGTTCGGCATTTGGATGTGGGGGTCCTTTTGAAGCCTGGACACATCTTTCCTAGAACTGAAATCACTACGATGTATGGAATCCACCCAGTAGCGGGGGGAAACAGCCTAAACAACCGGGGTCACATCTTCAGCCGTGTACAAAACAAACACCTGCAGACTAAACACAAGACGCATCGCAACATGAGGAGCTGTCTCGCCTGCACGCGACCTCTTTGAAGAGCCTGCATATGTTGTGCTGGGGATACGTGACATGCTGTTGCCCTCCGTAGTGATGATACCGAGGATCTGTAACGGAGTACAGCGGTGTCGCCAACCTCATCGTGTTCCCAACTGGAAAACCAGCGCACCGTTAACCCAAAGTCTGAGCTCCGTTACACTCATAAATTGGGGACCTTCGAAACCAGCCGTTGAATACCTTTTTTCGGTTGGCAAAAATTTACCAAATTAATGCATTTGAGTAGCGTGTTGCAAACTTTAACCTAATTTCACTATGTGTTTCGTCTCTACAACTTCTATACAGCTCTATGCATCACCGTGCCTACAAACAATGCATGGGTGTAGTCACATCCTGCGTTAGGTCACATCATTCGCCCTCTCTTTATCTTAAATATGTATTTGGAACCCATAATATACTGTATTACTAAATAACCAGCGGCTAGTACGGCTACTCTCTAGAGTGGGTTTACCTCACCCTCAGTACTGGATTCACAGCTACACAGCTCAGTATTCTTATATAATGTCCTCCATTCTGTTGCTTTCTAGTAAGTGTTAGCTCTCGCCTCAGAACTGGATTCATAGCTACCCTGCTCAGTACTGCTGTATGTACTCCGTGCTGCTGCTTTCTTGTGTTTTATCCCTCCCCAGAGCTGGATTCACAGCTACACTGCTCAGTTCTGCTGTATAATGTCCTCCATGCTGCTGTTTTCTGGTAAGTTTTTCTCTCGCCCCAGAGCTGGATTCACAGGTAGACTGCTCAATATTGCTGTAGATTATCCTCCATTCTGCTGCTTTCTTGTAAATGTTTTATCCCTCCCCAGAGCTGAATTCACAGATACACTGCTCAGTTCTGCTGTATAATGTACTCTATGCTGCTGCTTTCCAGTAAGTGTTTTATATCACTTAAGAGCTGGATTCACAACTACCCTGCTCAGTACTGATGCATAATGTCCTCCATGCTGCTGTTTTCAGGTAAGTTTTTCTCTCGTCCCAGAGCTGGATTCACAGCTACCCTGCTCAGTACTGATGCATAATGTCCTTCATGCTGCTTTTTTCTGGTAAGTTTTTATCTCGTCCCAGAGCTGGATTCACAGGTACACTGCTCAGTACTGATGTATAATATCCTCCACACTGCTGCTTTCCGGTAAGCTTTTTATTTCGCTAAAGAGCCGGATTCACAGCTATCTTGCTCAGTACTGTTGAATAATGTCTTCCATGCTGCTGTTTTCTGGTAAGTTTTTATCTCGTCCCAGAGCTGGATTCACAGGTACACTGCTCAGTACTTCTGAATAATATCCTCCATGCTGCTGCTTTCTTGAAAATGTTTGATCTCACCCCAGAGCTGGATTCACAGCTACACTGCTCTGTACTGCTGTATAATAACCTCTATGCTGCTGCTTGCAAAAATGTACTACATAGATACAGGTGAGGCAAAATCCCTGAAGTTTGAGTTGTTGTTAAGGAGAGACATCATAGCAGCTATTCTTCACCCACTAGCTCAGAGATAACTGAAAAGATAAAGATAGAGTCTACAGCGCGGAAAACTTTTAAAAGTTATAGTGGACATTCGTAATGTAAATCCACAATAGCATAGTCTGAAAAGTCACGATTCTCTGGAAACCATATTAAAGATTTTTTGTGTGTCCGTGCTGTGATACAAGTTTACTTGGATTATTTTGTATAAATTTGTGGGGGGGGGGGGGATGTTGCGAGTACCATTTGGCATCACAAAAAGCTTTTGCGTGAAGCTGCACAAGCATGTCGAGAGCCTTAATATTACAGTTATGTCATGGACACAAGTGCTAGATCATCAGACTTTCTGGATTATCGGACTTCGGATTCAAGGGATTTTTCCCATAGATAATAAGATGTATAGAATTCGACTTTTGTGTCTTTTTTTTCTACGGTAGTATTGAACCAGAATGCGGTTGGTCTGACATGGGCATTGTGAGGTAGGTATTGTCAGCATTGCCACATGTCAGCAGCTATTACATTCTCTTCCTGTTTTTTACTAGTTACACAAGAAAAAAATCTGATCTGCTGAAAAAAAAATCCTGAAATATCTTTAGCTGCAGATCGTTCCCGAGCGCTTTACATGCCTATCTGTAAATGTTATTCGTAGCTGGTTCTTATTAAGCCCCTTGTATTTTATGTTTAGTTTTCTTTCAAACTTATTTTTGGACGGAGTTCCCTTACAAAAAAAAAAAAAAAAAAATTGCATATTTGAACAAAGTTTGGAATCCGTACAATGAAGCTTTACTTCCTCCTGACTGAAAATTGGTTAAAGGCTGTTTTACTGTATCTTGTAAAATGTGAACAGGTTAAAAAAAGTTAAATCCGCTAAAGCCACGGAGCGGCGTGCATGAGGCAGCGGGGTTAAGAGAGTCATGCGTGCTCTGCATTATCTGGTGTGAATTATCATAGCCTTTTAGAAATAATACTCAAAAGTATCACACAAAAAGAAAAACAACACACGTAGCTAAAATGTTCAGAACACTTTACCAGATGCTACAGCAACTGCTTTTGCAGTGTAATATTTTGGAAAATGTTGTCAATGGTGACATACCCACCAGCTGTGGGCTTAGTCATAAGGTCTCCGTACATATTACCACCCCAATTTAAAAAAAAATTGTGCCTGAGTTGTGTCCACCATTGTGCACTGAATGGCACCTTGCATGTGTAAGCTGCCCCAGACCATTATAGATACAGAAATGTGCGCTGATAACAAGGTGGATGGTTCCTCTCCTTGATAACAAGCTGGATGGTCCCTCTCCTTGATAACAAGCTGGATGGTCCCTCTCCTTGATAACAAGCTGGATGGTCCCTCTCCTTGATAACAAGCTGGATGGTCCCTCTCCTTGATAACAAGCTGGATGGTCCCTCTCCTTGATGACGAGCTGGATGGTCCCTCTCCTTGATGACGAGCTGGATGGTCTCTCTCCTTGATGATGAGCTGGATGGTCCCTCTCCTTGATGACGAGCTGGATGGTCCCTCTCCTTGATGACGATCTAGATGGTCCCTCTCCTCCTGAGTCCGCAGGACACGGCGTCCGTAGTTTCCATAAATAATTTCACATTTAGATTCATCCAATCACAGAACAGTTTTCTATTTTGCCTCTGTCCATTTTATAAATGAGCTTTGGCCCAGAGAAGAAGACAGAGTTTCTGGATTGTGTCCATGAATGGCTTCTTCTTTACATGATGGAGCTGTCACTTGCATTTGTGGATTGTATGGCAAACTGTATTCACAAACAATGATTTCTGGAGTATTCCGGAACCCATGTAGTGATCTGCACGACTGAATCATGGCCTTTTTTTTACCGCAGTGCTGCCTGAAGACCCATAGATCACTAGCATGCAATATTGACAGTCGGCCTTGTCCCTTGTGCACATGGATTTCTTCAGAATCTCTGAATCTTTTGATATTATTACTGCAGATGAAGGATATTCAAAGTCTTTGCAATTTTACATTGAACATTTTTCTGAAATTGTTCCACAATTTTTAAATGCAGTCGTCCGCAGATTGGTGACCTCCGACCATCTTTGCTTCTGAGAGACTCTGCCTCTCTAACATACTCTTTTTATACACAGTCATGCTACTAGTTGAAAATTGACCCTCCAGCTGTATCATATGAGAACTATTTGCTTTTTCAGCCTTTTGTTAATCCTGGCCCAACTTATTTAAGATGTGTCGCTGCCTTCAATTTCTAAACAAGTTCATTTTTCAAACGAAATGTAAAAATGTCCAATGTTCAACTTCTGATCTGTTCTATGTTCTGTCGAGAATAAAATATGAGATTTCCAAATCATTGTTTAAAATGTGCAGAAAGCCAGAATGAGACTTTTTTTGGAGTTGGGGTTGTAGATGAAAGTTGGCCGAACCAGCTGATTTTGGCCACTGCGGCTGACCATCTGATTTTTCCGATGTGTGTAGGACTCTCTGCCAACAGATGACTTCGGAAGGGCAGGATCAGGCAGCTCGAATTTGAATGCCCCATCTTTATGTTTTCAGGGGAGTTAAGATGCTGCCTGAGGAGTCTACCTTCTCCTCCCTCCCTGTTGAACACGTGTATGGGGCAGTCGGGAAAACAGTCATCTGCCAAACATTTCGATGACGTTATGTTGTGAGTACTGCCAGCTTTAGTCTGGTGACTGGTTTACCAGCAAGCTACAATCTAGGTTCCTCTTGAACCAATCAATATCAGATTGATGGGGGGTCCAACACTCAACACCCCCCAAAGATAAGCTGTTTACAGCTTCATACACTTTGTCAAGAACTGTAACTCCGCTTCTAATCCGTTGAATAGTTTTTTTTTTTTTCCTCCAAACTCATCTTCTGAATGAAGCCCTGTTGCCCGTTTCTTGCAGGTCTTGGTAAGTGTACAGCTCTGTACACCATCCCTGTTGCCCGTTTCTTGCAGGTCTTGGTAAGTGTACAGCTCTGTACACAATCCCTGTTGCCCGTTTCTTGCAGGTCTTGGTAAGTGTACAGCTCTGTACACAATCCCTGTTGCCCGTTTTTTGCAGGTCTTGGTAAGTGTACAGCTCTGTACACAATCCCTGTTACCCGTTTCTTTCAGGTCTTGGTAAGTGTACAGTTCTGTACACCATCCCTGTTGCCTGTTTCTTGCAGGTCTTGGTAAGTGTACAGCTCTGTACACAATCCCTGTTGCCCGTTTCTTGCAGGTCTTGGTAAGTGTACAGCTCTGTACACAATCCCTGTTGCCCGTTTCTTTCAGGTCTTGGTAAGTGTACAGTTCTGTACACCATCCCTGTTGCCTGTTTCTTGCAGGTCTTGGTAAGTGTACAGCTCTGTACACAATCCCTGTAGCCCGTTTCTTGCAGGTCTTGGTAAGTGTACAGCTCTGTACACAATCCCTGTTGCCCGTTTCTTGCAGGTCTTGGTAAGTGTACAGCTCTGTACACAATCCCTGTTGCCCGTTTCTTGCAGGTCTTGGTAAGTGTACAGCTCTGTACACAATCCCTGTTGCCCGTTTCTTGCAGGTCTTGGTAAGTGTACAGCTCTGTACACAATCGTGCACAAGGGCAGACAACCATTAGGTAAGGTCAGTCCGGTTGTGGAAGTTCCTGACTGCCATGTGCAGCAGATGTCTAGTACTTAGGAATTCGTTTTGGATATGTGCTACACAAATGTCATTTGCAATCACCCCTGTTGGGCGCGTTTCTGCTTCGAAGGTTGTCTGACCCCTGTATGAAATATTAGTATAATACACCCCTCTGGTGCACATTACGTTCTAGTCATCTTGACTATTTTGCACGACTTCTGAGTGATGGCACAGATACTTTGTAGGTTTCCTGCATCTAATGAACATAATAGATAAATGACTTAACCTGTCGTGAAGGGAGACAGATGTTCGGTAATCCTTCTATGCATTAACACAAGTGGATAATTTCCGAGGCAGCGAGAATTAGCTCAGCAGCCAAATTACGCTACATTTTCTGCAATTTTGCTCCTTAAATTGTTTTAAGTACATTTTCGTGAATACCCCCTTTCTGGATGAGGTCTGATTCCTCCCAGTGCAGCCAGCGGTGAAGCTGAAATATAACCAGAGTTTACATAATTGGTAACTAAAATCCAGAAATTTAACGCCCCGTAGTATCGGTGACACAGCGCCTCGTCCCGGGCTGCGGCTTTTCTGTACATCACACTTTATAATGTTCTTTCCATATGAAATCCTGAAAAGGGAACCAGCCGTGCAGGTGCAGGCATTAAAAACAATCCACTCGATGTGGTCCCAAGGAGGTCTGGTGCTATAGCGAGGGAAGGGAAGGGGCACGCAAAGCCGTGATTTCATTCCACTCTGCATTTATAGCCTGCCCTACATCAAAGCCCCAATGTGCTACATGGCGCCGGACTCTCTTCTAGTTGGTCTTTATCTCACCGGAGCTTACAATCTACTACACGTAGATGCAAAACTATTGGACTGGTTATTGTGGTCTGAACCGGGTGAAAAAAATGCAGAAAAGAGTTCCTGAAGAAGCTGCTGTACTGAAACCAAGATCTCATGCACACGTCATTGTTTTGCTTTTTTCACCTCTGCAAAATACGGCCAGCTTTTCGTCAGAGTTTTTCTTCCATTCTTTGCTCTGTGTGTCATCCGTTTTCAAAAAAAAAAAAAATGCTAGAAGTTTCGCAAGCTTCTTCTTATACCTCTGAGGAAGGCCGGATGCAGCTGTAACACGTAATGTTTTGTAATTTAATATTTTTTTTATATCATTTTTTAGTTTTACTTTTATCCGTACTTATTGGATCCATTTGCTTTTTTTCATCTCAACGGGAGCGTCCTTTATCTGGTTTGTTTCACTTCAAGCGAGCTTCTTCTAGCCATCCACATGCTGTTTTTTTTTCCGAGATCTGATTGGTAATAATTTTTTATTTTTATAGCGCCAACATATTCCGCAGCACTTTACAATTTTAGTACCCGGGACTTGTTGCAGGTTGTGCCTCAGTGAGGTACGGTACCAGTTGCAGGTGCATTGATGGCCTAAACCTTATTAGTTATCTACGGTGGCTTCCAAGACTTAAGACCGCTAAACAGGCTGCAAGGGGTTAAGCTGTATTGTCCTCCTTGACCTATCAGTCCTGGGATCTGTTGAGGAATTTTCAGCTGGATGAAGCAGAGATTTTTCTGCTCTGTGCTTCGCCTTGCGTCTCCCCACTACTGACCTCCTCCAACTCCTACTCTCGGTTTCTTTTAAAGATCCAGGATTTATAACCGCTGGCACGACTCTCAGCGCCATGTTTATAAGATTATTTTTTTTCTCTTACTTAGTCTCTTTAAAGACAGTATATTATTCTTGGCTTCTAATATTCTAGCCCAGCGTCTGTCCGGTGAGCAGACGATCTCCTGGCGGCTGTGGAGGATTCTACTATGTGCCGTCATCATTTTATGACATTTTATTGCAGACCTGTTTGTCGCATTATTGCATTAATGCTCCTCTCTGCTCGTTGCAACCGTTGCCGATTACCTGATACTGAATGCAATATTTATTTATTTTTCTTTCAATCTTAATAAAGTCTGGGAACATGACATGCACATGATTTAGTTTTTGCACCTGCCTCAACAGTTTCTAAAAGTTTAGTGCCAAATATTGATGCAATGAGGTGGCATGAGTAAGACTGTCTAAGGCTGTTCACACTGGCATCAGTGGCTCTGTAGACAGATTTGACCAGAAGAACTAATGACAGAAACCAATGGACGTTATTACAAGCGTTATTATAAGTTATTGGTATCCACTTTTATAAAATGAAGCCACGATGGTAGTGTGAACATAACCTTATGCGTTGTGCCAAATTCATTATATAGTGTTCACCATTTGCATAAATTTGCTAATTTTTGCTGAATTTGTGCCACTTCATAAATTAATGCCATTGACAAATAACATTACTGATAAATCTCACCCATTTTATTTTGCTGTTTTGCCTATATTAAGAAAAATTCCTTCCCTCTTTTGGCAGCGGTAGTTCTGTATTAGTCGAGGTGTTGCCAATAATGTGGTCTGTACTGTACACTTCCTGGGTGGGCCTGCTCTTCCTGGGTGGGCCTGCTCTTCCTAGGTGGGCCTGCTCTTCCTGGGTGGGCCTGCTCTTCCTGGGTGCGCCTGCTCTTCCTGGGTGGGCATGCTCTTTTTGGGTGGACGTGCTCTTCCTGGGTGCGCCTGCTCTTCCTGGGCCGGCGTGCTCTTTTTGGGTGGGCGTGCTCTTTTTGGGTGGGCGTGCTCTTCCTGGGTGCGCCTGCTCTTCCTGGGTGCGCCTGCTCTTCCTGGGTGGGCATGCTCTTTTTGGGTGCACCTCCTCTTCCTGGGTGCGCCTCCTCTTACTGGGTAGGCATGCTCTGTGTGATTCAACCAATCGGATGTAACTCTCTGCTTGCTCCTCCTCTCTTCTATTTTTGCAAAGCTAAATCAAGAGCAGCAGCTGCATCTCCCTCCTCCCCCACATTCCAGTTCAGTAATTACTTTATCTGAGCTTTAAAAATTTTTTGTAGGAAATGGAAGGTGCTGCTTACTTCTAATAAGAAATATTTAAAATTTCATTAAATCAACATGTAAAAAAATATTTGCTTCATAGGAATTTTTGTTCACACATCAGTATTGTGTTGTACTTTTTTCTGTTGGTACAAAAGTAGCAGAAAAGGTTTTTTTTCATGAATAAATGGGGTTGTCCTAACTTTGCCTTTTACCACCTATGCACAGGATCCCTTGCTAATCGCTGGGGGTCCCATGTCTACACCCTCGGTGACCGTGAGAACATGGCTCTAGAAATGTGATAAGCTACTGGTGGTATTTTACTGTATAATTATGGGGTAACCAATATCTAACACTGCCTGTAACTTGCTGGACCTGGCCAAATCGAGTTATCTTGATGTGTAAATATATATTGTAGGGGTTCACTCTCTCTGGCAGCGGTTACGACAGCCACAGGCACGAAGTTGCTTGGTGCAAAACAGGTAGATTTATTACAATCCATAAATCAACACAAAAGGAAAGCAAACAGCCTTTCTCCAGTATACAAATCGGGATAAGGGAAAACAAAACAGTTTAAGGCCACGTTCAGTATTTGATCAGTATTTTACATCAGTATTTGTACGCCTAAATCAGGAGTGGAACAATCAGAGGAAAAGTATAATAGAAACACGTCACCAGTTCTGTATTTTTCACCCACTCCTAGTTTTGGCTTACAAATACTGATATAAAATACTGACCAAATACTGAACGTGGCCTAAATGTCCAGCTCTCTCTCAACTGTGTCAAGGAGACCAGGACCAATAGGTCTTTCACCTCTCACTCACAGCCACCACTGAGGCAGCTCAGCTGCCTTTAATATGCTGTTCAAACCCTGGAAGTGGAGATATAGGAATGGCCAGTCCCACCCAGCTCTTCTGAACGTTCTTAAAGACCCGGACCCATTAAAAAAAAAAACTCTCAGCACTAATGGTGCTGGAGCCTGCTTTTCCGGGCTTCACATCACTGAGGCTAACCACCACGGTGACATATCTCCCATCCAGGACCTAGCTGCCACTGTACAATATACAACCCCTGGCAAAAATTATGGAATCACCGGGTTTGGAGGATGTTCATTCAGTTGTTTAATGTTGTTGAAAAAAAGCAGATCACAGACATGGCACAAAACTAAAGTCATTTCAAATGGCAACTTTAGAGCTTTAAGAAACCTTAAAAGAAATCAAGATTAAAAATGTGGTACTCAGTAAGGGTAATTTTTTCAGACCAAGCAGAGGGAAAAATTATGGGATCACTCAATTCTGAGGAAAAAAATATGGAATCACCCTGTAAATTTTAATTTCCAAAACTAACACCTGCATCAAATTAGATCTGCTCGTTAGTCTGCATCTAAAAAGGAGTGATCACACCTTGGAGAGCTGTTGCACCAAGTGGACTGACATGAATCATGGCTCCAACACAAGAGATGTCAATTGAAAGAAAGGAGAGGATTATCAAACTCTTAAATCCTTGGTCTACCAGTATGTTTGCCTTTAACAACCTTCCCATGTTGTTTGTATTTGGTCCAGATTTTAGACACAGCTGACTGTGAGCAACCAACATCTTTTGCAACATTGTGTGATGATTTACCTTCTTTTAAGAGTTTGATAATCCTCTCCTTTTCTTTTGTGTGTAAACCAGGTATTGGTACTTTTGGCCGTGTGGACAGGGGTCAAGTCCTGCTGGAGAATGACATTTCCATCCCCAAAAAGCTTGTCGGCAGAGGGAAGCATGAAGTGCTCTAAAATGTCCTGGTAGACGGCTGCGCTGACTTTGGTCTTGATAAAACACAGTGGACATACACCAGCAGATGACATGGCCCCCAAACCATCACTGACTGTGGAAACTTCACACTAGACCTCCAGCAGCTTGGATTGTGGCCTCTCCACTCTTCCTCCAGACTCTGGGACCTTGTGGAGTGTGTCAATGACTGCCTTCTGGACATCTGTCAAGTCAGCAGTCTTCCCCATGATTGTGGAGCCTACTGAAACAGACTAAGGGACCTTTATAAACACTTAGGAAGCCTTTGCAGGTGTTTTTTGCTAATTATTCTAATTTACTGAGATAATGACTTTTCATTGGCTGTAAGCCATAATCATCAACATTAACAGAAATAAACACTTGAAATAGATCACTCTGTTTGTAATGACTCTATATAATATAGGAGTTTCACTTTTTGTATTGAAGAACTGAAATAAATTAAACTTTTTGATGATATTCTAATTTAGTGAGATGCACCTGTATATTTCTATGTCATCTAGCTGTAACCTCGCAGCCTGGGTTCACACGGACACATTATGTGTTATTCGTGCAGACACATCTTAGAAATCTCTCCTCCGTATTTTGTGCCCAGTTAATAATCTTTATAGAGCGAGAGAAACCATCAACAATGACGGATTTAATCCACGCTGTCCCCTCCGCACAGAACCCTTTCCCGCCTGCTGCTACTACAACTAGTTTCCATGCAAAGCGGAAACACCGGTCCAACGTTCCTTTACCACCATCTAACTTCTGTGGCTCGCAGCGAAGGCTGTGATTGACAGCTCTGCAAGATTTCAGTTGCTAATGAAGCAGAAATAAGATAAGGCTTATCGGGAAATGTTCTCTGAGTGGAGACTTTGATGAGAACATGGTCTGGTGTTAATGTACTTTTCAGAGATAGCGCAAAATATTATCAAGTATAGAAATGTTTGCAGCAAACTGGAAAAAAAAAAAACCCAGTAGCATCCTGTGCGCGACTTGAAGACGTTAACTGTGTTTGATTCATATGCTCCAAAAATAATTATCACATTAATGAACTCCAAATTGTGAAGGCCGACATGAAAGGGCAACCTGTGACATTTCCATAGGTAGTGGTCTGATGATGGTATGTAGACCCCTTATCTGTTCCTCTGTAAGCCATCGTCATCATCTGTTATCACCCATTTAGGCTTTCAAAGATTAAATAGTAATTTCTTTCATAAAGGTCACAGATGGGCAGCCTCCGTGTGTGATGACCCCTACATGAACACTAATTCATATCTATGTTGGTGATAAACTATGGACAGCAGTTTTACTATATAGTTGTGAAACACAGGGACAGATTGGATGGAGGATGATTCAGCTGGCAGCCATGTCCCCCGACTGCCCCATACGCCGGGACATTCACTCAGCCGAGTGTTCCTCTGTTCTCTACAAGAGCCTCTGCAGGTGGCTTATCTCCCCGAGAACAAAAGGAGCGTCAATCCCAAATTAGGCATGGCAGATCCTTCTCTTCCAAAACATGTGTCGGGGAAAGTCAGGAAGCTCCCATACACATTAGACTGGTGGCTGATCCTGCGCCTGGCATCCTGGCCGCCTCTTGCTCTTACTTGGCCCAACGACTTCTTGACGTTATGTGAGGCCTAGTGACTAATCCATATGCAAACTCATGATGTCTTGCAGAAGTGAAGTGTAGCAGAGACGCTGTCCCCCTTACCGCCGCGCTCCTGGCCCGGCGTCCGGCTCTCCTGCTGCTGCTGCTGGCACGCGCACCTTCCCGGGCACTGTGCTTAGGGCGCACGCGCGTGCGCTCCCTCCCTCTTAAAGTGGCCGTGCCCGCCGTCCTAAGGAGTCCCCGGCTGATGGCCAGAGGACTTCTCATATAAAAGGCACCTCCTCCAAAATGGAGGTGCCCGTGCAAGGTTGTAGCTCTGTGTACTAACTCTGCTTCAGCCCTCAGGTCCCGCTGCTAGTCTGACTACCAGTCCAGTCCGCCAGCCTGACTACCAGTCCAGTCCGCCAGCCTGACTACCAGTCCAGCCCGACAGTCTGCTTACAGCCCAGCCCGCCAGTCTGTCTATGGGCTTGGCCAGTCCACTTATCCGGAGCCTTTACCTGCTACCTGTCTCCGCCAGCCAAGTACACTGTCCAGCCCGACGGTCTGCCTACGGTCCAAACCCGCCAGTCTGTCTATGGGCCAGGCTTCCTGCCTACCCGGAGAACATACCAGTTACCTGCCGTGCCTACCGCCCAGCCTACCTGGAGGCTCCTGCCAGTTACCCATGGTGTCTGCCAGTCTGTCTACCCAGATCACCCGTCAGCCTGCCTGCCGTGCTCATCTGCTGTACCGGTCAGTCCCTGCCTTCTGACCCGTGGGAGTAACCTGCTCTCATACAAGGACTGGCCCAGAGTAGCACCTGGTCCCTCTGCTCGGTGCTTTCCTGGTTCACGGAGTCGATTGAGCCGCCGTGCGACCTTGGTCAGTCTGAGTTGATACCTAGTTACGCCGCTCTGGTCCCTCCTTGCACCGCAGCACCTGGATCCGTAACAGTTTGCACGGGCCATGGAACCCGGTGGCCCCCAGGCTCCTACGCTTGCTGACCTGTACCAGGAGGTTTCTTGTCAGAGATCCCAACAGGAAACCATCCTGACCTACCTGCGGTCTGTCAACTCTCGCCTGGACACGCTTCCGTCCCACCTGTGTCCGCCTCGAGCCGAGCGACACCCGCTCCGGCGGCGCCTCTGCCTACCAGTGCCACGGCATCCAGCTCTGGACCCCGGCTCTCTGTGCCTCCTCATTTTGGGGGTGACCCCGTCTTATGTCGGGGTTTTCTGAACCAGTGCACGCTGCACTTTGAACTATTGGCACATCAGTTTCCCTCCGACCGGGCCAAGGTGGCGTTCATCATGTCTCACCTTACCGGGGAAGCATTGACATGGCTAAACCCTCTATGGGAGAGAGGGGATCCCCTGGTGTCCGATCTTCCGGCTTTCCTCACTGCCTTCCGGAAGGACTCCGATGAGCCCGGACGAAGGACTTCTACTGCCTCCTCATTGCTCCGTCTCCGCCAGGGGAGTCTCACCGTGGGCCAGTATGCCATACAGTTCCGTACCCTCGCATCTGAGCTTGCCTGGAACAACGAGGCCCTGGTGTCCACCTTCTGGGAGGGTTTTTCCGGACGGATCAAGGACGAGCTAGCCGGCCGGGACATTCCTACCACCCTGGATGACCTGGCGTCACTAGCTACCCGGATTAACATCCGTTTCCTGGAACGAGCTAAGGAGACTACCCGGGAGAGAAGATTTCCTCATCTTGCTCCTGTTTTCCAGAAACCTGCCTTCCAACCAGCAACTCCCCGGGCACGCTCGCCCGAACCCATGCAGATCGACCAAACCAAGATGGTCAAGTCTCGCCAAGAAACACTGTGGTAGTAAGGAACATCTGATCCGTTCCTGTCCGGTGAAGCCGGGAAACTCCAGCGTCTAGGACCGCTCGGAGAGGTCGTCCTAGGCAAGAGTAAATCCTCTCCGTCCTTGACTCTATCCGTCTCTTTTTCCTGTGGAGAGACCCGCTTTTTGAAACCGCCCACCTGGATTCCGGAGCCGCTGGGAATCTCATTTCTCAGTCCCTTGTAGAGAAGTATCAGATTCCCACCAAACCTCTGGCTGAACCATTGGCAGTCGCTTCCGTGGATGGAAGACTCCTTCCGGTGACCATCTTGCTCATCACAGAGCCTGTAACCCTTCAGGTGGGAATGCTGCACTCGGAGAGGATCACCTTCCATGTGCTATCCGGACTCTCTCACTCCCTTTTGCTAGGTCTACCCTGGCTACAGAGACATGAACCCGTTCTGAATTGGCGATCCGGTGAGGTGCTCCGTTGGGGGCAGGATTGCCATGAGGCCTGCCTGGTTCCGGTTCGCCCGGCTCGGCCTCCGTCTACTCCGGCTAATTTACCTGGTCTACCGGCACCTTACTTGTCCTATGCAGATGTCGTCGACAAGAAGGAAGCAGAGACACAGCCACCTCATAGGCCATATGATTGCCCTATCGACCTGGTACCCGGTGCCACTCCACCCCGTGGGCTTATCTACCCCTTGTCGCTGGCCGAAACCCGGGCCATGTCTGAGTATATCGAAGAAAATCTGGCTAGGAGATTCATCCAGAAATCTACCTCCTTGGCTGGAGCAGGATTCTTCTTCGTAAAAAAGAAAGACGGTTCACTACGCCCCTGTATCGATTATAGGGGACTCAACCAGATTACTATCAAAAATAAATACCCCCTGCCGCTCATCTCAGAGCTGTTTGACCGCCTTAAAGGCACGAAGATCTTCACCAAGCTCGATCTTCGTGGGGCGTATAACTTGGTCCGGATCCGCCAAGGAGACGAGTGGAAGACGGCATTCAATACCCGGGACGGCCACTATAAATACTGTGTGATGCCCTTCGGCCTCTGTAATGCTCCCGCAGTCTTCCAAGAACTAGTTAACGACATCTTCCGTGACCTCTTATATTCATGCGTGGTGGTGTACCTGGACGACATCTTGGTCTTCTCTCCGGATCTACCCACACACCGGAGGGATGTTCGTCAGGTCCTGCTTAGGCTCAGGCAGAATCACCTATACGCAAAATTTGAGAAATCCCTCTTCAAGCAGACCTCTCTTCCGTTCCTGGGCTATATTATCTCTAAGACTGGTCTACGGATGGACCCCGAGAAGGTCTCTGCCGTCTTAAAGTGGCCCCGACCGGAGGGGTTGAAGGCGATTCAGCGATTCCTGGGCTTCGCTAACTATTACCGCCTCTTCATCCCACATTTCTCTTCCCGGACTGCACCCATCTCTGCGCTCACCCGTAAGGGAGCAAATCCTAAGGAATGGACGTCCGAAGCGGAGCAGGTCTTCCTCTCCTTAAAACAAGCCTTCTCTTCTGCCCCGGTGCTGCACCATCCGGATTGCAACAAACAGTTCTTTCTGGAGGTTGATGCTTCCTCTTCCGGAGCCGGAGCGGTGCTCACCCAGAAATCTCCATCCGGGAGAATGGTAACCTGCAGCTTCTTCTCCAAGCTTTTCTCCTCGTTCGAGCGCAACTATTCCATAGGAGACTGAAAACTGCTAGCCATCAAATTGGCGCTGGAGGAGTGGCGTTACCTGCTTGAGGGGGCTCTGCACCCGGTGGTCATCTACACTGACCACAAAAACCTGGCATATCTACAAAATGCCCAAAGACTCAATCCGCGTCAGGCCCGGTGGTCTTTGTTCTTTGCCCGTTTCAACTTTACCCTACATTACCGCCCTGCGGACAAGAACGTTAAAGCTGACGCTTTGTCCCGATCCTTCCTGTCTTCCGATCAAGAAGAGGAGCCTATGCATATCATCGATCCCTCCAAAGTGATGAATGTGGCTCCCTTGGACCTGTCTCGTCTCCCACCCGGTAAGACGTTTGTAGCGGTTCCGGATCGTAAGAAGATTCTTCACTGGGGTCATTCATCTAAACTAGCCGGCCATGCTGGCCAGAGGAAGACCTTCCTGCTCATTACCCGGCATTACTGGTGGCCTTCCCTGCGCAAGGATGTTGTAGACTTCGTCACGGCCTGATCATCCTGTGCCCGCAACAAGGTTCCCAGACATCTTCCAGCCAGCCGTCTCCTGCCTCCTGTACCTGCTGCCCCGTGGCAACACATTGCTATGGACTTTATTACTGATCTCCCTGTTTCTGTCGGTTGTACTGTCATTTGGGTGGTCGCTGACCACTTTTCTAAAATGGCCCACTTTATCCCTATGCCTGGTCTCCCGTCTGCATCTGTGCTGGCTAAGGACTTCATCCATCACATCTTTCGTCTCCACGGCCTACCCCTCCACATTGTGTCTGATCGCGGGGTCCAGTTCACTTCGCGCTTCTGGAGAGCTACGTGTAAGCTGCTGGATGTCTCTCTGGATTTCTCCGCTGCTTATCATCCTCAGCCCAATGGCCAAGTGGAGCGTATCAACCAGATCCTTACCAGCTACCTCTGGCACTTCGTCAACGCTCACCATACCAATTGGGTAGAGCTCTTACCATGGGCCGAGTTCTCCTATAACAACCATGAGAACGAATCTTCTTCCAAGTCCCCGTTCTTTGTGGTCTACGGTCAACATCCCCGGATTCCGTTTCCCATCTCCACTTCAGTGGACAACCCTGCCGCGGAGTCTCTGGTCAGCGAATTTTCCACCATTTGGGAGGACACTAGATCCGCACTTCTTCAATTCTCCGAGCGGATGAAAAGACATGCTGACAAGAGACGTCTGGAGCCACCTCAATTCCATCCGGGAGACAAGGTCTAGCTTTCCTCCAAACATGTTCGTCTCAAAATACCCTCCTATAAGTTGGGTCCACGGTTCATCGGTCCATTTGAAGTCCTCAAGCAAATCAATCCAGTGGCCTGCAAGTTAAAACTCCCGGCCACCTTACGGATTCCCAACTCCTTCCACGTATCTCTCCTCAAACCGGCTGTTCTTAATTCTTGTTCCGACGATCCAGGTACCTCCCCAGCTCTGGTCTCCGCTGAGGACGTCTATGAGGTAGAGAACATTCTGGCCACCAAGAGGGTAAGAGGAAAAACCTTTTTTCTGGTGCATTGGAAGGGGTTTGGCCCAGAGGAGAGAACTTGGGAACCCAGGGAGAACATCCACGCCCCTCTTCTTTTTAAAAAAAAAATTTCAGGCCTAAAAAAGAGGGGGTGTAAAGGGGGGGTACTGTAGCATCGGCGTCTCTGCCCCCTGACAGGCAGAGACGCCGTCCCCCTTACCGCCGCGCTCCTGGCTCGGAGTCTTCCGGCTGTCCTGCTGCTGCCGGCGCGCGCAGCTTCCCGGGCACTGTGCATAGGGCGCGCGCGCGCTCCCTCCCTCTTAAAGGGGCCGCGCGCGCCGTCCTAAGGAGTCCCCGGTCAATGGCCGGAGGACTTCTCAAATAAAAGGCACCTCCTCCAAAATGGAGGTGCCCGTGCAAGGTTGTAGCTCTGTATACTAACTCTACTTCAGCCCTCAGGTCCCGCTGCTAGTCTGACTACCAGTCCAGTCCGCCAGCCTGACTACCAGTCCAGTCCGCCAGCCTGTCTAGCAGTCCAGTCCGCCAGCCTGACTACCAGTCCAGTCCGCCAGCCTGACTACCAGTCCAGCCCGACAGTCTGCTTACAGCCCAGTCCGCCAGTCTGCTTACAGCCCAGCCCGCCAGTCTGTTTATGGGCTTGGCCAGTCCGCTTATCCGGAGCCTTTACCTGCTACCTGTCTCCGCCAGCCAAGTACACTCTCCAGTCCGACGGTCTGCCTACGGTCCAAACCCACCAGTCTGTCTATGGCCAGGCTTGCCAGCCTACCCGGAGAACGTACCAGTTACCTGCCGTGCCTACCAGCCAGCCTACCTGGAGGCTCCTGCCAGTTACCCGTGGTGTCTGCCAGTCTGTCTACCCAGATCACCTGTCAGCCTGCCTGCCGTGCTCATCTGCTGTACCGGTCATTCCCTGTCTTCTGACCCGTGGGAGTCACCTGCTCTCATACAAGGACTGGTCCAGAGTGGCACCTGGTCCCTCTGCTCAGTGCTTTCCTGGTTCACGGAGTCGATTGAGCCGCCGTGCGACCTTGGTCAGTCCGAGCTGATACCTAGTTACGCCCCTCTGGTCCCTCCTTGCACCGCAGCACAGAGGTTCCACCACCCGGATCCGTAACATGAATACTGTCCTAGTACGGCTGCTGCGGAGGACCAGACAGGACGCCCAACCAGGGTATCCCAAATCCTTTTGCTCAACTCTAGGATAAGGTCTGTTGATGGATGCCAACCTGGCCGTACTCTTCTGGGATGCAGTATTGCAAAGTGTTGGAGCTATCTGTCTTCATGGGTGTCCCTCCTGGGGGTCCGATGTGTGGTCATTTGGTTCCTACTTTTGACGGAGCCAAACCTAGTACTGGGGGTTGCAGGGAACAACCGCAGAGAGACGTCTCTTTGAGCTGCAGAGAGGGAAGGTTACTTGTCCTGTTGGCTTTTCCCTTCTGGAGGTGACTTTCGAGAGACTATATCCTAGTATCTTGTGCCTCTTGAGAGCCAGCAAAGATTATTTCCGTTTTTTTTTTATATATAAAAAAAATACTAACTAAACTGAAGGCTTTTGACATTAGCTAAACACCCCGACTCTCCTCCCCGTACGAGACATGCACTTTTTGTGATCACATTTAGCTTTCCATTGTTTTTGAACTCATTGCCCGTCACAATGGCCCCTGGAGAAATTAACTAAAAGAGCCAAGTTTATTTTTATGCATAATGTCAGAATTATTTAGCGAGGGGGTCGGGGGAGTAATTTGGCTATTCTTGTACATATTCTCACATTTAAAGAGTCTGTTATATTAGGAAGCAAAAAAAAAAAAACATTTTGCAGGAAAGTGAGCACAAAACACGATTCTTCTCGCCGCGGCGTCCTGGAGTCAGTGGAGGATCTGATAAGGCGCCGATCGTACGGACCAAGTTGTTTGTGCGTCCTGGTAATTTTCACATCTCTTACAGATCTTCAAATATGAAGATGAGTTTTTGACGGGAAGAGCCAGGTCGTGGCTTCCATTTTGCTTTTTCTTTGCATGCGAAGGTCCGTCAACCAAATTTATTTTGAAGCGAAATCTTATTAATACTTTAACCTGAGAAGAATGACAAGACGTCTACTGCCGGGCTGCTTTTCTGCGTCTTGTCTCAGTTCAGACTGTCTGGTTGTTACGGATGCCCTATCTAACAAGAACGTGCATTGCACTGGGCTGTCAGCGACACGTCCTCAGCCATTTATATGTCAGGTTGTCAAATTTTACTCTGTCCAATCTTTTGAGTTACGCCTCCCTTGCCTGCCCAATGCTGAAGACTGGGCAGATCGCAGGTGAATGACGCCCCCCAACCTCCGCCCATCCGTTCATGCTTCCATCTGTGGTGGTCTATAGTTGTGGACGATCTCCATCACCATTGCTTCTGTTGTAATAAATCCACAGGCTTTTTAGTCACTAGCAAGAAGTTAATCGTCTTATGTTTTGATGGGATCCACAAAACAGAAGCAGCTAAAACACCAACGATTGATGGTTATAGGAAGTTTCGCCCCCAGCAGTTCGCCCCCAGCAATTTGCCCCCAGCAGTTCGCCCCCAGCAGTTCGCCCCCATCAGTTCGCCCCCAGGTACATTTCACCCCCGCACATTTCGTCCCTATCATTTTGCCCCTGCACATTTCGTCCCTATCATTTTGCCCCCAGGAAGATTCGCCCCCGCACATTTTGCCCCCGGATCGGGGCGAACTGGGGGCGATATGTGCGGGGGTGAAATGTGCGGGGACAAAACATCCTGGGGACGAAATGTGCGGGGGCGAAATGTACCCGAGGGCGAATTGCTGGGGGTGAACTGCTGGGGGTGAACCATCCAATTCCCCGATTGATTGGGTCTGCATACAGACATTAGATCGATGGCCGAAACTAGAGCGCCATACACACAGCAAAATCAAGTGCATGAAGCCTGCACAACAGGATATAATCCTTATTCCTGTGCTATAGGCACTATCTATACCGCCATATGGTGCATCTGTACAGGATCACATTCTACCCTAGCAGCAAAGCTTATAAAGGAGGTTACTTCCATTATATGCCTCTTGTATGAACCATTTAGGAAAACCCTTGATGAAATTGAAGGACGTAAAGAGGTACAGTAAGGGCTGATAGGTTACTAATTATTTATATAATATGGCCATGTGCATAAGCCTTACGGGTATGTTCACACGTCGTGTTTTTGCAGCATTGCGCCAAAAACCAGAGAAAAATGACAAAATTGCGTTTCTCACCCTTTTAATGTAATGGGTGAAAATTGCTGCAAAAATGCTGAAAGAATTGACTTGCTGCAAAAGAAGCAAAAAACACCACATGTGAACATCCCCTAATACTTGTGACAAAGGGATCAACTGGGTCCTGAGATACATGAAAACAAGCAGATTAGATTGTAAGCTCATCCGATTGCAGATCTTTCGTCACTGCGGTCCATAAACCAGAACTTGCAGCTCATCCTCTCCTGCATTTCCCTATTAATTGCCAGGTAAGAATTAGTTAACTCCGCTCTCTCCCTTAGTGATTCGGTACTAATTAAAATCATCATTCTTTTAATACAACATGATGTTTGGACGGTCAAATCCATTTTTTTTTCCGTCCTCTTTTAAGTTGGCGTAATGACAAAGCGGGAAGCAAATTCTTGTTAGCGCATAATTACTACGATGAAAGAGAGAATTTTAATTAAGACAATTCCCTTACACGTCCTGCATTGAAATCCGCTATCAAACATCCCCACCTCGTCCCTCTCCTCCTCCTCCCCGGAGCTGTCGAGATTATATTACAATGTTTAGATTGTGAGCTCTTCTGACGGGTCTGTGTTGTCCTAACAATGTCAGGAGATCCGTCTTTTAATGGATGGATGTAGCAGAATAATCGGATGGTTTATCAATATTACACCCCAGCCATGCACTGGAGGAACGATGAAGACATTAAAGGATGCATGTTGCACCGGCCACGATTAAGGTTTTATGTTATGACCAATGAGAAATGTGAATTTTTGCAACATTCACATTCGTCTCCTTTTGGAACAATAATTTCTGTGCACTTTTCATTTCCAATTAGCCACCAGCACTCCAGTGTTTTTTCTGCTATTTTTTTTCATAGTCTTTTCTATAAGGGCTCATGCCGACGAGCGTATAAATCGGTCGTGTGCCGTCCAATTTTTGATCAATTAGCACACGGCCAGCACACTGACCCATCTTATAAGGCTGTGATGAGCGATTTTTTTTTGGGGGGGGATCGATCATGGGAAAAAAAAAAATCATCATGCTCTCCTCTCTTCTGAGTGTCGGATGAAACTTGCCCACGAAAGTCGATGGGTACGAAAAAAAAAATAATAAAAAATTTGGAACCCACACGGCACAACCACGTGACATTAAAGTTTTTCAGATACATTTCTGTGTTTCACTTAGGAAACTGTATTTGATCGTGTATATTTTTGAATGCAGACGTTTGAAAACGGATCATACACGGATGTAGAAAACGGACACACGGATGTAGAAAACGGACACACGGATGTAGAAAACGGACCATACACGGATGTAGAAAACGGACCATACACGGATGTAGAAAACGGACACACGGATGTAGAAAACGGACCATACACGGATGTAGAAAACGGACCATACACGGATGTAGAAAACGGACCATACACGGATGTAGAAAACGGACACACGGATGTAGAAAACGGACACACGGATGTAGAAAACGGACACACGGATGTAGAAAACGGACCATACACGGATGTAGAAAACGGACACACGGATGTAGAAAACGGACACAAGGATGTAGAAAACGGACACACGGATGTAGAAAACGGACACACGGATGTAGAAAACGGACCATACACGGATGTAGAAAACGGACACACGGATGTAGAAAACGGACACAAGGATGTAGAAAACGGACACACGGATGTAGAAAACGGACCATACACGGATGTAGAAAACGGACACACGGATGTAGAAAACGGACACAAGGATGTAGAAAACGGACACACGGATGTAGAAAACGGATCATACACGGATGTAGAAAACGGACACACGGATGTAGAAAACAGATCATACACGGATGTAGAAAATGGATCATACACGTATGTAGAAAACGGACACAAGGATGTAGAAAACGGACACACAGATGTAGAAAACGGATCATACACGGATGTAGAAAACAGATCATACACGGATGTAGAAAACGGATCATACACGGATGTATAAACCGGACACAAGGATGTAGAAAACGGACACACAGATGTAGAAAACGGATCATACACGGATGTAGAAAACAGATCATACACGGATGTAGAAAACGGATCATACACGTATGTAGAAAACGGATCATACACGGATGTAGAAACCGGATCATACACGGATGTAGAAAACGGACACAAGGATGTAGAAAACGGACACACGGATGTAGAAAACGGACACAAGGATGTAGAAAACGGACACACGGATGTAGAAAACAGATCATACACGGATGTAGAAAATGGATCATACACGTATGTAGAAAACGGATCATACACGGATGTAGAAACCGGACACAAGGATGTAGAAAACGGACACACAGATGTAGAAAACGGATCATACACGGATGTAGAAAACAGATCATACACGGATGTAGAAAACGGATCATACACGTATGTAGAAAACGGATCATACACGGATGTAGAAACCGGACACAAGGATGTAGAAAACGGACACACGGATGTAGAAAACGGATCATACACGGATGTAGAAAACGGACACACGGATGTAGAAAACAGATCATACACGGATGTAGAAAACGGATCATACACGGATGTAGAAAACGGATCATACACGGATGTAGAAAACGGACACAAGGATGTAGAAAACGGACACACGGATGTAGAAAACAGATCATACACGGATGTAGAAAACGGACACAAGGATGTAGAAAACGGACACACGGATATAGAAAATGGATCATACACGGATGTAGAAAACGGACACACGGATTTAGAAAACGAATCATACACGGATGTAGAAAATGGACACACGGATGTAGAAAACGGATCATACATGGATGTAGAAAACGGACACACGGATGTAGAAAACGGACACACGGATGTAGAAAACGGATCATACACGGATGTAGAAAACGGACACACGGATGTAGAAAACGGATCATACACAGATGTAGAAAACAGACACACGGATCTAGAAAACGGATCATACACGGATGTAGAAAACGGACACACGGATGTAGAAAATGGATCATTCACGGATGTGGAAAACGGACACACGGATGTAGAAAACGGATCATACACGGATGTAGAAAACGGACACACGGATCTAGAAAACGGATCATACACTGATGTGGAAAACGGACACACGGATCTAGAAAACGGATCATACACGGATGTAGAAAACGGATCATACACGGATGTGGAAAACGGACACACGGATGTAGAAAACGGATCATACACGAATGTGGAAAACGGACACACGGATGTAGAAAACGGATCATACACGAATGTGGAAAACGGACACACGGATGTAGAAAACGGATCATACACGGATGTGGAAAACGGACACACGGATGTAGAAAACAGACACACGGATCTAGAAAACGGATCATACACGGATGTAGAAAACGGACACACGGATGTAGAAAACAGATCATACACGGATGTAGAAAACGGATCATACACGGATGTAGAAAACGGATCATACACGGATGTAGAAAACGGACACAAGGATGTAGAAAACGGAAACACGGATGTAGAAAACAGATCATACACGGATGTAGAAAACGGACACAAGGATGTAGAAAACGGATCATACACGGATGTAGAAAACGGACACACGGATTTAGAAAACGAATCATACACGGATGTAGAAAACGGACACACAGATGTAGAAAACGGATCATACACGGATGTAGAAAACAGACACGGATGTAGAAAACGGATCATACACAGATGTAGAAAACGGATCATACACGGATGTAGAAAACGGATCATACACGGATGTAGAAAATGGACACACGGATGTAGAAAACGGATCATACACGGATGTAGAAAACGGACACAAGGATTTAGAAAACGGATCATACACGGATGTATAAAATGGACACACGGATGTAGAAAACGGATCATACACGGATGTAGAAAACGGACACACGGATTTAGAAAACGAATCATACACGGATGTAGAAAACGGACACACGGATCTAGAAAACGGATCATACACGGATGTAGAAAACGGACACACGGATGTAGAAAATGGATCATACACGGATGTAGAAAACGGATCATACACGGATGTAGAAAACGGACACACGGATGTAGAAAACGGACACACGGATGTAGAAAACGGACACAAGGATGTAGAAAACGGACACACGGATGTAGAAAACGGACACACGGATGTAGAAAACGGATCATACACGGATGTAGAAAACGGACACACGGATGTAGAAAACAGATCATACACGGATGTAGAAAACGGATCATACACGGATGTAGAAAACGGATCATACACGGATGTAGAAACCGGACACAAGGATGTAGAAAACGGACACACGGATGTAGAAAACGGATCATACACGGATGTAGAAAACGGACACACGGATGTAGAAAACAGATCATACACGGATGTAGAAAACGGATCATACACGGATGTAGAAAACGGATCATACACGGATGTAGAAACCGGACACAATGATGTAGAAAACGGACACACGGATGTAGAAAACGGATCATACACGGATGTAGAAAACGGACACACGGATGTAGAAAACAGATCATACACGGATGTAGAAAACGGATCATACACGGATGTAGAAAACGGATCATACACGGATGTAGAAAACGGACACAAGGATGTAGAAAACGGACACACGGATGTAGAAAACAGATCATACACGGATGTAGAAAACGGACACAAGGATGTAGAAAACGGACACACGGATATAGAAAACGGATCATACACGGATGTAGAAAACGGACACACGGATTTAGAAAACGAATCATACACGGATGTAGAAAATGGACACACGGATGTAGAAAACGGATCATACATGGATGTAGAAAACGGACACACGGATGTAGAAAACGGACACACGGATGTAGAAAACGGATCATACACGGATGTAGAAAACGGACACACGGATGTAGAAAACGGATCATACACAGATGTAGAAAACAGACACACGGATCTAGAAAACGGATCATACACGGATGTAGAAAACGGACACACGGATGTAGAAAATGGATCATTCACGGATGTGGAAAACGGACACACGGATGTAGAAAACGGATCATACACGGATGTAGAAAACGGACACACGGATCTAGAAAACGGATCATACACTGATGTGGAAAACGGACACACGGATCTAGAAAACGGATCATACACGGATGTAGAAAATGGACACACGGATGTAGAAAATGGATCATACACGGATGTGGAAAACGGACACACGGATGTAGAAAACGGATCATACACGAATGTGGAAAACGGACACACGGATGTAGAAAACGGATCATACACGGATGTGGAAAACGGACACACGGATGTAGAAAACAGACACACGGATCTAGAAAACGGATCATACACGGATGTAGAAAACGGACACACGGATGTAGAAAACAGATCATACACGGATGTAGAAAACGGATCATACACGGATGTAGAAAACGGATCATACACGGATGTAGAAAACGGACACAAGGATGTAGAAAACGGAAACACGGATGTAGAAAACAGATCATACACGGATGTAGAAAACGGACACAAGGATGTAGAAAACGGATCATACACGGATGTAGAAAACGGACACACGGATTTAGAAAACGAATCATACACGGATGTAGAAAACGGACACACGGATGTAGAAAACGGATCATACACGGATGTAGAAAACAGACACGGATGTAGAAAACGGATCATACACAGATGTAGAAAACGGATCATAAACGGATGTAGAAAACGGATCATACACGGATGTAGAAAATGGACACACGGATGTAGAAAACGGATCATACACGGATGTAGAAAACGGACACACGGATTTAGAAAACGGATCATACACGGATGTAGAAAACGGATCATACACGGATGTATAAAATGGACACACGGATGTAGAAAACGGATCATACACGGATGTAGAAAACGGATCATACACGGATGTAGAAAACGGACACACGGATTTAGAAAACGAATCTTACACGGATGTAGAAAACGGACACACGGATCTAGAAAACGGATCATACACGGATGTAGAAAACGGACACACGGATGTAGAAAATGGATCATACACGGATGTGGAAAACGGACACACGGATGTAGAAAACGGATCATACATGGATGTAGAAAACGGACACACGGATGTAGAAAACGGATCATACACAAATGTGGAAAACGGACACACGGATGTAGAAAACGGATCATACACGAATGTGGAAAACGGACACACGGATGTAGAAAACGGATCATACACGGATGTAGAAAACGGACACATGGATGTAGAAAACGGATCATACACGTATGTAGAAAACGGACACATGGATGTAGAAAATGGATCATGCACGGATGTAGAAAACGGACACACGGATCTAGAAAACGGATCATACACGGATGTAGAAAACGGACACATGGATGTAGAAAACGGATCATACACGGATGTAGAAAACGGACACATGGATGTAGAAAATGGATCATGCACGGATGTAGAAAACGGACACACTGATCTAGAAAACGGATCATACACGGATCTAGAAAATGGACACATGGATGTAGAAAACGGATCATACACGGATGTGGAAAACGGACACACGGATGTAGAAAACGGACACACGGATGTGGAAAACGGACACACGGATGTAGAAAACGGATCATACACGGATGTAGAACACGGACACACGGATGTAGAAAACGGATCATACACGAATGTGGAAAACGGACACACGGATGTAGAAAACGGACACACAGATGTGGAAAACGGACACACGGATGTAGAAAACAGATCATACACGGATGTAGAAAACGGACACATGGATGTAGAAAACGGATCATACACGAATGTGGAAAACGGACACACGGATGTAGAAAACGGATCATACACGAATGTGGAAAACGGACACACGGATGTAGAAAACAGACACGCGGATCTAGAAAACGGATCATACACGGATGTAGAAAACGGACACACGGATTTAGAAAACGAATCATACACGGATGTAGAAAATGGACACACGGATGTAGAAAACGGATCATACATGGATGTAGAAAACGGACACACGGATGTAGAAAACGGACACACGGATGTAGAAAACGGATCATACACGGATGTAGAAAACGGACACACGGATGTAGAAAACGGATCATACACAGATGTAGAAAACAGACACACGGATCTAGAAAACGGATCATACACGGATGTAGAAAACGGACACACGGATGTAGAAAATGGATCATTCACGGATGTGGAAAACGGACACACGGATGTAGAAAACGGATCATACACGGATGTAGAAAACGGACACACGGATCTAGAAAACGGATCATACACTGATGTGGAAAACGGACACACGGATCTAGAAAACGGATCATACACGGATGTAGAAAATGGACACACGGATGTAGAAAATGGATCATACACGGATGTGGAAAACGGACACACGGATGTAGAAAACGGATCATACACGAATGTGGAAAACGGACACACGGATGTAGAAAACGGATCATACACGGATGTGGAAAACGGACACACGGATGTAGAAAACAGACACACGGATCTAGAAAACGGATCATACACGGATGTAGAAAACGGACACACGGATGTAGAAAACAGATCATACACGGATGTAGAAAACGGATCATACACGGATGTAGAAAACGGATCATACACGGATGTAGAAAACGGACACAAGGATGTAGAAAACGGAAACACGGATGTAGAAAACAGATCATACACGGATGTAGAAAACGGACACAAGGATGTAGAAAACGGATCATACACGGATGTAGAAAACGGACACACGGATTTAGAAAACGAATCATACACGGATGTAGAAAACGGACACACGGATGTAGAAAACGGATCATACACGGATGTAGAAAACAGACACGGATGTAGAAAACGGATCATACACAGATGTAGAAAACGGATCATAAACGGATGTAGAAAACGGATCATACACGGATGTAGAAAATGGACACACGGATGTAGAAAACGGATCATACACGGATGTAGAAAACGGACACACGGATTTAGAAAACGGATCATACACGGATGTAGAAAACGGATCATACACGGATGTATAAAATGGACACACGGATGTAGAAAACGGATCATACACGGATGTAGAAAACGGATCATACACGGATGTAGAAAACGGACACACGGATTTAGAAAACGAATCTTACACGGATGTAGAAAACGGACACACGGATCTAGAAAACGGATCATACACGGATGTAGAAAACGGACACACGGATGTAGAAAATGGATCATACACGGATGTGGAAAACGGACACACGGATGTAGAAAACGGATCATACATGGATGTAGAAAACGGACACACGGATGTAGAAAACGGATCATACACAAATGTGGAAAACGGACACACGGATGTAGAAAACGGATCATACACGAATGTGGAAAACGGACACACGGATGTAGAAAACGGATCATACACGGATGTAGAAAACGGACACATGGATGTAGAAAACGGATCATACACGTATGTAGAAAACGGACACATGGATGTAGAAAATGGATCATGCACGGATGTAGAAAACGGACACACGGATCTAGAAAACGGATCATACACGGATGTAGAAAACGGACACATGGATGTAGAAAACGGATCATACACGGATGTAGAAAACGGACACATGGATGTAGAAAATGGATCATGCACGGATGTAGAAAACGGACACACTGATCTAGAAAACGGATCATACACGGATCTAGAAAATGGACACATGGATGTAGAAAACGGATCATACACGGATGTGGAAAACGGACACACGGATGTAGAAAACGGACACACGGATGTGGAAAACGGACACACGGATGTAGAAAACGGATCATACACGGATGTAGAACACGGACACACGGATGTAGAAAACGGATCATACACGAATGTGGAAAACGGACACACGGATGTAGAAAACGGACACACAGATGTGGAAAACGGACACACGGATGTAGAAAACAGATCATACACGGATGTAGAAAACGGACACATGGATGTAGAAAACGGATCATACACGAATGTGGAAAACGGACACACGGATGTAGAAAACGGATCATACACGAATGTGGAAAACGGACACACGGATGTAGAAAACAGACACGCGGATCTAGAAAACGGATCATACACGGATGTAGAAAACGGACACACGGATGTAGAAAACGGATCATACACGGATGTAGAAAACGGACACGGATCTAGAAAACGGATCATACACGGATGTAGAAAATGGACACATGGATGTAGAAAACGGATCATACACGGATGTGGAAAACGGACACACGGATGTAGAAAACGGACACACGGATGTAGAAAACGGATCATACACGGATGTAGAAAACAGACACGGATGTAGAAAACGGATCATACACAGATGTAGAAAACGGATCATACACGGATGTAGAAAACGGATCATACACGGATGTATAAAATGGACACACGGATGTAGAAAACGGATCATACACGGATGTAGAAAACGGACACACGGATTTAGAAAACAAATCATACACGGATGTAGAAAATGGACACACGGATGTAGAAAACGGATCATACATGGATGTAGAAAACGGACTCACGGATGTAGAAAACGGACACACGGATGTAGAAAACGGATCATACACGGATGTAGAAAACGGACACACGGATCTAGAAAACGGATCATACACGGATGTAGAAAACGGACACACGGATGTAGAAAATGGATCATACACGGATGTGGAAAACGGACACACGGATGTAGAAAACGGATCATACACGGATGTAGAAAACGGACACACGGATGTAGAAATTGGATCATACACGGATGTGGAAAACGGACACACGGATGTAGAAAACGGATCATACACGAATGTGGAAAACGGACACACGGATGTAGAAAACGGATCATACACGGATGTGGAAAACAGACACACGCATGTAGAAAACGGACACACGGATCTAGAAAACGGATCATACACGGATGTAGAAAATGGACACATGGATGTAGAAAACAGATCATACACGGATGTGGAAAACGGACACACGGATGTAGAAAACGGACACACGGATGTAGAAAACAGATCATACACGGATGTGGAAAACGGATCATACACGGATGTGGAAAACAGACACACGCATGTAGAAAATGGACACACGGATCTAGAAAACGGATCATACACGGATGTAGAAAATGGACACATGGATGTAGAAAACAGATCATACACGGATGTGGAAAACGGACACACGGATGTAGAAGACGGACACACGGATGTAGAAAACGGACACACGGATGTAGAAAACGGATCATACACGGATGTAGAAAACAGACACGGATGTAGAAAACGGATCATACACAGATGTAGAAAACGGATCATACACGGATGTAGAAAATGGACACACGGATGTAGAAAACGGATCATACACGGATGTAGAAAACGGACACACGGATTTAGAAAACGAATCATACACGGATGTAGAAAATGGACACATGGATGTAGAAAACGGATTGTAGCGCCCCGAGGGTTCGGCCGCTACAGGGGTATTGCACCTCAGTCCAGAGGTGTGATATTCCACTCCCAGGTAAGGATGGAGTGTGGACCAGGGCTCAGTTAGCTGCATACAGCACACACACCCCATTTCCGAGGGACAGCTCAACGGTGCTCCCACTAGACAGAAGTGCAGGCAAGACCGACTATGTCCCTGCCTGGAGTGGGGAGGGGGGTGGAACACCCAGTGCTGTAGGGGCATATAGGGGTTGGTTCCTGAGCGTAGATAGGAGCCCATTGGTTGCTGGTCACCTGGGCTCATGGTCAGAGGGAGGTATAAAAGGTGGGCACCATCTTAGTTCTGGGTCAGTTCAGCCAGAGGAGAAGACAGGGAGTAGAGGCTCTGTAGGAGCTCTACTCCAGGAGGGCCTAGTGAGAGGCCGAGGAGGAGGTGAAGGGGAACTGGGATTTTGGCTCATCTCAGCTCCAAGAGAACGGAACAGAAAGGAACGGAAAGGAGCAGAGAAAGAGAAGGAGAGACAGAGAAACAGAAGGGCTCAGGAACAAGAAGGTGGAAGGGACCCTAAGAACCCACGAGAATCCAGGGTGAAGGGTCAGGCAGATTAAGGGTACCGGATCCCAAGTTGGTGGAGGAGAAACAACCCTCAGCCAAAGACCGGTCATCGTGATCATCTATTGGTGCGACACCTCATCAAACCTGCTAGGAAGGCACCATATAGGACAGCGGAGGACGGGGCCCACGTTTAACCGCACAAGTCCGCGGCAGCTGGACAAAAGTGGGTCACTGGTGAGGCAGGCCAGAGAAAGGATTAAAGGGGGTCCTGTGCCATGCTCCTGAACTGCTTGGGAGTTGACCGAGCCCCACACCTGGTGGACGCAGCACGGCTCGGGCGGTCACTACCTGTACAGAAGTGACCCAGAACAAATGAACTGTGAGTAAAGACCCTGGACTGTAACTTGTTGTCTGTGTGTTCCTTCGCGCCTCCAGCACTACCGGTACTGGGACTCTCACCACCATCACTCCCATCATCCACTACACTGCCCTGGGGCCGCACTCTTCCCGTGGGGAGTCACACCATCCCAGCTGCATACATCATCAGCCCCAGCGGACTGCCTTGCAGCGGCGGTTCCTAATAACCGCAATTCACGGGTGGCGTAGTTGGACATTATCTGAAGCACGTAGCAGACTACCATTGGTCTGACCACCCTGAGCCGCGGGACCGGGCCGCCACTACTACTCCCAGCGTCTCCCTATTGCCCGGTTCCGCGTGCCCCACGGCCCAGGGGGTGAGTCAGCTTTGGCGTAGTCGGCAGGATTACGTGCCCGCTAACAACGGGTACTGCGCGCCTGAAGAGAAAGAGACTGTTTTATTGAAAATTGACTGTGTTGAAAATGGCGCCTGCCCTAGAAGAACGAGCGCCATAATGTGCGCGCCAAAAGACCACAGGAAGCCACCTCCCATCGTGGGCCAGGTCCCAGAATGGCGCCAAAGAGGAAGCCCGCCCTCAACAACCATGAGCATGGCTGTGGAGATGTCCATCAAGGTGGGGGGGCTGCCCCTGAGAGTGATCGTCAGCAGAATGCCCCAGGACCACCACTCATGGGGGCGGAAAGAGAAGAAAACTGTGGGGCAGGGGGTGGTCTGGACCAGTCTGGCCAGGCCGCACCCGAAGATAGAGACAGAAACCAGCTCCAGCGCCCTGGCGCGTGGCCTGCTGCAGGCCGAATCCCCATGCAGCTTCACGGAGCTGCTAGCACACCTCCCCAAGGAAGACCCCGAGTATGTGCGGGCTGCGCTGGAGGAGCTGGACCGGAGGATGGTCCGGGCGAAGCGGGACGTGATTTCCGGGTGGAAAGAAGAAATGGCCCAGCGGGCCGTGATCCTGCAGCAGGAGGCGCCGTCAACATCCAGCGGCACACCAGCCACCGAGGGCAGTGAAAGCAGAGCGGAGGCCGAGGACGCCGCCGCGGAGGAGGCCGCGACAGCAGAGGCAGGTAACGGAGACGCCCCTACCCCGAACCCTGGGGCCGCCGACCTGCCCCTGCACCCTGTTGCGGAGCTCAACATACCTGAACCCGCCGTCGACACCGTGCCTCCACCGCTACCAACCAGTTCCCAGGCCATCGACACCGCCAGCGAGCCCCGCTCCACGCCGTGCCCTCTGACACCGGGCGTGATCAGCAGACCACAATCGCAGGCCCGGTCGCAAGGCCTAGCGCCCCCGGACGCTGCCCGTCGACGGGAGTATTGCCGCCAACAGCTGGAGATGTTTGAGAGGGAGCAGCGGGAGCGGCGCATGAAACAGGAGAAGCTGCAGGTCCAGAGTGCGGAGCAGAAGATGAAGACCCGGCGAGATCCCCGAGCTGCCCGCGGTCCCCGAGTCACCGGGACTGTTGTGAAATTTCACATGGAACATGGCTGGCGTTTCATTAAAGATCCTGAGACCATCAGCAACGTGTTCGTGACTAGGAGGGATGTAGAGAGCCACCTGCCAGAAGGTCATCGAGGGCGGGATCTATATCCAGGAGACGTGGTGTCCTACACCCGACACCAAGGCGTGAAGGGATGGTACGCCCTGCACGTTCACAGAGTAGTAGAGGAGGAGGAACAGCACTACTCGGACGCTGAGTACCAAGAGGACCCGGATGGGCCTGAAGACAACGAGGAGGAGCAAGGCGCATATGGAGGACGACGATAGAAAGTAAGAAGAAGCGCCAATGTAAATAGTTACCCGTCAGGGTACAAAGGAACTGTGTGGGACTGTTTCAAATTGAGTGTGGTCCCCGTTGGGACTGATATAGGACTGTTTGACTGTTGCCCTATCCCCTAAGTAACCTGGCTGAGGACTGAGAACAGCCATCCCTCTTCCCTTTACCAGGCTGAGGACTGTGAGCAGCTATTTCCCTTCCCAAAACTGGCCGAGGACTGAGAGCGGCCACCCTTTGTAAATAGTTGCGCTTCCTAAAGCGCCCCCTACTGGTTTTATAAAAAAGACTGCAACGTCTACTTCAAGGCAGGTTTACTGGACTGTTGCACCTTTAAGAAGAAAGAACACCTGGTCGCAAGTTGCACCGCGGCCATGATCCAAGAATACAAGAATGTGTCTTATTTAAAAATGTTTTATATAATCTTGAAACCGTTTTATATGATAAGTGACAAAAGAGTTCCAGAAGTATTAATATGTGTTTTATAATAGCGTGACAAGAAAAGAAAAGTGTGTCCCATAAAAGGAATTGAACAATGTAGTCCGTTTCTAAATGTAAAAAGTTTTAAAAAGTTTTGCATGTCCTGTACTTAACTGTTTTTGCTCTTTTCCAGCCCGAGGACGTGCTGTGCTTTACCAGGGGGGAATGTAGCGCCCCGAGGGTTCGGCCGCTACAGGGGTATTGCACCTCAGACCAGAGGTGTGATATTCCACTCCCGGGTAAGGATGGAGTATGGACCAGGGCTCAGTTAGCTGCATACAGCACACACACCCCATTTCCGAGGGACAGCTCAACGGTGCTCCCACTAGACAGAAGTGCAGGCACGACCGACTATGTCCCTGTCTGGAGTGGGGATGGGGGTGGAACACCCAGTGCTGTAGGGGCAGATAGGGGTTGGTTCCTGAGCATAGGAAGGAGCCCATTGGTTGCTGGTCACCTGGGCTCATGGTCAGAGGGAGGTATAAAAGGTGGGCACCATCTTAGATCTAGGTCAGTTCAGCCAGAGGAGAAGACAGGGAGTAGAGGCTCTGTAGGAGCTCTACTCCAGGAGGGCCTAGTGAGAGGCCGAGGAGGAGGAGAAGGGGAGCTGGGATTTTGGCTCATCTCAGCTCCAAGAGAACGGAACAGAAAGGAACAGAGAAAGAGAAGGAGAGACAGAGAAACAGAAGGGCTCAGGAACAAGAAGGTGGAAGGGACCCTAAGAACCCACGAGAATCCAAGGTGAAGGGTCAGGCAGATTAAGGGTACCGGATCCCAAGTTGGTGGAGGAGAAACAACCCTCAGCCAAAGACCGGTCGTCGTGATCATCTATTGGTGCGACACCTCATCAAACCTGCTAGGAAGGCACCATATAGGACAGCGGAGGACGGGGCCCACGTTTAACCGCACAAGTCCGCGGCAGCTGGACAAAAGTGGGTCACTGGTGAGGCAGGCCAGAGAAAGGATTAAAGGGGGTCCTGTGCCATGCTCCTGAACTGCCTGGGAGGTGACCGAGCCTCACACCTGGTGGACGCAGCACGGCTCGGGCGGTCACTACCTGTACAGAAGTGACCCGGAACAAATGAACTGTGAGTAAATACCCTGGACTGTAACTTGTTGTCTGTGTGCTCCTTCGCGCCTCCAGCACTACCGGTACTGGGACTCTCACCACCATCACTCCCACCATCCACTACACTGCCCTGGGGCCGCACTCTTCCCGTGGGGAGTCACACCATCCCAGCTGCATTCATCATCGGCCCCAGCGGACTGCCTTGCAGCGGCGGTTCCTAATAACCGCAATCCACGGGTGGCGTAGTCGGACATTATCTGAAGCACGTAGCAGACTACCATTGGTCTGACCACCCTGAGCCGCGGGACCGGGCCGCCACCACTACCCCCATCGTTCCCCTATCGCCCGGATCCACGTGCCCCATGGCCCAGGGGGCGAGTCAGGATCATACATGGATGTAGAAAATGGACACACGGATGTAGAAAACGTACACACGGATCTAGAAAACGGATCATACACGGATGTAGAAAACGGACACACGGATGTAGAAAACGGATCATACACGGATGTAGAAAACGGATCATATACAGATGTAGAAAACGGACACACGGATGTAGAAAACGGATCATACACGGATGTAGAAAACGGACACACGGATCTAGAAAACGGATCATACACGGATGTAGAAAACGGACACACGGATGTAGAAAATGGATCATACACGGATGTGGAAAACGGACACACGGATGTAGAAAACGGATCATACACGGATGTGGAAAACGGACACACGGATGTAGAAAACGGATCATACACGGATGTGGAAAACGGACACATGGATGTAGAAAACGGATCATACACGGATTTAGAAAACGGACACACGGATCTAGAAAACGGATCATACACGGATGTAGAAAACGGACACACGGATGTAGAAAACGGATCATACACGGATGTAGAAAACGGACACACGGATCTAGAAAACGGATCATACACGGATGTACAAAATGGACACACGGATGTAGAAAACGGATCATACACGGATGTGGAAAACGGACACACGGAGGTAGAAAACGGACCATACACGGATGTAGAAAATGGATCATACATGGATGTAGAAAACGGACACACGGATGTAGAAAACGGACCATACACGGATGTAGAAAACAGACACACGGACATAAAACAAACTTCACACAGATGTAAAAAAAATGGGTGCACGAATGAAAATCGATTGAAACTCAGATAATTTTTCATACACTCGTCTGTCCCCGGTCTAAGACCTGAAAGAAGGCAAAATTACACAATAAAAACACCACCAAAAACCCTTGCAAAAAAATAAAAATGCTAAAGATGTTCATGATTTTATTGTTCTTTCTTTTACAAATGCGGAGAAATTTGTTTGCTTGTGTAAAGTCGGCGTAGATTCCTTTTGTTTTAAATAAAGTAATAATAAATTCCAAGGGCTTTAATTACCTATTTAGGCGAGGTCTCCGCAGTGACATAGAGCCGGCTGTACTTCACGGTGAAAACCTCAGCGTCGCCACCATGAGTTGTGCGCGACCGCCATATTTCACTTTGGGCGGAAGGGTCGGTTTGGATGTAACGTGAGAACATATTCTGTAAAGTCCTTAGGATCACAGTCTCGTTGTTGCGTTCACTTTGTATATATATATATATTTCCTCTGTCAGCGAGCTCTGTGAGTGCAGTACAGCGATGTTTTCTCAGCGCAGGTCAGGGCACTTTCTTGGACTGAACAGTTCACTGCAATTCTCTACAGGATATCCTCATTTCTCTTTAATGGGGAGGAAATTAATGAAACACACGGTGCCCGGGGCGCTGAATCCTATACATTAATATCGCTCGTTTCGCTATGAGCTTTGTTTTCACCGTCTGAAATGAACGTTGCCAAATCATATCTGCATGTAGGGGGTGAGCGCTCCTGGTGAAGTCTTAGTAAATATATATATATATATATATACTCCTAGATAACTGCAGTTGGGGTGCTGACATGCGCGTCTGATTCTCGGCTCAGAGGCTTCCTATAATCGATGTCATTCTCTGTGGGAATCATACCGCGTGACGTGAGCTGCGGTATCAATGTCACCCGCTGTGCGGTAGTATATCTGCTGGGGGTGCAGCCCAAAGGGGCTGAGAAACAAAGTCCAGCAGAATGTAAAGTGTCACTCCCATCATCTCACTCAGCAGTAAAAAATGAAATCCGTCCTTATAGTACGACCATCAATAGGACGTCCACATCTACATCACTCATGGGTGGAAATGCTCCTGATACAACAATTAAAACATTTAACAGAAGGTTATAAATAATGTTTTAACTGGTTTTCTTTTTTTTTGTTTTTTTTCACTGTACTATGATTTTATTTTTTTAATTTTATGGGGGACACCCTGGTTCCTATTACTGTACAGAACGATCTTCAGCGTCAAGAACAATGAGGAGTCCTGGAGGTGCTGATCCGGCCCCACAGAGCCCTGATCTGACATCATCCCGTCTGTCTGGGATCACATGAAGGATCCGCACAGCCTCATACACAGAAGATCTGCGGGAAGTTCTCCAACATGTTTGGAAAAACCTCATGCAGAGATCCTCCATAACCTGTGTACAAGTGATGGAGGCGACGGGCAGTCACCAGATACTGATGATGGAGGCGACGGGCAGTCACCAGATACTGATGATGAAGGAGACGGGCGGTCACCAGATACTGATGATGGAGGCGACGGGCGGTCACCAGATACTGATGATGAAGGAGACGGGCGGTCACCAGATACTGATGATGGAGGCGACGGGCGGTCACCAGATACTGATGATGAAGGAGACGGGCGGTCACCAGATACTGATGATGGAGGGGACGGGCGGTCACCAGATACTGATGATGAAGGAGACGGGCGGTCACCAGATACTGATGATGAAGGAGACGGGCGGTCACCAGATACTGATGATGGAGGTGACGGGCAGTCACCAGATACTGATGATGGAGGTGACGGGCGGTCACCAGATACTGATTATGGAAGTGACGGGCGGTCACCAGATACTGATGATGAAGGGGACGGGCAGTCACCAGATACTGATGATGAAGGGGACAGGCGGTCACCAGATACTGATGATGGAGGGGACGGGCGGTCACCAGATACTGATGATGAAGGGGACGGGCGGTCACCAGATACTGATGATGAAGGCGACGGGCAGTCACCAGATACCGATGATGGAGGTGACGGGCGGTCACCAGATACTGATGATGGAGGGGACAGGCAGTCACCAGAAACTGATGATGGAGGTGACGGGCGGTCACCAGATACTGATGATGGAGGTGACGGGCGGTCACCAGATACTGATGATGGAGGTGATGGGCCATCACCAGATACTGATGATGGAGGTGACGGGCAGTCACCAGATACTTATGATGGACACGACAGGCGGTCACCAGATACTGATGATGGAGATGATGAGTGGTCATCAGATACTGATGATAGAGGAAACAGGCGGTCACCAGATGCTGATGATGGAGGTGATGGGCGGTCATCAGACACTGATGATGGAGGAGACAGGCAGTCATCAGATACTGATGATGGAGGAGACAGGCAGTCATCATATACTGATGATGGAGGAGACAGGCAGTCATCAGATACTGATGATGGAGGTGATGGGCTGTCACCAGATACTGATTATGGAGGAGACAGGCCGTCACCAGATACTGTTGGAAATTACATTTCTCTTTTGATCTTTCACTTTACATTTTGTTAATTGATAAGTTTATTTTTTTATCTTCTTTGTATGAAGCTTCTTACTTTGCAGCATTTAGTCCGCACCTGCCTAACACTTTTGCACAGTACTGTATATAGGCCTTTTTATGGCAGGACCCCATAGGCACTTACATATGGTGATGTGAGAGACTCTGTTAGATCCCCGACTGCTTTGACAACCAATCACACCTTATGATTGCGTCACAGACGGTGATCTCCGTCCTTCTGTCTAACCGCTCTGACGTCTAAGCCATGGATATTGGCTCCCACCTAATGGGATGTGGTCTTGAACCCCCGTGATGAGGGCACAGCTCCTGTGACGTAATAGGAACGACCTGACGGCCACGACAAACTGTTATGTCATACGATGAGAAGTTTGTAGGAACCTGTGTGTCCACCACGTGACCGCGGCAGACTTTTATTTGGGAATAATCAATGAAGGATTCCATTGAATCCCAGCAAGTAAAGATCATAAATGACAAAACTGTATAATTTTTATAATTAAATCTAATCGGCTTTATTTGCTAAAGCTGGAACTTAATAAAGTTGGACAAACTGGGTTTTAGGCTTTCCTACTGACGAAATGTAGAGGATTTTCATAAATGATAATAGGAAGTTTTCCAACCTGACATTCTTCAAATGTGACCCCGAGCTGCGGAGTGTTTACACAGCGGTCCTGGTCGGTGGTCAGCTGTGAATACTTCCAGAGAAGAGGATAATGTCAGCATCTGACGACTTTGTTTATTTAATGACCTCGAATGTTTCTCTAATTACAGTTTTCATTTTTTCGGGTCGTTCCAGATAGTTTTGAGCTCTTTCCCGTGTCTTTTTCAGAAGCGTTCTAGACTGTGGGGGAATGTCTGGTCACCTCTGTTTAAACCCTTTGATGACGCACTGCAATGTAGCCGGTGGGGGGGGGGGGGTCTTATATTTTCTTTCCAGCTCCTCGTGAAGCTAAAAATACCAACAGTGTCTAAAATGGTACAAATGGGAAGATTTCAGTTCTTTATTACGTTCCAGGATAATTCTTATAGAAAATGGAGAAACCCCTAAATTGGAGAAGAACCTTATCTGTTCAGCATTGTGCACCCAACACACGACTTCTTATTTCTCCAAGTTTTGGAACAAACAGATTTGAAGATTTGATCCTGTGCGGTTATACGTGAAGCTATGGGTGCGTACGTTTTAAAAAATGTCATTTTGCCAGAATATGTTGCTTATATAGCGCCATCATATTCCGCAGCGCTGTACAGACATCATCACTGTCCCCATTGGGGCCCACAATCTAGATTCCCTATCAGTATGTCTTTGGAGTGTGGGAGGAAACCAGAGAACTGGGAGGAAACCCACGCAAACAGGGGGAGAACATACAAATTAATTGAAGAAGTTGTCCTTGGTGGGATTTGAGTCCAGGACCCCAGCGCTGCAAGGCTGCAGTGCTAACTACTGAGCCACCGTACAGTGCTAACCACTGAACCACCGTGCTGCCTTAAAACGTTATGACTGGTGAGGATCTGACCATTACGAAGGACCACCGATAGGGTAAAAAACTGCAGAGCGGCTCTATGAATAAGGTCCCCTGTACAGCCGGTAGATGAGAGGACCACTGCACAGGAAAAAGCTAGATACAGAGCACTAAATCTGATCAGAAAACTGATCATAAAGTGATGGCACTAAGGCAAGGACTACACCGTAACACGCGCCGTGCAACCAAAGTCTACAAGGTGTCGCTGCTACATCACTGCACAATATAAGTGAAGGGGGTCCCAGTGCGACCACGTCAAGCGAGCCGCAAGATGTTTGCAAATCACTTGTACGTTTAGAGTCGAAATTCACCCCATTTACTTATATTGCGCTGCGAATTTTGCAAGTGCGACCAAAGTCGAGGTGTAGCCCTAGGTTCAGATGGGAATCCACTACTAAGATGGTCTTTTTTTGTTAATCCAATATATATGTGCATACACAAAGCATATGTCAATAAGCTAGTGTGTAAAAATGCAGCCGGGGAAACGGGCGACAATGTCTGGCAACTGCCTATCTCCTTATAATGGAGGCATGCAAACAGGGGAATGATCATTCGTCCCACATCTTATGGCTATGGACATTTTTTTTGCAAGGATCTTTTCCTTTTGGAGTGTCATTTAGTCATGATAGGGTCTGCATTGACTTGTAGAGTAGCTACCTCCAATACTTGGCACTAGAGAGGCAACTTTCCTCATTTTGGTCTCATTTACAACCATTTTCCCCCCCAAAGAGAATTTCTGTGGCCTTTAAGTCTCGCTCTCCACAATGAGAAACTTTACCCCCTAGACCTATATTAACCTGAAATTCCATTAAAATACTCTACATTTACAAAAGAATGTATTAAAATATGATCCACGCAGTTCAAGTGGGAGCACGAGGCTGGAGATGAATGAAAAATAGGTGGTCCAATTACACTGTAAACCATTTTCATGCCAGTAATGTGTGGGTTTTTTTTTTTTTCGACGCCGTTTCCATTTTCTGCCCCCACCCAAGATAATCCTCGAGTCCGTACGATTTGTCATTAGGATGCAGTGAGTGATCCTTCCCCCAAAACTCCTCCGGGGTTTTCTTTTTCTCATTGCGCAGATTTATTTGAAGTATCGTCACATTGTACAGATTCTTCCTTAGCTTTTCCGGGTTTCTTCTCCTATCGTGGAGCTGCCAATTTGATTCTAAACGTTCTTGAATTGAACGTTTTGATGGAAAAACCACAGATTGAATATTACCATATTTTGGAGAGAGAGAGAGGCTGGCCTTGCCTCGGGATACTGCTCCAATATATTAGTGGAAATATCTTTAATTAATTTGTGCATGAGTTCGTGTTTTCTTTAATTTTTCTCCCCGGGCTCTTGACCCAAGTATAGAAATCTGAGAGCTTTATTGGAAATGACTTTCTCAGCAGTTCTGCTCTTTTTAAGTTGAGTGTATCGCATAATGACCATAAAATGTTAGACTTTATTAGGAACATATTTTAACTCTCGGTCTTCAGTTAAGAGTTTAATGTGTGGGAATGTTACCCCGGGTGATCGGACGCTGCCGGACGCTCATTGACCAACCTGTCTTTATGCAAAAAAAAAAACTCTCAAAACTAATGCAAAAGTATTGTCTTGTTTTAATTTACACAGAGGGGAAAACTCCTTTGGGGAATCTTATTTTCTAGATAGAACAACATCTCGAACTTCATAACCGCTGAGCGACGTCCAAGCAGAAATATAGGCAAATTTATAGCAGTGTTTACTTTTCTTGATTTTTTCTCTAAATGTTTACTGAAACATCATGGCGTGTGATTTTATTTCTGCCCGGGGCTCACTTGTCTGAATATTTGCAGATTGTTTCAATGGCAGCAGATAGGAAACATGTACAGCTGTAGTTTAGTCAAGCACAATGGCGCCCCTTTACGCTGGGAGGTCAAACGCACACGAGATTGTAGCTATCCGTTATCAATGAGGCAAATGCCAAGACAAATTGCTTATCTTACATGAGAATCATCTAAAAGTGCAACGGGAACATGTCCTATGTGGGTGAGTCAAGAGACAATATCAAAGGGAATATACATAATATAAATACAATTATTTAAATCATGTTTCAATAAAAAAATTACAAATGTTTGGTCAAAATTTTGTTACATTTTTTCCCCAAAAGTTCCAGTTTTCACCCCCCATTTTTTCCCCAAAAGTTCCAGTTTTCACCCCCCAGCCTCACATAATAAAGTGATATTTCCTGTTGTGTTTTTGCTTGTCTTTTTACAGCTCACTTTTTGATTTGCAGTGTAGCCTGGGATAGGGTCATCTAATTGTATTTGGATTTGCAGTGTAGACTGGGACAGGGTCATCTCATTGTATTTGGATTTGCAGTGTAGCCTTGGATAGGGTCATCTAATTGTATTTGGATTTGCAGTGTAGCCTGGGACAGGGTTATCTCATTTTATTTGGATTTGCTGTGTAGCCTGGGACAGAGTCATCTCATTTTATTTGGATTTGCTGTGTAGCCTGGGACAGAGTCATCTCATTTTATTTGGATTTGCTGTGTAGCCTGGCACAGAGTCATCTCATTTCATTTGGATTTGCAGTGTATCCTGGGACAGAGTCATCTCATTTTATTTGGATTTGCTGTGTAGCCTGGGACAGAGTCATCTCATTTTATTTGGATTTGCTGTGTAGCATGGGACAGGGTCATCTCATTTTATTTGGATTTGCTGTGTAGCCTGGGACAGAGTCATCTCATTTTATTTGGATTTGCTGTGTAGCCTGGGACAGAGTCATCTCATTTTATTTGGATTTGCTGTGTAGCATGGGACAGGGTCATCTCATTTTATTTGGATTTGCTGTGTAGCCTGGGACAGAGTCATCTCATTTTATTTGGATTTGCTGTGTAGCCTGGCACAGGGTCATCTCATTTTATTTGGATTTGCAGTGTAGCCTGGGACAGAGTTATCTCATTTTATTTGGATTTGCTGTGTAGCCTGGGACAGGGTCATCTCATTTTATTTGGATTTGCTGTGTAGCCTGGCACAGAGTTATCTCATTTTATTTGGATTTGCTGTGTAGCCTGGGACAGGGTCATCTCATTTTATTTGGATTTGCTGTGTAGCCTGGCACAGGGTCATCTCATTTTATTTGGATTTGCTGTGTAGCCTGGGACAGGGCCATCTCATTTTATTTGGATTTGCTGTGTAGCCTGGGACAGGGTCATCTCATCTTATTTGGATTTGCTGTGTAGCCTGGGACAGGGTCATGTAATTTTATTTGGATTTGCAGTGTAGCCTGGGACAGAGTCATCTCATTTTATTTGGATTTGCTGTGTAGCCTGGCACAGGGTCATCTCATTTTATTTGGATTTGCTGTGTAGCCTGAGACAGGGTCATATCATTTTATTTAGATTTGCTGTGTAGCTTGGGACAGTTATCTCATTTTATTTGGATTTGCTGTGTAGCCTGGGACAGAGTCATCTCATTTTATTTGGATTTGCTGTGTAGCCTGGGACAGGGTTATCTCATTTTATTTGGATTTGCTCTGTAGCCTGGGACAGGGTTATCTCATTTTATTTGGATTTGCTGTGTAGCCTGGGACAGGGTCATCTCATTTTATTTGGATTTGCTGTGTAGCCTGGCACAGGGTCATCTCCTTTTATTTGGATTTGCTGTGTAGCCTGGGACAGGGTCATCTCATTTTATTTGGATTTGCTGTGTAGCATGGGACAGGGTCATCTCATCTTATTTGGATTTGCTGTGTAGCCTGGGACAGGGTCATGTAATTTTATTTGGATTTGCAGTGTAGCCTGGGACAGGGTCATCTCATTTTATTTGGATTTGCTGTGTAGCCTGGGACAGGGTCATCTCATTTTATTTGGATTTGCTGTGTAGCCTGGGACAGGGTCATCTCATCTTATTTGGATTTGCTGTGTAGCCTGGCACAGGGTCATCTCATTTTATTTGGATTTGCTGTGTAGCCTGGGACAGAGTCATCTCATTTTATTTGGATTTGCAGTGTAGCCTGGGACAGGGTCATCTCATTTTATTTGGATTTGCTGTGTAGCCTGGGACAGAGTCATCTCATTTTATTTGGATTTGCTGTGTAGCCTGGGACAGAGTCAACTCATTTTATTTGGATTTGCTGTGTAGCCTGGGACAGGGTCATCTCATTTTATTTGGATTTGCTGTGTAGCCTGGGACAGGGTCATCTCATTTTATTTGGATTTGCTGTGTAGCCTGGGACAGGGTCATCTCATCTTATTTGGATTTGCTGTGTAGCCTGGCACAGGGTCATGTAATTTTATTTGGATTTGCAGTGTAGCCTGGGACAGAGTCATCTCATTTTATTAGGATTTGCTGTGTAGCCTGGCACAGGGTCATCTCATTTTATTTGGATTTGCTGTGTAGCCTGGGACAGGGTCATCTCATTTTATTTGGATTTGCTGTGTAGCTTGGGACAGTTATCTCATTTTATTTGGATTTGCTGTGTAGCCTGGGACAGAGTCATCTCATTTTATTTGGATTTGCTGTGTAGCCTGGGACAGAGTCATCTCATTTTATTTGGATTTGCTGTGTAGCCTGGGACAGAGTCATCTCATTTTATTTGGATTTGCAGTGTAGCCTGGGACAGGGTCATCTCATTTTATTTGGATTTGCTGTGTAGCCTGGGACAGAGTCAACTCATTTTATTTGGATTTGCTGTGTAGCCTGGGACAGGGTCATCTCATTTTATTTGGATTTGCTGTGTAGCCTGGGACAGGGTCATCTCATTTTATTTGGATTTGCTGTGTAGCCTGGGACAGGGTCATCTCATCTTATTTGGATTTGCTGTGTAGCCTGGGACAGGGTCATGTAATTTTATTTGGATTTGCAGTGTAGCCTGGGACAGAGTCATCTCATTTTATTAGGATTTGCTGTGTAGCCTGGCACAGGGTCATCTCATTTTATTTGGATTTGCTGTGTAGCCTGGGACAGGGTCATCTCATTTTATTTGGATTTGCTGTGTAGCTTGGGACAGTTATCTCATTTTATTTGGATTTGCTGTGTAGCCTGGGACAGGGTCATCTCATTTTATTTGGATTTGCAGTGTAGCCTGGGACAGAGTTATCTCATTTTATTTGGATTTGCTGTGTAGCCTGGGACAGAGTCATCTCATTTTATTTGGATTTGCAGTGTAGCCTGGGACAGAGTCATCTCATTTTATTCGGATTTGCTGTGTAGCCTGGGACAGAGTCATCTCATTTTATTTGGATTTGCTGTGTAGCCTGGGACAGAGTCATCTCATTTTATTCGGATTTGCTGTGTAGCCTGGGACAGAGTCATCTCATTTTATTCGGATTTGCTGTGTAGCCTGGGACAGAGTCATCTCATTTTATTTGGATTTGCTGTGTAGCCTGGGACAGGGTCATCTCATTGTATTTGGATTTGCAGTGTAGCCTGGGACAGGGTCATCTCATTTTATTTGGATTTGCTGTGTAGCCTGGGACAGAGTCAGCTTGTTTTATTAAAAGAGTTAGAGTTTTGATGCCAGATGACAGTTCTTTTTTACTGTTGGAAATATTAATAATTCAATATCATATATTAAAAGTTTTAGGCTCTGTATGCAACTTCTATGCTGCTCCCTGGTCTCTGAGGGAGCAATCACTTCCTACAGGCTATACTTGTCTTTAGACACTATTGTGTCCATATTGAAGACCCATCCATTATCAGCTCAGTAGCGGGACAGACACCCGGCATTCCCACCCATCAGCTATTTCCAGGATGTGCAGCATCTAACAGCACGGCTCCATACACCACGTAGAGGCCAATCTCAGGTACTGCAGCTCCACTCCTATTGAAGTTAATGTAATCTGTGTTGCAACAACTGCAAATGGCCATTAAGGAGGGTACTGCTGTTCCAGCTCTGCACATAAAATACATCTTCAGTCCATGGAGGGAGTCGCAAACAGCTGATCGGTGGGGTTGCCGGATCCCGATCAAAATAGAAGTCCTGGACTTAACTCACATTTACTGCAGCTAAGATACAACAGACATAAATGACTGCAAGGCAAGAAATGCGTGGCTCCAATATGGCTGCCCCAGGGTGGGAAGATAAATAAAATTATATATAACTACTATGGCCATATGTAATTTTTACATTAACATATGTATAATAAAGCTGAAATTAAAGACATGATACATTCTCACATTGAAGTTAATTTTGCAATAGTTAAAGGGATATAAGATATAACGCTGTCTTCAGTGAATTGATACTTTGCATGGTCAGATACGTTGATGTGGTTTGCAGGGTAGTTCAGGTAGCGGCTAACACCCCTTTTATCTCCTACATCCAGAAAGCAAGATGTAAAATTAGAAAAAGAGAATTTACTTTTATCTTAGGACATCAGCGGTATCTACAAAGCCACAATCTCGTGATATGAAAACTGTCCGCAGCGTCTCTGTACAACAAAACAATCCCTTATCTCAGCCCCGGTCTGCGGCCCCTATTTAGCTGAGCGACTGGGGGGCAACATTAAAAACATGAAAATGATTGAGCTTCCCCTCCTTCCCTTTATTGAGTCTCTTATTGCTGAAATGAGAGTTTGCTGTTGACCGAAACGAATAATAATAATAGAAAATAGTCATTTGTAACTGTGTAATTAGCGCGTCCTGTTATTTTATGTCCAGCTCAAGGGGAGACGGAAACTGATAGAAGTAACGCAAACTATAAACTGTACGAAACAAGAGACGAAAAATTATTATATGGCCGAAAGGTCAACGACTTTAACTTAGAGGAACTCCCCTCAACTGGAAATTATTCACTGGGATGGATTGTTTTTTTCCAGTGATGAAATGTCAGATTTTTCCATTTACAAAGAAAAAAAAAAAAAAGAAATCACCGGAGATTTTCCTACAGGACGATGTATCCTTAACAGATCTTCGTAATCACCCATTAAGACGCTTTGATGTTTATTTCAGCCATAAACATTGATTCTTACCATAGATCAGAAATGTTTGATTAGTGCAGAGCCCCAATGATCACTACAGTAGATTCCCTTCCCGCACATTCAGATCGTGATTTGTGACCAAGCAAAGATGCAGAGAACTATGGAAAATATAACACATTTATTATACTCCTGTGCTGCAATCAAAATTCTACAGGCTTCAGTGCTAAAATCACCCAGCAGTCCTCTCAACAATCGTATAGATCTGCACTTGTGTAGATGAAGTGTAGAATTTCCATCAGGTACCGAACTTAGAGAGTTACTAACATTTCATTCTAGGAAATTAATTCAGCCATTCTAATTGAACGGCACTGACAGAATAGTGAGTGCAGCTCTGGAGTATAATACAGGATATAACTCAAGATCAGTAATGTAATGTATGTACACAGTGACTCCACCAGCAGAATAGAGAGTGCAGCTCTGGAGTATAATACAGGATGTAACTCAGGATCAGTAATGTAATGTATGTACACAGTGACTGCACCAGCAGAATAGTGAGTGCAGCTCTGGAGTATAATACAGGATGTAACTCAGGATAAGTAATGTAATGTATGTACACAGTGACTCCACCAGCAGAATAGAGAGTGCAGCTCTGGAGTATAATACAGGATGTAACTCAGGATCAGTAATGTAATGTATGTACACAGTGACTGCACTAGCAGAATAGTGAGTGCAGCTCTGGAGTATAATACAGGATGTAACTCAGGATCAGTAATGTAATGTCTGTACACAGTGACTCCACCAGCAGAATAGTGAGTGCAGCTCTGGAGTATAATACAGGATGTAATTCAGGATCAGTAATGTAATGTATGTACACAGTGACTGCACCAGCAGAATAGGGAGTGCCGCTCTGGAGTATAATACAGGATGTAACTCAGGATCAGTAATGTATGTACACAGTGACTGCAGCAGCAGAATAGTGAGTGCAGCTCTGGAGTATAATGCAGGATGTAACTCAGGATCAGTAATGTAAAGTATATACACAGTGACTGCACCAGCAGAATAGTGAGTGCCGCTCTGGAGTATAATACAGGATGTAACTCAGGATCAGTAATGTATGCACACAGTGACTGCAGCAGCAGAATAGTGAGTGCAGCTCTGGAGTATAATACAGGATGTAACTCAGGATCAGTACAGGATCAGTAATGTAATGTATGTACACAGTGACTGCACCAGCAGAATAGTGAGTGCAGCTCTGGAGTATAATACAGGGTGTAACTCAGGATCAGTAATGTAATCTGTGTACACAGTGACTGGACCAGCAGAATAGTGAGTGCAGCTCTGGAGTATAATACAGGATGTAACTCAGGATCAGTAATGTAATGTATGTACACAGTGACTGCACCAGCAAAACAGTGAGTGCAGCTCTGGAGTATAATACAGGATATAACTCAAGATCAGTAATGTAATGCATGTACACCGTGACTGCACCATCAGAATAGTGAGTGCAGCTCTGGAGTATAATACAGGATGTAACTCAGGATAAGTAATGTAATGCATGTACACCGTGACTGCACCATCAGAATAGTGAGTGCAGCTCTGGAGTATAATACAGGATGTAACTCAGGATCAGTAATGTAATGTATGTACACAGTGACTGCACCAGCAGAATAGTGAATGCAGCTCTAGAGTATAATACAGGATGTAACTCAGGATCAGTAATGTAATGTATGTACACAGTGACTGCATCAGCAAAATAGTGAGTGCAGCTCTGGAGTATAATACAGGATGTAACTCAGGATCAGTAATGTAATGTATGTACACAGTGACTACACCAGCAGAATAGTGAGTGCAGCTCTGGAGTATAATACAGGATGTAACTCAGGATCAGTAATGTAATGTATGTACACAGTGACTGCACCAGCAGAACAGTGAGTGCAGCTCTGGAGTATAATACAGGATGTAACTCAAGATCAGTAATGTAATGTATGTACACTGTGACTGCACCATCAGAATAGTGAGTGCAGCTCTGGAGTATAATACAGGAGGTAACTCAGGATCAGTACAGGATCAGTAATGTAATGTATGTACACAGTGACTGCACCAGCAGAATAGTGAGTGCCGCTCTGGAGTATAATACAGGATGTAACTCAGGATCAGTACAGGATCAGTAATGTAATGTATGTACACAGTGACTGCACCAGCAGAATAGTGAGTGCAGCTCTGGAGTATAATACAGGGTGTAACTCAGGATCAGTAATGTAATCTGTGTACACAGTGACTGGACCAGCAGAATAGTGAGTGCAGCTCTGGAGTATAATACAGGATGTAACTCAGGATCAGTAATGTAATGTATGTACACAGTGACTGCACCAGCAGAACAGTGAGTGCAGCTCTGGAGTATAATACAGGATATAACTCAAGATCAGTAATGTAATGCATGTACACCGTGACTGCACCATCAGAATAGTGAGTGCAGCTCTGGAGTATAATACAGGATGTAACTCAGGATAAGTAATGTAATGTATGTACACAGTGACTCCACCAGCAGAATAGTGAATGCAGCTCTAGAGTATAATACAGGATGTAACTCAGGATCAGTAATGTAATGTATGTACACAGTGACTGCACCAGCAAAATAGTGAGTGCAGCTCTGGAGTATAATACAGAATGTAACTCAGGATCAGTAATGTAATGTATGTACACAGTGACTACACCAGCAGAATAGTGAGTGCAGCTCTGGAGTATAATACAGGATGTAACTCAGGATCAGTAATGTAATGTATGTACACAGTGACTGCACCAGCAGAACAGTGAGTGCAGCTCTGGAGTATAATACAGGATGTAACTCAAGATCAGTAATGTAATGTATGTACACCGTGACTGCACCATCAGAATAGTGAGTGCAGCTCTGGAGTATAATACAGGAGGTAACTCAGGATCAGTACAGGATCAGTAATGTAATGTATGTACACAGTGACTGCACCAGCAGAATAGTGAGTGCAGCTCTGGAGTATAATACAGGATCTAACTCAGGATAAGTAATGTAATGTATGTACACAGTGACTGCACCAGCAGAATAGTGAGTGCAGCTCTGGAGTATAATACAGGATGTAACTCAGGATCAGTAATGTAATGTATGTCGACACTGACTGCACCAGCAGAATAGTGAGTGCAGCTCTGGAGTATAATACAGGATGTAACTCAGGATAAGTAATGTAATGTATGTACACAGTGACTCTAACAGCAGAATAGTGAGTGCAGCTCTGGAGTATAATACAGAATGTAACTCAGGATAAGTAATGTAATGTATGTACACAGTGACTGCACCAGCAGAATAGTGAGTGCAGCTCTGGAGTATAATACAGGATGTAACTCAGGATAAGTAATGTAATGTATGTACACAGTGACTGCACCAGCAGAACAGTGAGTGCAGCTCTGGAGTATAATACAGGATGTAACTCAAGATCAGTAATGTAATGTATGTACACCGTGACTGCACCATCAGAATAGTGAGTGCAGCTCTGGAGTATAATACAGGAGGTAACTCAGGATCAGTACAGGATCAGTAATGTAATGTATGTACACAGTGACTGCACCAGCAGAATAGTGAGTGCAGCTCTGGAGTATAATACAGGATCTAACTCAGGATAAGTAATGTAATGTATGTACACAGTGACTGCACCAGCAGAATAGTGAGTGCAGCTCTGGAGTATAATACAGGATGTAACTCAGGATCAGTAATGTAATGTATGTACACAGTGACTGCACCAGCAGAATAGTGAGTGCAGCTCTGGAGTATAATACAGGATGTAACTCAGGATAAGTAATGTAATGTATGTACACAGTGACTGCACCAGCAGAATAGTGAGTGCAGCTCTGGAGTATAATACAGGAGGTAACTCAGGATCAGTACAGGATCAGTAATGTAATGTATGTACACAGTGACTGCACCAGCAGAATAGTGAGTGCAGCTCTGGAGTATAATACAGGATGTAACTCAGGATAAGTAATGTAATGTATGTACACAGTGACTGCACCAGCAGAATAGTGAGTGCAGCTCTGGAGTATAATACAGGATGTAACTCAGGATAAGTAATGTAATGTATGTACACAGTGACTGCACCAGCAGAATAGTGAGTGCAGCTCTGGAGTATAATACAGGATGTAACTCAGGATCAGTAATGTAATGTATGTACACAGTGACTGCACCAGCAGAATAGTGAGTGCTGCTCTGGAGTATAATACAGGATGTAACTCAGGATCAGTAATGTAATGTATGTACACAGTGACTGCACCAGCAGAATAGTGAGTGCAGCTCTGGAGTATAATACAGGATGTAGCTCAGGATCAGTAATGTAATGTATGTACACAGTGACTGCACCAGCAGAATAGTGAGTGCAGCTCTGGAGTATAATACAGGATGTAACTCAGGATCAGTAATGTAATGTATGTACACAGTGACTGCACCAGCAGAATAGTGAGTGCAGCTCTGGAGTATAATACAGGATGTAGCTCAGGATCAGTAATGTAATGTATGTACACAGTGACTGCACCAGCAGAATAGTGAGTGCAGCTCTGGAGTATAATACAGGATGTAACTCAGGATCAGTAATGTAATGTATGTACACGGTGACTGCACCAGCAGAATAGTGAGTGCAGCTCTGGAGTATAATACAGGATGTAACTCAGGATCAGTAATGTAATGTATGTACACAGTGACTGCACCAGCATAATAGTGAGTGCAGCTCTGAAATATGATACTGGATACTATGATACTCAATGCAAAACAGAATTATTCAGGTTTGTATGTAGATTAATAGTAACTAACTCTTGAATGGTATTTGAAGGTGAATATTCGCTTTATGGAGTATCTTTATCTGAAACCTAAATCCTCAGGTTGCATCTGTGCGATTTGCTATAGTTTTGTCTTGTGGACCGTCACAATGTAATGTCGGTCAGTGGTCCCACGTCGGCCTAATTATGCCCAATCATCAAAGAGAATGTAATGAAATTGTGACACTACAAAGCTCTGCACCCAGCGCGAGCTGCAAGAAAGAAGAAACAGTGGACGTTGCGGCGTGGACGGGAGACAGTGATGTCTTCGGCTGCTTCCATGATTCATGTGCCGGCTGCACACAAGCTCTGCCCTCCGATGTGTGAGGAGATACCTTATGTGGCATTTATATCACGGCATCAATAACAAATGACTCGGAATGTATCGATCAGCTCAGAGTTCCATTGTGGTGAGAGCAGAATAGCGAGGGTCAGGGGTCCTAGCAGAGAGTTACTGTTTCTGATCACAGAGAGTGAAGTAAATAATGTTTATCACAGAAGGTCAGCGCTTCTGATGGCAGAGATGGAGAGATGGAGACCGCCAAGAGGGCAACAACGGGCACAAAAAATATAATAAAAAACTGTCAGCTTTCTTATCATTTCTGGACTGCTGCTTCGAAAGATAAAACAGAGAGAGGGTGAGAGAATGCGCGTGGGATTCCTATCACAAGATAGATTTGCTGGCTGATTGAAAGACAATATAGATTTATACAGCGTGTTATGATCTGAGACTAAATCAATGAGGATCTGGTGTATAATAAATGACGGTAACACATACACGATAACTTTAAAGTGCACTTGGCGCACATAAGATATAGCTGAGGCCGCTAAGTATTGGCTGAACTAAAAGGATATGGAAATCTGACGACTACTTGCCATTATCTCGGGGAATATAGATAGACTGGGATCTGTTTCAAATTATGGTGGTGACCAATTTTAAGGCCTCGTGCATGGCGTACCACACATACTTTCCAGTGGCGTACCACGAATAGTGGCAGAAAACACGGCCCATGAGTCAGGGGGCCTGGTGCCAGTGCCAAGTCACACTTGGATGCAGATGCAGTTGAAAGCAAGATGGAACAGGAAGCCTGCTTACTCACCTCTCCCCATTCCCTCGCTGCTCCGGTCTCTACAGCGTGTGTTCTGAAGCTCCGCACAGCAGGCGCGATGTAGTGATGTCATTGCGCCTGCTGCGCCGAGACGTCAGAGCTCACACAAGCAGGGAGAATGATCATAATACCATAATGGAGGAGGAAGGTGCTCCTCCTCCATCATTCTCCCTGCTTGTCTGAGCTCTGACGTCTCGGCGCAGCAGGCGCAATGACATCACTACATCGCGCCCGCTGTGCGGAGCTTCAGAACACATGCTGCAGAGACCGGAGCAGTGAGGGAATGGGGAGAGGTGAGTAGCTTTTTTTTTTTTTTTTTTAATCGATGATTACTCATTGTACTCATTGAGGTAATCATACTGTGTGGGGGTCATTATACTGTTTGGAGGGCTATGTGGGGGCCATTATACTTTGTGGAGCCGTTATACAGTGTAAGGGGTCATTATACTGTATAGAGGGCTGTGTGGAGGCCATCTTGTTGTGTGGAGGGCTGTGGGGGCCACATACTGTTTGGAAGGACTGTGTTAATGTCATCCTACTGTATGTGGGGGACTGTGGGGGCCATCAAACTGTGTTGGCGCATCGTGGTGCATCATACTTTGTTAGGGTCACTGTGGGAGCATCATACTATGTTAGCGTCATCATAGCGCCATCATACCATGTTGGGGTCACTGTTGGGGCATCATATTGTGTTGGGGTCACTGTGGGAGCATCATACTGTGTTAGGGTCACTGTGGGGGCATCATACTTTGTGGGGACAGGGTATTGTGGGGTCATCATGCTGTGCATGTAGAGGGTACTGTGGAGGAATTTACGGTCGGGCTATCTTACTGTGTTTGGGGAGAATATTTGTTTGTATTTATAGAGGCCATGAAAGAGATATCATAGGGAGTGGGAAAACTAAGAGGCTTCAATAGGAGAAAAATCACTTTGTAAGGGCGGCAAAGTTGTGAGATATGCTCTCCTTAGAATATTTTATTTCTCTTTTTTGGGGGTACGGGGAGCCCAATTAGGACTTCTGCAGTGGGGCCCCATGATTTCTGGTAGTTTCTAAGGGTTTGTAATACAGTGGCGCGGGGAGTATATATGCAGCACAGGCTCCATTTATACAGCACTGCGGCGTGCACGGACCTTCAGGTTATTTTCACACAAGGCAGGTGTTGCAGATACAGAATTTCTGAATGGGTCTTGTAGAAATCCACACTTTTGGCATGAATACAATTCTATACAGAGTAATGGGGCTGTTTTTCAGTTACAGAATTCTTTGCATCAAATTAGTTGCACGTGAATCTGACCAGAAAATGAGTTTTAGTCAATCTCGGGGTGGGGAGGCTGAAAAACTTCCGATCTGCTGTTAGAAGAACCCTTAGTGCGATGTTTTGCCTTTCTCCTGCTCAGAGGTCCCCAATCTTTACTAGCTGATGACTGACATGACGGGTAGTATTGAGCCACAATGGAAGAGATGGAGAACTAAATACAGGGAGCCAAAAAAAAAAGGGACACATGTGGCTTCAGAGTCACAGGTGTAAAGAGTTATTCCCAAAAAGAAAGTTACCTCCTTTCATTGGGATAGGGCATAATTTGTTGGTCGCTAGGACCTCTAAGGATCCGGAGATCTGGGCTCTGCAGCCCCATCCTGAATGCAGCGAAGGTACATGGGAGTGACGGAGAAGCCAAGTACAGCGCTCGACTGTTTCCGTCAGACCCATAGATAAAGAAGGGAGTGAAGGTCCGTTCTTGAAGTTGAAGGGAAAGCAGGAAAAATGGGCAACCATAAACACTTGAGTGACTGTGACAGTGCCCAAAAATGAGGTGTAGACACCTGAATCAGAGAATCTTCAAAATGGCAGATCTTGTTAGATGACCGCAGAATGCATTGGTTACTACCTTCCAAAATTGATCCAACTGGTGAACATTGGGTGCTCAAGGTTAAATGATGCACATCTAATCCGTGTTGGAGGCACCAAGGACTAAAAGGATCCACTCGAATATCTTGGTGCCAGAGGACATCGTCCGAGGTCTTGTGCTCAGGGCTGTGTTGGTGGCAGGAGTGGAGGCTGCACAATACTAGGCAGGTGGTTTTAATTTTATTCCCGATTATCAATATATGTATAATGGACTCTCCTTTATGACTTGCACTTAGCACTGAACATTGACTTTTTGCATTTTCAATACTGAAAATATTTACCGCACTTTCTATAAAGTCATGTCCCGTTACGATTCTCATCAATCACTTCTGTCCTCTCTCGTCCCATCTAGATTTTTTTTCACCTGTATTTGGCAAATTCTTTGAAAGAAAACTTGTTTTCTTAGGATAATTATTTTAGAAATCCGTTCAAGTGAATGTTTTCTCGTAGCAGCGTGAAAGTATGTTGCGTTGGCTGAAAAAAAAAAATAAATAAAAGAAACCAAAATGTGAACTTTGTCCGGAAATGGCCTTAGATTCCTCCGGCATGAATCTACCTTCGCTCGGCCTCATTTCAGAGGCCACATTCAGGTCATCCATTAATTCATTAGGACATTTCGCTCGCGTGGAGATATCCTGATATTTTCTTTTATACATCTGGGATATGAAGGTACAAATCCCACTTCACGTTTGGGTAGAAAAGTGTTGGGTATGATCACATAGCGTCTTCTCACATCGATTATGGATCCCCATATTCTTTACATGAATGGCGAATTGTAAAACATGGATTTTTGGCGCGGCGGCAGAAAAATAAATTCTACCGCAGAAATATGAAGTTTGCGGATTCTGCATGGAAGATGGAGTAATAATGGCGTATAATGTCTCATACATGTATTGGGGGCCGTGCAAAGTGCAAATCTGGGTTTCAGGAAATCACGGATTAACTACGGTTGTGGACCCAGGTGCAGTTTTTATAGGTGAAAACATGAAAAATAAATATGTTTTACCTGTAAAAACAAGCAGCAAATTGCAGTAAATCCGCATGCTGTTATCCATGTGCTTGTCTAAATCCCTTATTTAGCCAACAGCTATAAGTCTCGGCTCCCTATTTATATTTGCTCAATGCCAGGGTCGATAAATGGCTGTTAAACCCTTCTGACACTTTAATAATCCAACCTATCCGAACCTTGTATTCCCAACAGGGGACCCCATTAAAATGAGCAAGGAGTAAATCCTTCCATATTAACCACGCATTTACATGTTTGCTGGTACAGAAACACATACATATGGAAGGTGGGGGTCCCTAAAGCAAAATGTGGATGATTGACCAAAATGAGAAACCTCATAAGGGTATGTGCACATGACGTCTTTTCCATCATTTGTCGCCTGCGCTGTTTTTTTTATTTTATTTTATTTTTGTGTCAGGTTATAAGAAGCTCAAAAAGACTGAACATGGGCAGAGTAAGCCATTCTTTTTAGCACTTTTTAAGTGCTTTTTCAGGCTGGTTTTGGAGAAGACCCGAGCGAAAAAGGACGCGTGCACATAGTTCATACAGTGCGGGTTTTGCTACCCGCTGATTTGAAATCTGCGGTAGAAGAAGAAAAAAAAATGACATGCCGCTTCTGGATGTGGAAACTGCTCTGAGCCTCATTAAATAGGGCTTCTCAGTGAGCAGATCTGTGTCATGGCAAACTGCAAATCCGTGTCAGAAGTGGCAACCATGGATCAGCAGCATGGCAAACTGCAACGGTGTGGCAAAACGGCAAACTTCGATGCAAACTGAAAATTCGTGGCAGAAATAGCAGCTTTTGATCTGTAGCACAGCAAACTGCAAATCCGTGGCAGGAGTGGCAGCCTTGGACCTACAGGGTGGCAAATTGCAATTCTGTGCTCTGTGCAAGAAGTGTCAGCCTTTGATCGAATGGCAAATTGCAAATCCGTAACTGAGGGGGCAACCTTGGATCTGCAGCACAACAAACTGCAAATCTGTGGCAAAACAGCAAACTTGGATCTTAAGTGTTGCAAACTACAAATGTGTCATAAATGCGATACCTATTAGATAGTCTTCCAATCTAGTTTTCATCAGGGAATACATCTCCTTACAACAGGTTGTATTCCAGCCCACCGTGGAGATGAACTCGTCTTTTGTTTTCATTATACCCCTTTCCAAAAACTCAAAAGCGCAGATATTAAACGTTTGTCAGCAGCGGCTCCTCCCTCAGTATTACTGCCATTTCCTCCTCTCACTCCCTGAAAAGAGAGAGGTAAAAGCCTTAAGATACTAATCTGAATAATAAAAAAATGTGATATATTTTTTTCCTTTCCTATCTCCCACCAGCATCATAAAAGATGAAAACCCGGCTGAGCCTTTGATCATCGCCAAGTGAAGACAATCCTTCATTCTGGAATGTCTTCCTTCCTCCTCCTCTATTTGTGGCTCTTCTCCGTCCTCTGTATTTCATTCCATTTTTTCTTTGGACTTTGATCTTTTCATATTGGAGTTTTTTTCTTTCCCTTTTTATGATGTGGGGTTTTGTAATTTGAGACTTTACTTCATAAACAATAGACGGAGCTTTGATTGGATTTTTGATGATAGGTGTAATTACCTCTTGCGATACCGGAGATAGAGACTCATGAATATCATCGGTCGGGAGCTTCCATCTTCTTTCTGTATATAGGATTCTGCAGTGAATCCTGATTATCTGCAGAAAAGGAATCTTCTGTATGAGCCTCAAGTGTCTTAGGTGGCCATGCACATTTGATGAATACTTGTTGATTTCAGCAGAGCTGGCCGACCATCTCGAGGTGTCCAGACTTTCCCCAGCCTCCAGGCAATGCATAGTAGTCTACAACATCTGGTAATTTGATCACTTTTTTTTGTAAATAAGCAACCAAAAATAAGATGACTACGGGGTGACACCCCTGCAAGAACTAGAGATCTACTAGTGACCCCTGCAAGATCTAGAGACCTACTGTATGTCATACATCTGGGTTCGAACCCTTGAGCTTGTGCTTTGTGGTCGGCTTCTCTGTCTGCGGAGACACAGCAGATACAGCTTTTCTCCAGGTGTTTAATTTCTGCCATCCTTGCTTCAGTCCTTTTAGAGTAACAGGTGCTTTCATTTACTCATTTGTCTTCCCCATCACCTTTCAGGTGCGGCTTTATATACTTTCCCCCTGCTGGTATTTCCTGCTGGTGATAGTTTCATTTGGATGTCCAGCCATACTGCTGTAGTTTTAACCAGTCAGTGAAAGACCAGCTAGGGTTTATCTCTCTGCTGTTTTTGTTCTTTATCTTGCACTGTCTCTTTTTAGGAAGTAGGTAGCATATTCTCTAACAGTACCTTCTTAATTCTTTATTTTGTGGTTTGTTTTACTCATTCTGGGATCACTTTCCTTTCTGTAGGTAATTTGCACTCTGCTCTGCCCTCTGATTCTTTCGGAGGAACATGAAGCACTTGACAGCCTTTCAGGCAGCATAGGTTTGAGTTGCCATCGTCTAGTCTGTGGTTAGCACCATCTCAGATCACGCAGGAAATCACTAGGGACTGCGGGTCAAGATCTCTAGTCTGTACAGGAACCGGCAGGGTCATTGAAGTTTTTAGTATGTTACCTATTTTCCTGAGTGAGTTGCTACACTATCATAACACTGTAATTTGAGGAAGGTGGCAATACACCTTTAAAATGTTATATACCTGTCTTGGGTATCCCGGGCTTTGCTTCCTTTCCCTGGATCCGCTGCCCTCTGTTGTGCTCCACGTCAGGTTTTGCAAGTTGCCCAGTGTGGACCAATGACATCATCTCCCTAATCTTATTTAAGGCCCACAGAGACACACGTGTCTATGGATTGAGACTCTAGATGTCTATGTTTGGCATGCTCCACTCTCTGTGCATACTGTCCTTTACTTGCTTCCATCCCTGCTTGGTTCCACTTCATCCATTCTGATGCTCCCGAGATTCTTGACGGTGCTAAGTCCTTGCATCAACACCCGGACCTGAGCTTAGAGGATCCACTTCAGCTGGTGAGCCTAACACAAACACTGTCAGCCATTCCTCCTGAATGCCCATGTCGCTCCCAGGGGATGGGGAGGACTCGGCACCCGGGCCTTGTTGTTGGTTTTGGGGGATGTCGCGGTAGTTGGCTCCCGGGCCCGTACCCTGGGCCTCTCTTTTAAAAGGGTGGATAATTATGTTTATAAGTTCGTGACGCCACCTGTGGTGTCTGGTGAGGTTCACCAGCGCTGCGGCAGCCCACTGAGGCCGGTGTTAGGGCAGCTTGCGTGGTATAGCTCCCCACAGGTGGAGCTAGGCCTCAGGGCAGCGGGGAAGAAAGGATGCAGGACAGATGGGACCCAGCCGGGTCAGAGCAAGAACAGGGACAGACACGATAGTCACTTCAGTACCTTTTACTGATGTTATTGAAGGCACAATCCGGAGCACTGTAGGGCGAAGGGTGCATATCAGGATCCTCCCCAGTGAGCGCGTATAGGGCCTCCTGTTTCTTGCCTTTGTGTAGTAAGTTTCTGACCTGCCTGGAGCTAGGCCTAACTTTGTCTCTGTCCTGCACCGGCTGACTTTGTGGTAGGGCCTTCTCTTGGAGTACGCGCTCCCAGCTTGCGGGGCCTCCGTGACTCCTGGCTCTGGTACGTATCAGCTCTTGGGTGATCCTGGGACCTGAAGTCTTCCAGGGGTCTCCAGTTGTCTCTACAGTGGGTATACGACCCTGTAGACGCGGACCCGGTGTCCGGTATATGTTTTCTGGGGTGAGCTTGTACAGCTCCTCTGCCCCCAATGCTACTCACTCCTCTAGCCTTCGGCCTCGCTCGATGCCCTCACTAGGCTATACAGACTAGTGGCACCTTGCCGCGTTTCACCGCTCTTATGGCGTCGGCACACCTTAAGCCCACGATTCTGAGCTACAACTGAGTCTGAACTGTGCTCCACTGCAGGCTGACCTCTATCAGGCTTAACTACTGCAGGAACTCTCTCAACAGACTTAGACTCTGTTCTCTAGACTGAGCTCGACTCTGTTTTCAGATCTGCACTTGCTGAACTCTCCAGAGGAACTGCTCACTGCCTAGCTCCACCTTCCCTATTTATATCCCTAATGGGCTCCCTCTGGTGGTCTGAGGTGGAAGGTGGAGGTGTGTGTGTGTGCTGTGGGGGCCTCTTGTGGAGGAATCCATTCATGCACCCCTCTAGGATCTGTGGCACTCATGCGCAGCAGGAGCGCCACACCCCACACACATATGCATGCTCAGTTTGGATGTGCTCTCAATGGAAAAAGGAGAACACGACTACGGAGTAGGATCCTGCTGAAATTGGTTGGTTTGGCCATGAGTCTAATGTACTTGGTCACCTTTATATAAGGGTCCATCAGAACATTTTGAGACTGGGTATAGAACAGCTGTCATGGCTCCAATCGTAGGCCCTTACACCAAGTGAACTGAGCCTGATGCTCTGAGTAGAAGAGTCGTCCATTCTATTATTTTCAATGCAATTATCAGAAGACAAGCATACGATGAGCGGCATAAAAACCCTGCAAAGATCTGACTCGTGCCGTCTATTGCTATAATTTTTGTTTGCAGGAAGGAGACGGTTCATCACATTTCCTCTTTCTTAAGATTTTAGAGGAGTGTGGATTATGTCATGTGCTTAAAACAAAAAGCGAGAGAGCGGAGTAATTGAATGAAGTGCAATGACCGGCTACATGTGGTATTAAAAGCAGTTTTGCCCTGGAGCGAACTGTCTAGTGTCCTGAGAGTCTGAATGGATGTTCTGCCAGCTGCGAGAAGTCACATAAATCTTCATTGTCTCCTAAGAGGGGCTGCGATACAAGAACATGACAATCCCAGCCAAACTCGCCCTGTTTTATTTGGGACTCACCGCATGCAAATCAGCTATAATCCGGGAGCCATGTTTACGCTCCGATATATAATAGCGCCCCCCGATTCCAACTCCTTTACATATTTACTTATCCTACTTTTGCTTTTGGGCTGCAAATCATTTAATCTCTTAGGAGAAATCTTTCCCCCCACAGTTTTCTCACAAGAAAGTCTAAAACAAATATCCATTTACAGACGACTCAGTTCATTTACATCCAAAATTATAACAAACCCAAGCAATAAAATGCTGGAAAAGGCAAAACTATAAAAAATGTATATTAAATAAGAAAGAAGATTCAAGCTAATTTGTGTCCTGCATGAAATTTCCCATATTCTCCACCTCTTTCATCGCAGTCTATTTGTGTTATACGTGTGGCAAAAATATTTTACTAAACTTTTTATAGGAACGATCAGGGTATAGTAGACGAAAGACATCAAAGCAAACGCACCATCCTATATACACTATATGGCCTCCACATTCAGGAGCTTTTCTGACCTGCCATTCTACATCAATCATAAGTTTTTCCTCCTAATCTCCCTTCTAGTTCATCCGAAAGCTATTGGATGGGGTTTGGGGTCCGGACTCTGTGCGGCCGCTCATTTTCTCCCCTCCATGTCTGTATGGACTTTGTGCTCTGTGCACAGTCATGGGGAACAGAAAAGGACCTTCCCCAAACGTCCCACAAAGCTACAATTGTCCTCAATGTCTTGTGCTGAAAGTTAAGATTTCCCTTCACTGGAACGAAGGGCCCAAGGCCGACCCCTGATAACAGCCCATAGCATTATCCTCCTCCCAGTGGCGTACCGCCAATGGCGGCAGGCCACGCCACTGCTATGGGGTCCGTGAGCTGGGAGGGCCCCGAAGCAGCGAAGGAACGAGGAGGATAGGTGGGTATTGGGGGGAAGGGAGGTTGCGGAGGAGCAGGCGCATGCCGTAGCCACTGCTGCAGCTACCACGTGTGCCCGCTGCTAAAGGGACATGAATATTCCCTCTTTTCCACTCCCATGGGCGTGGAGAAAAGGGAATATTCATTCTCTTTAGTAGTGGGCACAGAGGAGCGCTGAGCCGCAGCTCCTGCTGACAGTGTCCACTACTAAAGAGAATGAATATTCACTCTTCTCCACGCCCATAGTCCCGGCGTGGATAGGAGTGAATATGCCGGCAGCTCACCTCGGGTTCTGAGAGCACGCGCTGCTCAGATGCCGTTGTGTCACCCAGGGGGAATATAGGGGACTCGGTACCCGGGCCTTTTACTTTGTTTAGGAGGTCACGGCAGTCGGCTCCCGGGCCCGTACTCCGGGTCTCTCTTTTAAAAGGGGTTTTAGTATACAGTTTGTCTCGTGACGCCACCTGTGGTTTTCGGTAATGGTTACCGGCGCTGCTTCAGACCTCCGGGGGTGATGGGATGGCAGCTGGGATGTTTCTGCTTCCCACAGGCAGAGCGGGCCCCTGGGGCAGTGTAGGTGCAGATGGTGGTGATGCTGGGGCTTGTAGTGCAGGAGAGATGGCGCAACAGGAGTAACTGACAGAGACAGGGGATTCACTTCAGTACCTTTACTGGTGCGGATGTCAGGTACGGTCCAGGGTACTCGGTAAGAAGGGTGCACTTTTGGGCTCTCCTCAGTGAGCGGGTATAAGGCCTCCTGGTCCGTGTCTCCCTCTCTCTAAGCTCCTGGCCAGCCTGCACCTGGGCCTAGCTTCTGTGTCGTGCTGTTCCTTCACCTGTCGCTTGGTAGTAGGACCTTCCTCTGGCAACCACTATCCCTGGACGTCGGGGCCTTCGTGGTTCCTAGTCCTGTCAAGGGTTTAGCTTCAGGTCGATCAGGGACTTGTAGTCCTCCTGGTATGCCGGTGATCTCTACTGGGTATAAAGGACCCTGTAGGCGCGGACCCGGTGTCCGGTTTGTGTCTTGGGGTGAGCCTATGATGCTCCTCTGCCCCCTCAATTCCTCTCTCCTCTCCTCTTTGCCTCTGCCACACTCGGGGCCCTCAATACAGAAGCAGACGTGCTGCGTCTTCATTGCTCTCAGTGGCAGCACACTCTCTGACTGAACAACTAACTGAACTGCCTGGCTCCACCCTCCATATATATATCCCTAACAGGGCTCCCTCTGGTGGTATGAGGTGGAAGGGTGGAGGTGTTTGTTTGTAATGAGGGCCTCTTGTGGAGAAGTCCGTCCATGCACCCTTTTGGGTCCTGTGGTACCTGTTGTAGCAGGGTGCCACACCGACATGAGCTGCTGGCAGACAGGACACAGCGCTGGAGCAGAGGTGAGGAAGGAAGGTGAGTATAAGTGTTTATTTGTTTTATGTGTGCAGTGATTGGGACACACATACCAGGATTGGGGGATTAAGGGGCCACGCATACCAGGATTGGGGGGTGAGGAGGCCACACATGCCAGGATTGGGGGATGAAGAAGCCACGCACATGAGGATTGGGAGGTGAGGAGGCCACGCATACCAGGATTGGGGGGAGAGGAGGCCAAGTATACCAAGATTGGGGGATGAGGGGGCCATGCATACCAGGAATGGGGGATGAGGGGGCCAAGTATACCAAGATTGGGGGATGAGGGGGCCATGCATACCAGGATTGGGGGATGAGGGGACCACGCATACCAGAATTGGGGGGTGAGGAAGCTATGCATACCAGGATTAGGGGATGAGGAGGCCACGCATACCAGGATTGGGGGATGAGGGGTGCCATATTTACCAGGATTGGAGGATGAGGGGACCACGCATACCAGGATTCGGGGATGAGGGGGCAACACATACCAGGATTGGGGGATGAGGGGGGCCACACATACCAGGATTGGGGGATGAGGGGGGCCACACATACCAGGATTGGGGGATGAGGGGGTCACACATACCAGGATTGGGGGATGAGGAGGCCACACATACCAGGATTGGGGGATGAGGGGGGCCACACATACCAGGATTGGGGAATGAGGGGGCCACGCATACCAGGATTGGGGGATGAGGAGGCCACGCATACCAGGATTGGGCCATGAGGGGGCCACGCATACCAGGATTGGGGGATGAGGGGGCCACACATACCAGGATTGTGGGATAGATGGGCCATGCATACCAGGATTGGGGGATAGAGGGGGCCACACGTACCAGGATTGGGGGATGAGGGGTGCCATATGTACCAGGATTGAGGGATGAGGGGTGCCATACCATACATGCCAGGATGGGGAAATTGACCAGTAGCTGCTGCATTTCTCACCCTAGGCTTATACTCGAGTCAACACGTTTTCCCAGTTTTTTGTGGTAAAATTAGGGGTCTCGGCTTATACTCGGGTCGGCTTATTTAAAATATACGCTATTTTAAAATCATTGAGTACGTGGTGCCCATAATACTGCAGGACTCTGGGGTGCATTATACTATATGGGGGCTGCATTTTACTCTATGGGGTGTGTAATATACTGTATGGAGGACTATGGGGAGTGCATTATATTCTATGGAGGACCATGGGAAGTTCATTATACTATATCGAGGATTATGGGGGGCGCATTATACTATATGGAGGATTATGGGGGGCGCATTATGCTATATGGAAGGCTATGTGGAGCCATTATAATATTTTGAGGGCTATGTGGGGGGCCATTATACTGTATGAAAGCAATTATATGGTGTGAAGGTTTCTGTGGGGTCCATAATACCGTTTGAAGGGCTGTGTGGGGGCCATTATACTGTATGGAGGACTGTGTGGGAGTCACAGTTGGGGGATCATACTGTGTTGGGGTCACCATACTTGGCCTTGGGAGTTGAAGTGGGGTACAGTAGGGTCATTATACTGTGATGTAGAGGCTAATATGGAGGAATGCACCATGGGGGTATCATACTGTGGTTGGGGGGCACTTTTATTGGCATCATACTTTATGGGGGCAATGAAAGAGGAATCTAGGACTTCAGCAGGAGGAAAATTACTTTGTAAAGGCTGGAAAGATGTGAGATCTGCTCTTCTGTGACGCAGACAAATATTTATTTATTTTTTGTTGGGGGTTGAGGGGGGCCCAATTAGGGCTTCTGCTATGGGGCACCGTGATTTCTATGTACGCCCCTGCCTCCTCCACCATCTGTACAGTGGCACAATGCAGTCAGGGGAATCACCAAACCCAGACTCCTCCATCAGACACAGATAGAGAAGTGTGATCCGTCACTGCACAGAACACGTCTCCTCCAGAGCCCAGTGGTGGCGACTTTACACCACTCCATCCGACGCTCGGCATTGTGCTTGGTGATGTACGGCTGCATGCAGCTGCTCGGTCATGAAGCTCCTGGCGGGGGGCGCAGTGCTTGTTCTGATACTGGAGGAGGTCTGGACTCTGCACTTATGGGCTCAGTAGAGTGGGGGGACTTTTCTGCCCTCTGCTCCTCAGCACTCAGTGACAATGCTCTGAAACTTCGTGGATGAGTTGCTGCATTTCGTTCCGCTTCTCAGTAATATCACAGGTGATGGGGAAGACTCAAGAGAAAGAAATGTCATGGACGGACTTGTTACCCCAGAGACTCCTATTACAGGTCTGCACTGCTGTCAGTGAGCTCTGCACCACAGTGAAGGAAGATGGCATGGCGGGGGGCCGGATGTTCTACACCACGGGGCAATGGAGCCGGATGTTCTACACCAGGGGGCAATGGAGCCGGATGTTCTACACCAGGGGGCAATGGAGCCGGATGTTATACACTGAGGGGGTAATGAGACTGGTGTTATATACATGGGGCGAGGGGCTGAATGTTATACACTGAGTCTGGGGGCTGCATTAAATACACGGAATCAAGGGGGCCGGATGTTTTATACCTGGGACTCACTGAGAAACGTGAATTCAGTGATTAAGACGATTGTCGAATACTTTTGTCCACATAATGCACCAGATCCCTGCTAGTAAGGGCTTATTATATCCACTCTTATAAAATAGCTCTTGATAGATTTAATTCCATTGTTGGCAAAACCAAATATTTGTATTTCCTGCTCTAGGAGATTCCCGTGCATACAAATGTATATCCCGGGCCTCGATTTACCATTCTGGCAGAGTCTCCTTACATAGAACAGCCTCCCAGCAGAAATCACAAGGCTAAGTACTAAGATAATGCAGAAGAAACTTTGGAAAATGTCCCTGTGGCATCAATAAGCTTAGAAAATGTGTCAGTTTCAGTGACAGGTGTAATTGTAGAGAGCCGCTGACAAACTGTGTAATATAAAATTTCAGAGTGACTGATAAGCTCATGGCGAGGGGTGTTTTAAATCCTGGTGACCCCGGGGTGTCTCTGCGTACCAGCCGACGTTCACATTTCAGATTAAACATGATCAGCTGCTGAAAATGGAACAAAAACAGGCAATTTGGGCCGCGTTCATTCCGCCTTTTATTGTTTGCGAATGTCTATTTGAAATGCTTTTAAAACTGGAAGGAGCTCTTTAAACATTTCATTTATGGGCCGCGGATGCCTCAGTCTATGTCACATCCCTTTGAAGTTTTCTGCAGTTTTTTTTGCATGCAAAATGGGAATTTTTTTGTGCATGTTAATAAGTAAACGCCCGCAGCTAGAGAATTTTAAATGGAGTGATGAGCTTTACAACATAAAAAGTGCTCTCCCCCCCCCCCCCCCCTAGAATCCATACAAGGAAGCCAGGCGCGTTAGTTACCCTCTTGCCCACTGCAAATAAGTAGCTAAAACTTTTAATGTGAAAGCTTGAAAGGTCCATTGAAATTTCAGACAGCTACAGACGTAAGATGTTGGCCTGGAGCTATTCCAACATGTGTGATAGGCGGCTGCCTGACAACAGTTGTGCCGCTTATCCGGAAAAATGATAAAACTAAATGGCTGGTTAGCAAATCCCATAGACATAGATACGATTGTTCTATGGTCGGCTGTCCTCTACTAAGCTGCAGATGAAGCCTGGAGCCACTCAGTTTAGGAAATACTCCAACAGACACAATTATAATAAAATGCAGAGTGGTGCCATGAGCCTGCCCTCCCCACAGAAGTTGGTACAAGCTTAAAGGGGTATTCTCACCTCACTAGGATATGCCATCTCTGACCTCTGGGACCCCACCGATCCTGAAAATGAAGGGCTGCAGTGCATTACCTTTTCTTCATGCGCAGGGGTGTTCAAGGCAGTGCAGGGACGTTCAGCGCAGCGCCATTAAAGTGAATGTGGGAGTCCGAGGCAAAAATTAGACTTTGTAATTTTTTATTTTTATCGAGCAAAGTGATCAAATATATATGTCTGTGATTGACCCTTTGCTCTCAGTATCTGTGGTGGTCCCTTGGGCAGCAATAATTGCATCTAATTGCCGATTAGTCCTGGACATCGGCTTGGAGGAATTTTAGCCCATTCCTCCCCCTACAAAACAGCTTCACCTCTGATATGTTGGTGGTTTTCTCCATGAACTGTTTGCTTCAGCCCCTTCCACAACATTTTCTATAGGATTAATGTCATGACCGTGAGTCGGCCGTTCCCAAACTCTACTTTCATTCTTCTTTACCGTTTACAATTTACAAACCCATTTTTTTTTAGGGACCACATCACATTTGAAGTGACTTTGCGGGGTCTGCATGACGAAAAATACCCAAAAGTGACACCATTCTAAAAAACTGCACCCCTCAAGGTGCTCAAAACCACATTCAAAAAGTTTATTAACTCTTCAGGTGCTTCACAGGAACTGAAGCAACATGGAAGGAAGAAATGAACATTTAACGTTTTTTTCACAAAAATTTTACTTCAGACCCATTTTTTTTTATTTTCACAAGGGTAACAAGAGAAAATGGACCATAAAATTTGTTTTGCAATTTTTTCTCAGCCTGCAGATACACCATATGTCGGGGAAAACCACTGTTTGGGGCTCGGAAGTGAAGGAGCGCCATTTGACTTTTTGAACACAAAATTGGCTGGAAACGAGAGTGGACGCCATATCGTGTTTGGAGAGCCCCTGTTGTGTCCAAACAGCGGAAACCCCCCACAAGTGACCCCATTTTGTAAACTACACCCATCAAGGATTTTATCCAGGGGCATAGTGAGCATTTTGAACCCCCCAGGTACAACAAAGAATTTGATAACATTAGGTCATCATATTGAAAAAGTTAATTTTTTTCACAAATCTTACTTTAGCCCCAAATTTCGCACTTTTGCCAGATCTAGCACTGAAAAGTGGATGCCACAATTTGTTACCCACTTTCTTACGAGCGCGGCGATACCCCACATGTAGTCAAAACGTTCTGTTTGGACAAACGGTAGGGCTCGGAGGGGAAGGAGCAAAGCAGGGTGTAGGCCTGCTCTGTGTTGAATGTTCTGCGGGCCATTAGTAATTTTTAAATGCAGCCTATAAAAAAAGCCCTAAACCTAATCTAAGACTACTAGACCTAAACCTAATCTAAGACTGCTAGACCTAAACCTAATCTAAGACTACTAGACCTAAACCTAATCTAATACTAATATTTTTTTTTTTTACTTTTGAAAAAAACGTAAGCCTAGCCCTAACAAGCCTAGCCCTAACCCTAGAAACCCTAACCCTCGTAACCCTAACCCTAGCTAACACTGACCCTAGTTAACTCTGACTGCAAAGCATGAAAAAACAAAATTATAAAAAAAAAATGTAATTTGACAAGGGGGATGGCACAGAAGGGGGAGGGGAGTGATCAATCAGGTTTAGGAGATTTACTGAAACTATTATTGGGGGCTTTTGATCACTGTGATAGGGTATATCACAGTAATCAAAAGCCATCAGCCAATGAGAAAAATCCCTGCTGTTGCTGGGTGCAGGGAGGCAGATCTGGGTGGGCGCACTGCGCATGCGCCCGCCGTTTTCTTTCATCAGAAGGAGGAGGAGGGTCGGGGGCTAACCGATCCGGTACCTATGGTACTGTGGGGGCTCGGGGACCCCATTTCTTTCCTCTCTGATATGTTAGATCATATCAGAGGAGAGAGAATTTAATTTTAAATTGGATTTTTTTTTGTGATCGCCGTTATTCGGTGAAAAACGATGATCACGTGACAAGGGACCGCAAAAACTGGCCCTGATCATGTTCTCCAGGGACTCGACACTGGGGAGGGGGGGGGGGCGCTACACTGTTATTCCTCAGCGCTGTTAAACAGCAGTGCTGAGGAATAAGTACCCTTAACTGTTGCCATGAAAAGGTGCATCGGCGGTCTTTAAGGGGTTAAATGAAAAACATTCTAGTTTGATCTTATCCATCCAAAAAACATTGTTCCAATAGCCTTCTGGCTTGTCCAGACGATCTTTAGCAAACAGCAGATGGACATGATTGTTTTTTTTTTATTATATTTTTTATTGTTGTTCAGCGTCCTCCTGATTGAGGACTCATGAACATTAACATTACCTAATGTGAGACAGGCCTTTAGTTGCTTAGAGGTTACCTTGGGTTCCTTGGTGACCTTCCAGAATATTATACGCCTGGTTTTTGGAGTGATCTTTGTTAATTGACTACTCCTGGGGAGGGTAATGATGGTCTTGAATTTCCCCCAAACTCTTTAGAGATGGTTTTGAAACCTTTTCCAGCCTGATGAGCATCAATAACTTTACTTCTGAAGTCCTCAGAAACCTCCTTTGTTCGTGCCATGATATACTTCTACAAACATGTGTTGTGAAGATCAGACTATGATAGATCCCTGTTCTTTAAATAAAACAGGTCACCCACTCACACCTGATTGTCATCCCACTGATTGAAAACACCAGGCTCAGGGGCGGACATACCATTGGTGCAACCAGTGCAGTTGCAAAGGGGATCAAGAGAGAAGGGGGCCACATTTACCCAAAGCAGGTGAAACTGTGCATTAGCATGAGCTAGTGAACTCCAAAGGGCCCATATACAGCTCCTGCACAAGTGCCCTCTTCGGTCTGTGCTAGCTCCTGACGAGACTAGTTTCGCCTTCAAATTTTCTGCTAATCCTAAAGGTTCACATACTTTTTACCACTGTATTTCAGTATATAACTTCAGTGCAGACAGAGTTAATTTATTTTTATTTCAGGGCAAAGAAGTCGAGTCAAGGCTTGCGGTATATGAAGGCTGAGTTCCAGCCAGCTGCAAGGCATGGAGGCTGCTGTCCCAGGCAGACTGTCTGTATCCGCACAGGCCAGAAAGCCCATTAAGCTTAATTCTCTTAATTAAGTACATGCATTGCATACAAGGTGCACCTTTGCTCCCAGTTCATTGGATGTAAATACATTCTAAACTAATTACAGAACAACATAGCGTACACAGCCCTGAGCAAGCGAAGTCCTGTCTTCTCCGAGCCATAAATAACATGTCTCCCTCCCAGGTGTTGTTAAAACCATTTTCTGAATGAAAAATGAGTGTAAGCAGCAGACGGCTGGTGACAGGCACTCGATGTCAGGAGGATTCGGGATCCTAGATGATGAATTCATCTTAGATTCTCTGCTCTGTAAGTCCCAGGTATAGATGTACCGCAGCTCTACCGGCCCTGCAGCCGATCACACACATTCCCTTGTGGTCCCCAAAGCTTCATGAACCAATGTCAGAGGTGGACACAATCTGCACCAGACAACCTACACGTCATTGGTTTAGGCCAAGGCTGACGGTTATTGAAACATCTGCTCACGGGTTGATCCTTGTAGGACTCTTACCACATTGCAATATCTTCATCTTCTCCAATTACTGATATTTAATTATTATATTTTATTATTTATTCTTCTGTGAGTGAGAATCCGGTGTCTGTCTTTTAGGTGTTATACTTGAAGAGAGCACATTAGTTATGATCACCCAACCCACCGATTTCGATTGGACCAGCCTACCATGTGATGTGTACGAAGGTCTCCCCCCTGATAGATGATAGTCATTTTGTTTTTCAGCCAGATAAACCAGATTATGGCAGCAATTTATAGCTCATTTGAACAGGCCGATCCAGGCTATTAAATGAATGCCAATCGGCTACACACCAGCTGATCAGCGGTTGTTTACTGGCCCATTTAGAGACTGATGATGAAAGATGATGGGTACAGAATGATCGCGAATAAAACTGTTCTGTCCCCATACTGTATCATATTCTGTCCTCATATGGTATCACGTTCTGTCCCCATACGGAATCATGTTCTGTCCCCATACACCATCATGTTCTGCCCCCATACGGCATCATGTTCTGTCCCCATACACCATCATGTTCTGTCCCCATACACCATCATGTTCTGCCCCCATACACCATCATGTTCTGTCCCCATACACCATCATGTTCTGCCCCCATACGGCATCATGTTTTGTCCTCATACACCATCTTGTTCTGTCCCCATACGGTATCATGTTCTGTCCCCATATGCCATCATGTTCTGTCCCCATACGCCATCATGTTCTGCCCCCATACGCCATCATGTTCTGCCCCCATACACCATCATGTTTTGTCCCCATACACCATCATGTTCTGCCCCCATACGGCATCATGTTTTGTCCTCATACACCATCATGTTCTGTCCCCATACACCATCATGTTCTGCCCCCATACACCATCATGTTCTGTCCCCATACACCATCATGTTCTGCCCCCATACGGCATCATGTTTTGTCCTCATACACCATCTTGTTCTGTCCCCATACGGTATCATGTTCTGTCCCCATATGCCATCATGTTCTGTCCCCATACGCCATCATGTTCTGCCCCCATACGCCATCATGTTCTGCCCCCATACACCATCATGTTTTGTCCCCATACACCATCATGTTCTGCCCCCATACGGCATCATGTTTTGTCCTCATACACCATCTTGTTCTGTCCCCATACACCATCATGTTCTGTCCCCATACACCATCATGTTCTGCCCCCATACACCATCATGTTCTGTCCCCATACGCCATCATGTTCCATCACCATACGCCATCATGTTCTGCCCCCATACGCCATCATGTTCTGTCCCCATATGGCATCATCATGTTCTGTCCCCATATGGCATCATCATGTTCTGTCCCCATACGCCATCATGTTCCGTCCCCATATGGCATCATCATGTTCTGCCCCCATACACCATCATGTTATCAGCAGCACATGTCCTTTTACATGGGGGTAGAACAACCAATCATAAAGACAATACCCATCTTTCCTATTTATGTGGGGAGATGTTGATTTTTGGGCCTGCGTAAACCATCCAGTTTGTTGGCTGATCTAAATTTTCACAAGCCAATGATCGAGAATGAGCATTTGGACAATTATCGGCCCATGTAAAAGGGCCTTGCTACCCTTTGTCATCCACACAACTTTAAAGACCCCCATACACTTTAGATAGCTATCCCGCCCGACTCTTCCATTCACAGGAGCACTCCCTCTTTGGAGCGCGCCTGTCTTCTCTATGGGAACTGCTGGGAGACATCTATGGTGGCGGATTATATCTTAGGGAACAAAAGGATAGGCAGTCCAAAATCTGACATGCCAGATCCTTCTCTTCCCCAAGATCATCGGTCAGGGGCCCTCATACATATTAAGTTGTTGGCAGAGTCCGTTCATATTGGCGAGTTCAGCCGACGTTAGCCTAATGTGTATGGCGGCCTTTAGTTCTAGAGTCCATTCATGTCTAGTGAAAAATGAGCAATTGACGAACAAACCTTCTTAACGTGGCAGCTAATTGCATGGGGCTCTTTGCTGAAGAATCTCCAGTATATTTTATGCTGGGATTCATAGAAGTTGTCTCATAAAGGCAACCAATGTCTAACGGACATAAAGACAACATGGCGGGGTTAAAAATGGGTCGTCTTGATAAGGCAACCCCCTTGAAGTCCATGGACTACACAAAATCTGCAATTACTGACAATACTGGTGCTGAGAGGGGAAAGGAATTTATAGAAGTGAGTGGGACATTCCCTGGAATTCATCATATCCTGGGTGGTAAATGTTCAGAGACTTAATTTTCCTACTAAAGGCAAGTTTTATTGCAATAAATATTATTATGAATACATTCGGAGTTTATACCCCTCACATATCTCACGCTGGAGCAGCTCTGGAAGTGGCTGTTATACGCAGTCCAAAAAAATGGGCAGAAGATAAATTGTTTTAATTAATATTATGGGAAGTAAAATAAAATACAGTGTGCCAACAGTAATACTAAAGTATTGAGCACTTAGCAAACTTTTTTCTTTTTTTTTGCCCCAGTGCATATAAAAGGGTAACTAACGATACTTTCAATTAACTTTTCAGAATAAGCAGATCTGTGTGTACATGAAGATTAACACTATTTCTTGCCATTATATGACTTCTATCTTGTATTTTCACTAGTTTTCCCCTTTGCAGGCTCTCGCTCTCTAATTTGCAATTGACTCTGAGCTGGGATGTGGAGACTAGCTACTATGAGGTCTTCCATACACAGCACAGCACGCAGATGAATTCCTGCTCTTAATTCCCATTTTAGCACACAGAGACCAGCAACTGCAGTGTGGAGGACATTGTACAACAATACTGAGCAGTGTAGATATGAATCCAGCACTGGAGTAAAGTAAAAGACTTGTTATAAAATTCAGCACAATCTTTCCAGTCTGTTTTGGGGGGTGGGCTTGTCTCTGCTCACCACGTTCTCTTCTATACAATGCACACTTACAGTGCGCTCTATTGCCAGCTCGTCACTTCTCATTAGAGCTGGTGAAGGAGTGCACTGTCACTGTGCATTGAAAAGGAATATCGCACAGTGAGCAGAGAGCTTGTACTAAGCATAGGTCAGAATAGACAACCGATGCTTGGTCAGTAAAGCAGGGATTAGCCCAGCCCCTGAAACGGATATCACTGATGATGCTTCATTTCAGCTGCAGGAGTGATCTCAACCTTTGTCCCCGGTTGACGCCCCCCTTGAGTATCCCAGAATGCACTGGAGATTCTTAAAAAAAAAAAGTCATCAAAATAGAAGTTAAAAAATAAAAAATAAAATAGGGCAGAGAGAAACGGTAGGAATTTTTAAATAAAGTATATTAGAAAAGCAATTAGATTATTAAATTAAATTAAATATACAGATATTTAGGATTTAAATCAACATTCTTTTCAAACCACCCCTTTAAGCCTGTTTTTGATTTGTCTAAATTCTTCTTTTAACTTGCCCCCTTTTTTTTAAGTCTATTTTATTTGTTTTCCTGTTTGTTTTTTTTTGTTTTTTACGTTCTCAATTATGGGTAGGGTTGGTCAGCCGGTTCAATAACTACGTTTTTAAAAAGTCTAAATTTTTTGCTCAACTTTACTCCAGTCTCTGTTAGAATTTTTTTTTTTTTAATTTTGTGACATTTTAGAGGAACATGCAAAAAAAGGTAAAACAAAGAAAAAAAAAAGAGCATTTTTAATTAATGAACCACGAGCACTATTTTGAAGAATTTGGCTCAAAAAACATGTTCACGAATACCACGAGATAAAACAGGAAATATGACTTAAACAAAAAAAAAAAACTAAATGATGAATCAAGCTCAAAATATTTTTGCCTGTGGAAGTAAATAGGAAACCATGCAAACATGGTAAATAAAAAGCACCAGAGTTTCCACCATAGTGTTACATACATTAAAGCTTGTCTAAGAATAAGATATGGCAACGACTGGTAGAACAGTAGGACACAAAGTCCACAATAATCTCTTCTTTCTCTTAAACCCATTCTTAGAAGCATTTTTTCCAGACAAAAACCATTACTGCAGATTCTAGGTCCTCTCCGCATCCCTTGATGTCTTTCTGCTCTGCTCTCTATTTCCTTCTCGCCAACAGAAAGATACAAATGCAAAATTCAATAAATGCTAAAAAAAAAAAAAAAAGAAAAATATAAAACAACAAAACTACTAAGATCCACACAAAAACACCCATTTAATTGTTCATCTTTCCGGAGGTTTATTAAGTCTTTTGTTCCCCATTTTATTTGTTCCCAGGAAAGTGTTTTGATATATAATGTATTTACTTTTAGTAATTAATTTACACGCCATTCATATGAAAATGCTGACAGATAAAACAACAAGCGTGCAACTTTTAATTACACATTGAGTGACAGCATTACATAAACCCAAAATATTGTCTGAAGGATTTCCTATTTAGTTGTCCGACGTTGGCTTATTCAGCGGATTAAAGCTCACTACGTACGGCGGACTGATTTTTTTTTTTTTTTTTTAATGAGAAATTAAAAGATTACAAACAATAACCAGTGAATCATTGCATACACCAACTAAAGATGAATGGTAATTAGGCTGAGAATGATTAGGGGTAGATAATGCTAAAGCAATTAAATTATTTGTTTGGGAAGGTACTTGTGGAGTTGTGGGTGGCATTTTTGCTCTTATCAGATCCCTCGGAAATTATGATTGAAATCCTCCTACTTTTGATGCGTGTAAACAGACGGGAGATTAACATTTTTGGCGCTGCCAACAACAGATTTTGCAGATTTTCTTTTGCTCTACGGCATCGGTTCTGAAGCAGTAATAGGTGACCCGACTATTGTGGGGAGCTAGTGCTACTAAGCAAAGGAGGTCGTCACTTCCATACTGCCATATTTAGAGAGTAAGAATGGAAATGATCTCTAAACACGTTGTCTAGTTTTGAAAAAATTTCTTTAAAGGTGTAACGTGGCGCCAGGTGGTATCCGTGGGTGAGGTACTCGTCTCTTACGTCCTGGCACGCTACATGAATACTGGGGTCCTGGTTGGCTGTGTGGACTTTTGCTATAGTGGCGATCAGGGCTGTCACCAGGAATTTCAGGGCCCCATACTGGCAAAATTTTCGGGCCCCCATGAGACTCCGCCTCCATTCCTCGAACCTTCCACAGTCCCACCACCCACTCTTGGAAAAACTCCACTTCTGCACCACGTTCTCACCAATCACACATTAACAGTTCCCATCGGACACCAGATCACATACATAGCCAGCAGCCTTTGTTTTGGCCAAAAGATTTTTTAAGCCGCCACCACGACAAGGTAGACTCTTCTCGTCGGGCCATACTCTACTCTAACCTTTCTTAAAATATCCAGTACTCTTTTTAGGTATATTTTTATTTATTTTTCTTTAAGGGAATGTGTCACATACTTTTTTTAAAATGACCAATAATATCACATACAAGAGACAAATACCGTCACACCATGGCCGGATCACATATTACCACCACATAGTGACCGACTAATACCACATACAAGGAACAAATACTGACATACCATGACCAGACCGCATATTACCATCACATAGTGACCAAATAATACCACATACAAGGGACAAATACAGCACACCATGGCCAGACCACATATTTCCATCACATAGTTACCGAATACTACAATACTGATCATTGACAAAAAAACGCAATACTAATATTACCATAAGTGCCATTATACACAGGAGCTCTGTACATAGCATACAGTGTATAGAGTCAGTGTACAGATAACACACTGACTCACCAGCGATGTCTCTAGTTGAAGTCCTTCATCTTCTGTTTTCTCCTTCATCCAGCACAGACTGCCATCACTTCTTCCAGTCAGGACTCTCCCCACCCCCAGTTCATCATGTGCTCTCCCTACCCTCCACTTCCAGTTCATCATGTTCTCTCCCCAACCTCCACTCCCAGTTCATCATGTTCTCTCCCTACCCTCCACTCCCAGTTCATCATGTTCTCTCCCCATCCTCCACTCCCAGTTCATCATGTTCTCTCCTCACCCTCCACTCCCAGTTCATCATGTTCTCTCCCCACCCTCCACTCCCAGTTCATCATGTTCTCTCCGCACCCCCCACTCCCAGTTCATAATGTGCTCTTCCTACCCCCCTCTCCCAGTTCATCATGTGCTCTCCCCACCCCCCACTCCCAGTTCATCATGTGCTCTCGCCACCACCTACTCCCACTTCATCATGTGCTCTCCCCACCCCCCACTCACAGTTCATCATATGCTCTCCCCACCCACAGTTCATCATGTGCCCTCCTCACCCCCCCACTCCCAGTTCATCATGTGCTCTCCCCACCCCCCACTCCCAGGTCATCATGTGATCTCCCCACCCTCCACTCCCAGGTCATCATGTGATCTCCCCACCCTCCACTCCCAGGTCATCATGTGATCTCCCCACACTCCACTCCCAGGTCATCATGTGATCTCCCCATCACACACTCTCAGTTCATTATGTTCTTTCCCCACTCCCAGTTCATCATGTTCTCTCCCTACCCTCCACTTCCAGTTCATCATGCTCTCTCCCCAACCTCCACTCCCAGTTCATCATGTTCTCTACCTACCCTCCACTCCCAGTTCATCATGTTCTCTCCCCATCCTCCACTCCCAGTTCATCATGCTCTCTCCTCACCCTCCACTCCCAGTTCATCATGTTCTCTCCGCACCCCCCACTCCCAGTTCATAATGTGCTCTCCGCACCCCCCACTCCCAGTTCATAATGTGCTCTTCCTACCCCCCTCTCCCAGTTCATCATGTGCTCTCCCCACCCCCCACTCCCAGTTCATCATGTGCTCTCGCCACCACCTACTCCCACTTCATCATGTGCTCTCCACCACACACCCCCAAGACCATTTAATTCTATTAAAAAAAAAAATGTCATACTTACCTCTCATACGATCCCTTGCAGATGCAGCTCCACTTCCAGACTGGAAATATCCTGGCGCTCGATGCCGGCGAGTACACGATGATGTCTTCGCGTACGTGCTGACTCCAGCGCTTCACAGAAAAGGCGGAGGTACTCCCTTAGAGCTGCACAGAAGCAGAAGCTCCCTGCACCGAGATATATGCCACCGTCGGCGGCAGCACGCCAGCATGCGATACCCTAGGGCTCGGTGAGCAGAAGCACAAGAGGCGGACCCCGGGCCCCCGCTCTTTACTGCTGTTCACTGGGCCCCATACAGCAGTAAGGGCAGTAATGCCCTGATGGCTGCCCTGGTGGCGATACGCCCTTGCAGACCACATGGTGCAGTTGTATTTAGCTGCCAAGGACCAGATGTTAAGGGGTTAAGTGAGGGAAACCACAGTTCAAAAATAAACTTCTTTTTACTGACAAAATATCTTGGTATGAACTATATACAGCGGATAGTAGGTGTTATGACAGTGTAGCAACTCACTCAGGAAAATAGGTAAAACACTAAAAACTGCAACTGACCCTGCCCGTTCCTATACAGACTAGAGATCATGACCCCGCAGTACCTAGTGATTCCTGCGTGAGCTGAGATAGCCATAACCACAGACTAGATGATGGCAACTTGGACCAATGCTGCCTGAAAGGTCTTTGAGGGTTTCACGCTCCTCCTAAAGAACCGGAAGGCAGAGCATCCACATTCAAAAAAAAAAATGTCTTCTGTTCCTAAAGTAATACAGCAGGGGACATCTCAGTTTGGAATATGTCGTAGGTTTTATCGGCCTCATGCACACTAACATATTTCTTTTGTCTGTTTGTAACGTTATACCGGCAGGCCATATTTTACCTTGTCATTTAGAGTCACTGAAATTCAGGTGTGTGCAGAGCTATTGCACAGGAAAAAAACGTATTTTCTTTAGTTAATTGTGTGCTCCTACCACTGTATCTGACCAACATGAGTGGGAAAAAGAGAGGGCGTGCTGGAAGGGGGAATATGCTTGGTGTTCAAGGTGTACGTGGGGTACGTGGTAATGTTAGTGAAAGCACTAGTGAACCAACACAAACAAGTCCCATCTAAAGACAACTGACAACTTCTGTTACTGGACGGCCTGCTGCACTCTCTTCCTTGGGCAGCCGCACAGCGACACGCCTTGTTGATAAGACCCAGAAAGAGCAGGTGCTCCAGTGGATGGCAAGCTCTGTTTCCAGTGCCCTCTCCTCTTCTTCCTCCACCTCAACATCACACGAAGTACAGTCCACAGAGGTGGCACCCCAATTACCCATGATTCCCCCCACGTCACAACTGGCCAACTGCCCAACTGACTGTAGAAAACCACAGATGGGCAAGTCTGTAGAACTCTTCACCCATTGTACACCATGAGCATCAGAAGTGTACTCCAAACAGTCACAGAGTCAAAGGGAGGAAAGCATCTGCACCGATGCCCAAAATTTTTTTAGCTTGGATTTGGGGCAGGACGAAGTGGGCTCCGAGCAGGTTTCTGACCCTCATCACCAGAAGTTAACCGCAGGGGAGGGAGGTGATCCCGATGAGACTCAGATACCTGAGGCTCATGCGGACTGTACTGTGCTGTCAGGGCAACAAGAGGAGAGGGGTCACTCTGAGGGCGAGGAATGGGATAAAACATTGGATGATGACGAGGTTGAAGATCCTACTTGGTGTGAACCCAGAGTCACGCAGCCGAGTAGCTCATCTGAGGAGGTGGAGGAGGAAGACGAGGAGGTTACATTTCGCCCTACGGCGCAGACACGGAGTGATGCAAGCACGATGAGCACTGCATCCTGTGGCCAGCAGCGGTCACGGGTCTGCAGCTCGAAGGGGCAGCAAGGGTTGCCTAGCATGGGCCTTTTTTGTCACTACAAAGGAAGAGCCAACTCGCGTTATCTGCAAACTTTGCGATAAAAAACTCATTAGAGGGAAAAACTGCAATAATTTGACTACTACGTGCATGAACGTTCACATGCTCAAACAACATTCTTTACTCTGGGAATCTTTATCGCGCTGAAATGCGGACTAGTGCACCTCAACAACCATCAGCTGCCCCATCAAACGCATCCGCTGCTTCTTCCTCCTCCTCTGTTACCGTGCCAAGTATTGTCACGCAGGTCTCCCATAACAGAAACTCCGGTTCTTTACCCGCTCCAGTCAGGCTGAGTGACAGCCCGTCAGCTGTAACGGAAGCGGACATGCCTGCTGTGTTTGTTTCACTGTGCACACCGCATGTTTCTCAATCCACCGTAACATCTGCACCTCACTCATGGTCCACCAGTTTTTCAAGTTCACCATTCTCCGCCCTCTCTCAGCACCTTAACCAGCCCTCAGTCCCACAGTTGTGATCACATAAAAGATTGTTTCATCCTACGCATGACAAAGCTAAGAGGTTGAACTCCACCATCTCCAATCTTTTGGCCACGGAAATGCTGCCTTTCCGCCTGGTAGATACAGACGGTTTCCGAAAGATGATGGCTGTCGCAGTCCCCCCATACCAGTTGCCCAGTCGCCATTACTTCTCTAAGAAATCTGTGCCTGCGCTACACCAGCATGTCGCAGACAACATCACCTGTCTAAATCTACGTGTGCCAAGGTGCATTTCACCACAGACACCTGGACGAGTAAGCATGGCCAAGGGCGTTAAATCTCGCTGACTGGGCACTGGGTGACTCTGGTGACTGTGGGGGAAGGCGGGGAAGGGGCTGTTCCACAAATCTTGGAATCCCCAAGGCTTGCAGAAGAAACCACTGTATTTCCCACTTCCTCCACTGCTTCTGCGTCTTCCATCTCCTCTAGGGCCTCCACCTGGGCACTCAACCTCTGCCTTAACGAGACACGCGTTCCAAGGATGCAGAGTGAATACACACCACCTCCGTACTGCACAGTCAGGGCTCACCGTAATCGGGCAGTCTTCAATATGCCTTGGAGATCGCAGTCATACAGGTGAAGAGTTGTGGACAGCTCTCCAGGCTCAGTTTGGGCAATGGCTGTCTCCGCTGAACCTAGAGCCAGGGAAGGCCATGTGCGATAACGGTGCCAACCTATTAGCAGCCCTATGCTGAGGCCACTATCCTGACCTGGATGAGCTGCTTCACAAAGTACGTAAGCTGTGTGCTCACTTCCACTGTTCGCACCCCTCATGTCATCGACTTGCAACGATACAGAGGTCTTTGTGCGTGCCAGTTAACAGGTTGATCTGCGATTTGCCGACGCAGTGGAATTCCACTCTGCACATGTTGCAGCGACTGTGCCAGCAGCAACAAGCTCTGACGCAGTATGTCATGACGTATAGCTTGGGGCAGCGCAGTACGGACTTGTGGAATATCACGTTTGCGGAGTGGGAACAGAATAATGACCTCTGCACCCTTCTGAAATGGCTACTAAACTGGTTAGTGCTGACAATGCCGTCATCAGCATCACTATTCCGATCATATACATGCTGGAGCAAACTCTGAATAACCTGCAGCAGGAGGTGGTGGCCCCAGAAGAAAAGGAGGATGCGGAAGGGATGCCAATGTCTCAAATTTCCAGACTGTCGTCACACAAGCGGATGCCAAGTGACGGTGGATTACAGCGATCCAGGGGGTTTGGTGATACCAGGCAAACTGTTAGTGAAGGTGCAAGAGCCGAGAAACTAATGGAGGAGGAAGAGGTGATGGGCGAGCAGCTGTCAAGAGGATGAAGAAGATAATCATCCCCTCTCGTTTGAACGTGGTTGACAGGAGGGGATAGAGGAAACAAGCATCAGTGTTATGCAGCCCACAATACAGCCTGGCTTTGGACCTCCTGGAAGAGCCCGACATATGAGTGCCTTCTTGATGCACTATTTGCAACATGATCCCCGTATAGTTAGGATTCTAAATAATGCTGACTACTGGGTTGCCACTCTGTTACATCCACGTTATAAGAGAGTCAATTTTTCCAGATGCTTCCCACCCTGGAAAGGGACCCGCTTATGTTGGAGTATCGAAACAAGCTTTTAAGCAACCTTAATAGAGGTTTTCCCCAAGATAACAGTGAGGCACACAGTGTGTCTTTCAACCTCCGGCACATCAGTTCGTCAACGCCAAAACATTAGCAGCAGCAGAGTAAGTGGAAGAAGCAATTTCTGGGAGTCCTTTCACACATTTTTTGCACCAGCTCGTGCACCAGCACAACAGAGTACAAGTCTGACACGTGGTGAACTACTGGAGAGGATGGTGCAGGAGTATCTAGAGTTCAATATCAATACCATCAGGGAGGGTTTGGACCCTTTTACATGTTGGTCTTCAAAAATGGATGGATGGCATGAGCTCGCCTCTCATGCCTTGGAGGTTTTATCATGCCCGGCAGCCAGCGTTCTCTATGAACATGTCTTCAATGCGGCTGGTAGTGTCTTGACGGATAAGCGCACCCGGCTGTCCCCTGAAAGTGTAGACCGCCTAACTTTCATCAAGATGAACAAGTCATGGATCTCCAAGGACTTTTGCACCCCAATTGCAGACAGTACAGAGTAGGCGATGTTGTCGTTTTGGGTGTGCTGCATTGATCTCTTGAAATTGCAGTCTGTGATATGGCTTCTGTGCCTGCTCTTGCTGCTGCTGCAGGTTTTAGGCCCTAATTTTGGGAAATGTGGAGAATTCTGATTGTGTCTCCATCCATTGGGTTTGCTGTAGTGGGACAGGTTTGGGTCTGCGTTAAACTACTTGTAGTCTGATGACATTGATGCCACTTCGGTGGTGTTAGGCCCTCATTTAGGGCAATGTGAATACTCCTGGTTAGGTCTCCATCTCCTGGGTTGGCTGTACTGGAAGAAGTGTGGGTCTTATTTACACTATTTCTACAGTAGTGAAATTGATGCCACTTTGCTGGTGTCTGCCACTAATATTTTGAAATGTGGAGAATCATGATTGGGTGTCCATCTATTGGGTTGGCTGTAGAAGAACTGGTTTTGGCCTCTTTTGCAATACTTATACTCTATTGAATTTGATGCCACTTCGGTGGTGTTAGGCCCTCATTTAGGCAATGTGAACACTCCTGGTTAGGTCTCCATCTCTTGGGTTGTCTGTACTGGAAGAGATGTGGGTCTCATTTACACTATTTCTATTGTAGTGAAATTGATTACACTTTGCTGGCGTCTGACGCTAATTTTTGGAAACGTGGGGAATCCTGAATGGGTCTCCATCCATTGCGTTGACTGTAGTGGAAGAGGTTTTGGTCTCCATGCATTTCTAGTTATACTGTGGTGAAATTGAGCATTTGGTGTAGATATTATTCTCCCCAAACGGGTACACAAACGTGATAAACTCTAAATTGATTTTCAATAAACAACCATCAGCTGCCCCATCAAATACCTCTGCTGCTTCTTCTTCCTCCTCTGTTACCGTGCCAAGTTGTATCACCCAGGTGTCCGACAGAACCAGCTGTATACCCACCGCAGTTAGGCTGAGTGGCAGCCCGTCAGCTGTAAGTGAAGCGGACATGCCTGCTGTGTTTGTTTCTCTGAGCACACCACACGTTTCTCAATCCACCGTAACATCTCCGCCTGCACCTCACTCACGGTCTATCGGTTTGTCCATTTCACCGTACTTTGCCCTGTCTCAGCACTGCAGCCAGCCCTCAATCCCGCTGTTGTGGTCACGTAAAAGATTGTTTTATCCTACACATGACAAAGCTAAGAGGTTGAACTCCACCATCTCCAATCTTTTGGCCACGGAAATGGTGGTTTTAGGCCCTATTTTCCGATTGAGTCTGCATCTCCTGGGTTGGCTGTAGTGGGACAGGTATGGGTCTGCGTTAACCTACTTGTAGTCTGATGACATTGATGCCTCTTCGGTGGTGTTAGGCCCTAATTTAGGGCAATGTGAATACTCCTGGTTAGGTCTCCATCTCCTGGGTTGGCTGTACTGGAAGAGGTGTGGGTCTTATTTACGCTATTTCTACAGTAGTGAAATTGATCCCACTTTGCTAACGTCTGCCACTATTTTTTTTTAAATGTGGGGAATCCTGATTGGGTCTCCATCTATTGGGTTGGCTCTAGTGGAACCTTCCTGTTCTGCCGTATAAGTTGTGTAAGGTTGCGTACCTGTCCTTGCTGCACTCCTGATACAGACTCTGCCTGCTGCACTCCTGATACAGACTCTGCCTGCTGCACTCCTGATACAGACTCTGCCTGCTGCACTCCTGATACAGACTCTGCCTGCTCTACTCCTGATGCAGACTCTGCCTGCTGCACTCCTGATACAGACTCTGCCTGCTGCACTCCTGATACAGACTCTGCCTGCTGCACTCCTGATGCAGACTCTGCCTGCTGCACTCCTGATGCAGACTCTGCCTGCTGCACTCCTGATACAGACTCTGCCTGCTGCACTCCTGATACAGACTCTGCCTGCTGCACTCCTGATGCAGACTCTGCCTGCTGCACTCCTGATGCAGACTCTGCCTGCTGCACTCCTGATACAGACTCTGCCTGCTGCACTCCTGATGCAGACTCTGCCTGCTGCACTCCTGATGCAGACTCTGCCTGCTGCACTCCTGATGCAGACTCTGCCTGCTGCACTCCTGATACAGACTCTGCCTGCTGCACTCCTGATACAGACTCTGCCTGCTGCACTCCTGATACAGACTATGCCTGCTGCACTTGTAGCACCCCGAGGACTCGGCTGCTACAGGAGTATTGCACCTCGAACCAGAGGTGTGGTATTCCACTCCCGGGTAAGGATGGAGTGTGGAGCGGGGCTCAGTAGGCTGCATGCACCACACTCACCCCATTTCCGGGGGACAGATCAACGGTACTCCCACCAGATAGATGTGCAGGTACGACAGCGTCTGTCCCTGGCTGGAGTGGGGAGGGAGGAGGAATATCCCAGTGGTGTAGGAGCAGACAGGGGAGGGACTCTGGGCATAGGTAGGAGCCCATTGGGTGCTGGTCACCTGGGCTCGGGTGTCAGAAGGGAGTATAAAAGGTGGGCACCATCTTAGGACAGGGTCTGTGCAGTCCGGTTCAGAGAGGAGAGGAGCTCAGCCAGGAGGGCTGACAGGGAGCTGTGGCTCAGTCCGGGCACAGCTCCAGAGCCGGGCCTGAAGTGGAGGCCTGAGACAGCAGAAAGAGAAAGGAGGCAAGAAACACCAGGAAAGGCCCAGAGACGCAAGAGAGGAGGGAACCCTAAGATCCCACGGAATAACGGGTGAAGGGTTGGCAGAACAGGGTACCGGATCCCAAACTGGTGGAGGCCAATTATCCTTAGCCAGGAACCGGAGGTCGTGGTCAAGTCTTGGCGCGACCCCTCACCATATCCACCAGGAAGGCACACCGTATAGGGTCAGGGAAACCGGGAAAGGTTTCGCCACCAGAAGGCCCGAGGGAGCTGGACAAAGGTGGGTCCCTGGTGGGGACGGCCAGAGAAAGGAAAGAGAGGGAAGCCCTGAACCACACTCCGGAATTGCCTGGGAGTTGACCGAGTCCCTCCCCTGGTGAACGCAGCACGGCTCGGGTGGTCACTCTTGGCCGAAGTGATCTGAGCACCAACAGTGAGTAAAGCTTTGGAAACTGCATTTCAAGCCTCTGTGTTTCATCGCCGCACCTGCACCATCAGTACTGGGACACCCACACCATCACTCCCATCATCATCTCCACAATAGCTGCCCTGAGGCGATACTCCTCCCGTGGGGAGTCATCCCACTCTCAGCTGCACAAATTACATCAGCCTCAGCGGTCTGCAGTGCAGCGGCGGTCCCCACTGACCGCAATCCACGGGTGGCGTAGTCGAACTCTATAACATCTTATTCTAAGTTCTGCCACTTGGTTTGACACCCTGGGCATGGACCGGGTCACCGCCACGAGGACTACTACCCCTATCAGATCCGGCTCCGGGTATTCCCCGCATGCGCAACGCTGCTGCCCAACATGGCCCAGGGGGTGCGTCACACTCCTGATACAGACTCTGCCTGCTGCACTCCTGATACAGACTCTGCCTGCTGCACTCCTGATGCAGACTCTGCCTGCTGCACTCCTGATACAGACTCTGCCTGCTGCACTCCTGATACAGACTCTGCCTGCCGCACTCCTGATACAGACTCTGCCTGCCGCATTCCTGATACAGACTCTGCCTGCTGCACTCCTGATACAGACTCTGCCTGCTGCACTCCTGATACAGACTCTGCCTGCCGCACTCCTGATACAGACTCTGCCTGCCGCACTCCTGATACAGACTCTGCCTGCCGCACTCCTGATACAGACTCTGCCTGCCGCACTCCTGATACAGACTCTGCCTGCCGCATTCCTGATACAGACTCTGCCTGCTGCACTCCTGATACAGACTCTGCCTGCCGCATTCCTGATACAGACTCTGCCTGCTGCTCTCCTGATACAGACTCTGCCTGCTGCACTCCTGATACAGACTCTGCCTGCTGCACTCCTGATACAGACTCTGCCTGCTGCACTCCTGATACAGACTCTGCCTGCTGCACTCCTGATACAGACTCTGCCTGCTGCACTCCTGATACAGACTCTGCCTGCTGCACTCCTGATACAGACTCTGCCTGCCGCACTCCTGATACAGACTCTGCCTGCCGCACTCCTGATACAGACTCTGCCTGCCGCACTCCTGATACAGACTCTGCCTGCCGCACTCCTGATACAGACTCTGCCTGCCGCATTCCTGATACAGACTCTGCCTGCTGCACTCCTGATACAGACTCTGCCTGCTGCACTCCTGATACAGACTCTGCCTGCCGCATTCCTGATACAGACTCTGCCTGCCGCACTCCTGATACAGACTCTGCCTGCTGCACTCCTGATACAGACTCTGCCTGCCGCACTCCTGATACAGACTCTGCCTGCCGCACTCCTGATACAGACTCTGCCTGCTGCACTCCTGATACAGACTCTGCCTGCTGCAATCCTGATACAGACTCTGCCTGCTGCACTCCTGATGCAGACTCTGCCTGCTGCACTCCTGATACAGACTCTGCCTGCTGCACTCCTGATACAGACTCTGCCTGCTGCACTCCTGATACAGACTCTGCCTGCTGCACTCCTGATACAGACTATGCCTGCCGCACTCCTGATACAGACTCTGCCTGCCGCACTCCTGATACAGACTCTGCCTGCTGCACTCCTGATACAGACTCTGCCTGCTGCACTCCTGATGCAGACTCTGCCTGCTGCACTCCTGATACAGACTATGCCTGCTGCACTCCTGATACAGACTATGCCTGCTGCACTCTGATACAGACTCTGCCTGCTGCACTCCTGATACAGACTCTGCCTGCCGCACTCCTGATACAGACTCTGCCTGCCGCACTCCTGATACAGACTCTGCCTGCCGCACTCCTGATACAGACTCTGCCTGCTGCACTCCTGATACAGACTCTGCCTGCCGCACTCCTGATACAGACTCTGCCTGCTGCACTCCTGATACAGACTCTGCCTGCCGCACTCCTGATACAGACTCTGCCTGCTGCACTCCTGATACAGACTCTGCCTGCCGCACTCCTGATACAGACTCTGCCTGCTGCACTCCTGATACAGACTCTGCCTGCTGCACTCCTGATACAGACTCTGCCTGCTGCACTCATGATACAGACTCTGCCTGCCGCATTCCTGATACAGACTCAGCCTGCTGCACTCTGATACAGACTCTGCCTGCTGCATTCCTGATACAGACTCAGCCTGCTGCACTCCTGATACAGACTCTGCCTGCTGCACTCTGATACAGACTCTGCCTGCTGCCCTCCCGATACAGACTCCGCCTGCTGCCCTCCCGATACAGACTATGCCTGCTGCACTCCTGATACAGACTCTGCCTGCTGCACTCCCGATACAGACTCTGCCTGCCGCACTCCTGATACAGACTCTGCCTGCTGCACTCTGATACAGACTCTGCCTACTGCATTCCTGATACAGACTCAGCCTGCTGCACTCCTGATACAGACTCTGCCTGCTGCACTCTGATACAGACTCTGCCTGCTGCCCTCCCGATACAGACTCCGCCTGCTGCCCTCCCGATACAGACTATGCCTGCTGCACTCCTGATACAGACTCTGCCTGCTGCACTCCCGATACAGACTCTGCCTGCCGCACTCCTGATACAGACTCTGCCTGCTGCACTCCTGATACAGACTCTGCCTGCTGCACTCCCGATACAGACTCTGCCTGCTGCACTCCCGATACAGACTCTGCCTGCCGCACTCCCGATACAGACTCTGCCTGCCGCACTCCCGATACAGACTCTGCCTGCCGCACTCCCGATACAGACTCTGCCTGCCGCACTCCTGATACAGACTCTGCCTGCTGCACTCCTGATACAGACTCTGCCTGCTGTACTCCTGATACAGACTCTGCCTGCTGCACTCCTGATACAGACGCTGCCTGCTGCACTCCTGATACAGACTCTGCCTGCTGCACTCCTGATACAGATTCTGCCTGCCGCACTCCTGATACAGACTCTGCCTGCTGCACTCCTGATACAGACTCTGCCTGCTGCACTCCTGATACAGACTCTGCCTGCTGCACTCATGATACAGACTCTGCCTGCCGCATTCCTGATACAGACTCAGCCTGCTGCACTCTGATACAGACTCTGCCTGCTGCATTCCTGATACAGACTCAGCCTGCTGCACTCCTGATACAGACTCTGCCTGCTGCACTCTGATACAGACTCTGCCTGCTGCCCTCCCGATACAGACTCCGCCTGCTGCCCTCCCGATACAGACTATGCCTGCTGCACTCCTGATACAGACTCTGCCTGCTGCACTCCCGATACAGACTCTGCCTGCCGCACTCCTGATACAGACTCAGCCTGCTGCACTCTGATACAGACTCTGCCTACTGCATTCCTGATACAGACTCAGCCTGCTGCACTCCTGATACAGACTCTGCCTGCTGCACTCTGATACAGACTCTGCCTGCTGCCCTCCCGATACAGACTCCGCCTGCTGCCCTCCCGATACAGACTATGCCTGCTGCACTCCTGATACAGACTCTGCCTGCTGCACTCCCGATACAGACTCTGCCTGCCGCACTCCTGATACAGACTCTGCCTGCTGCACTCCTGATACAGACTCTGCCTGCTGCACTCCCGATACAGACTCTGCCTGCTGCACTCCCGATACAGACTCTGCCTGCCGCACTCCCGATACAGACTCTGCCTGCCGCACTCCCGATACAGACTCTGCCTGCCGCACTCCCGATACAGACTCTGCCTGCCGCACTCCCGATACAGACTATGCCTGCTGCACTCCTGATACAGACTCTGCCTGCCGCACTCCTGATACAGACTCTGCCTGCTGCACTCCTGATACAGACTCTGCCTGCTGTACTCCTGATACAGACTCTGCCTGCTGCACTCCTGATACAGACGCTGCCTGCTGCACTCCTGATACAGACTCTGCCTGCTGCACTCCTGATACAGATTCTGCCTGCCGCACTCCTGATACAGACTCTGCCTGCTGCACTCCTGATACAGACTCTGCCTGCTCTACTCCTGATACAGACTCTGCCTGCTGCACTTCTGATACAGACTCTGCCTGCTGCACTCCTGATACAGACTCTGCCTGCTGCACTCCTGATACAGACTCTGCCTGCTGCACTCCTGATACAGACTCTGCCTGCTGCTCTCCTGATACAGACTCTGCCTGCTGCACTCCTGATACAGACTCTGCCTGCTGCACTCCTGATACAGACTCTGCCTGCTGCACTCTGATACAGACTTTGCCTGCTGCACTCCTGATACAGACTCTGCCTGCTGCACTCCTGATACATACTCTGCCTGCTGCACTCCTGATACAGACTCTGCCTGCTCTACTCCTGATGCAGACTCTGCCTGCTGCACTCCTGATACAGACTCTGCCTGCTCTACTCCTGATACAGACTCTGCCTGCTGTACTCTGATATAGACTCTGCCTGCTGCACTCCTGATACAGACTCTGCCTGCTGCACTCCTGATGCAGACTCTGCCTGCTGCACTCCTGATACAGACTCTGCCTGCTGCACTCCTGATACAGACTCTGCCTGCTGCACTCCTGATACAGACTCTGCCTGCTGCTCTCCTGATACAGACTCTGCCTGATGCACTCCTGATACAGACTCTGCCTGCTGCACTCCTGATACAGACTCTGCCTGCTGCTCTCCTGATACAGACTCTGCCTGCTGCACTCCTGATACAGACTCTGCCTGCTGCACTCCTGATATAGACTCTGCCTGCTGCACTCCTGATACAGACTCTGCCTGCTCTACTCCTGATGCAGACTCTGCCTGCTGCACTCCTGATACAGACTCTGCCTGCTGCACTCCCGATACAGACTCTGCCTGCTGCACTCTGATGCAGACTCTGCCTGCTCTACTCCTGATACAGACTCTGCCTGCTGCACTCCTGATACAGACTCTGCCTGCTGCACTCCTGATACAGACTCTGCCTGCTGCACTCTGATACAGACTTTGCCTGCTGCACCATCTAGTCTGTCCTACTGGGTCCAGCTGCTGCGCGTCCGTTGGTCTGGCACCTGGCGTTCATCGGGAGCCAAGTCTGACCTCACCATCAGAGGCTCTAGTGAGCAGTCTGGTGCTCGCTTAGTCACGCCCGTCCAGGCTCTCCGGGGTCCATGGCACAGTGGTTCCACAAACCACGTCTGTGACAGTGCGCCCTCGCAGGCAGGGTCCTCTCTCCTGTTGTACCAGTTGGTGACCCCTTTTGACATGTAAAGTGCAACTGAATAAATGTCGCTGTCACAGTAATAATAATTATAGTACTTGTACTCTGGGTCAATTGATGGCACTTCCCTGGTGTCTACACCTAATTTGATGTGTTTTTTTGGGCCCATTTCTAGGTGTTGTATATGCATTTTTTTGATCCCCCCATAGACTCCTATGGGATTAGGAAATGTTCGACGAACATTCGGCGAATAAATTCGACGAACATCAATTTGTTCGGGGAACTTTTCCGAACTGAACACTGAAATGTTCGCTCATGCCTAATATTGACCCAAGCGAAGTACTTACCATATATCCTTGTAAAAAGACAAGCTGATATAACATGTGGTCCTTGTGCAAAGTTAAGCAACTTTCTAAATAGTTTTTATTAAAAATGATAGACTATTTTGCTGCTGCAGTGTGTAGATTCTTTGTTTAGTTCAGTGCTTTTAAAAAAATAATATAAATCCGTCAAAGCTTTCAATTCTTAAGAACTTCGGAAGAGTAGCTGCTGCGCTGTGGAAGTGACGCAAGTGGAAGCTGGAGAATCGCTGGCAGGAGCGGTCTATAACCAGCTCTGTGCCAGGAGAAATTGGCGCTGGGCACAACAGGCAGCTAGTCAGCAATTAGCTGCCTGTTAGATCATATGCCCCTAGTAAAAAATTATATAGTCTTGAATGACCCTTTTAATGACATACAAACTTAAGTCACTGCGGTCTAGTGGGATAGCTGCTAACTGAACACTAGTGCAGCCAACAGCTATCCCTTCTGACTCCCCTCTAAACACGAGCGAACTCCTCGACCAAGAGTTCATGAAACCTCTGACCGTGGCCGATCTCTCCAAAAAATAATTGAAATGTCATCATATCCAATGATCGTTTCCTCCTGAGAATATAATATTAAAAATTCTCTAGCTAGGAAAGATGAAGCTGGAAATCTGGGAAACTGCCCAAATCTTTATTTATAGACTTGATTTTATTTATGCCTTTAATAATTAACATTGACACCAATAAAACAATGAAGACGTGTGCGGCCGTGGAGTCCAACATTGTAATAGTCTTTCCTTTGCACTATCAGGATTTACCTCTTAACTGGGGGCGAGTCAAACTTTGATCCAGACTTTGACAATAAACTATAATAAGTATATATCAGAGTATCTCCATTTACAGATGAATCTCCGGATAGAAAACTTCCATGAATACAAATGTGTTTGTGAATCGATTCTCTATCATTATCAATTTCTGCAATAATCCAGAATCACCATTTTGCTGCATTCTGAGGGCCAGGAAAGCAATAATAATAAAAAGATCTTGTGCTCATCTCTCCTCAGCCTTCTCCATACTTTTTCTGATGCCGCCAACCCTCCGATGGGGTCCTCTGTCTTCTATGTTCTCTTTTCTGGTCTCCACCGTAGTGGTTCTTCACTAGACCCCATTCTGTCACTTGAAGTGGGACACACATTGAAGACGTGTCATGCTCCACGCGGTCAAGTGCGGTGCGACACATATCATTGATGTAAAAAATGTGAGTCCAGTCCCATGAGACAACGAGGGGCCTAATGAAGAACTATATAACAGCAGAGACAGGAGCCGAGCTCCGATCACTGCTATTAACCAGGGGCAAACTATAGTAAGTGCAGAGGTTGCAATTGCACCCGGGCCCTGAAATGACTCAAGATGTCCCTCTGACCAATATGAAAAGACTATGTCTATTGAAGACCTGTAAGAGTTGGGGGCCTGTTGGAGATTTTGCCTTTGGGCCCAAGACTTTTAAGCTACACCCCTGCCATTGAGCAATAAGATGTCGCTGTCAATCTCTGACAGTTGCATTTCAATGGAGCAGGCACACTAGCTCCTATCAGGCCCCTGTGACCAGATCATGCTAAAGACCCCCATCGCTAAGATCTTGTGACCATGATTTTTCCTATATACTATAATACTGTTGTAATGCACTGTATACAGTGGTGCTTGAAAGTTTGTGAACCCTTCAAAATGTTCCATATTTTTGCATATGTTTGACCTAAACAACATCAGATTTTCACACAAGTTCTAAAAGTAGATACAGAACCAAAATCAAACAAAGGAGCTAAAAATATTAAACATAGTCCTTTTTTTAATTGAGGAAAATGATCCAATATCACATGTGTGTGAACCTCTAGGATTAGCAGAGAACTTCAGAAATCAGAGCCTGGCGTATTCAACCAATGAGATAACAATCAGGTGAGAGTGGGCGACCTGTTTTATTTGCAGAACAGGGATCTATTAAAGTTTGATCTTCACAAAATATTTGTGAAAATGTATCAAGGCACAAACAAAAAAAAAAAGATGTTTCTGAGGACCTCAGAAGAAGAGATGTTGATACTCATGAGGCTGGAAAAGGTTACAAAACCATCTCTAAAGAATTAGGACAATAATCTGCAGTCAGCCAGATTGTGTACAAATGGAGGAAATTCAAGAGTAAATTTTGAAGGGGTCTCAAAGAATAAATAAAAAAAAGTTTTTAGAATTTAAAAATTACAAAAAAATTCATAATCATCCCCACCTTTTTTTCCCCAATAAAACAAAAGAAATAAAAACAATACCCAATATCAGTAAAAATCTCGTCTTTGAAAATGAATTATCCTGCATGGTTGTGTGTACCCCAAAATGGAGCCAATGAAAACGTCACCATGCAAAAAACAAGCGACAAAGATTAAAAAAGTTATGACTAGGAAAAAAGAGAGGAAAAAATAAGCAAAATGTCTGCAGAAGCAATGGGTTCAGTTGTGATTTATTACATTGTTCTAAAACCTATAAATTGGGAGACTGGTAAGGGCACTAGTGTGACCTGACCGCTTTCTCCACGTTCTCCGTACCTGACTGTATCTGTTAGTGAAGGGCATCACCCCACTCAAGTGACTTCCGAACATGTTCTTACTCCGATCTCGCATTTCTGTTCCACCAAACCTTTTATAAAAATACATTTTTACAGCTGGAGCTCATTTTCGAGCAGAAGCCTTTTCACTTTGGGTTGTCAAGAATCAGGAGGTTTTTCATTAGCATAAACAAAACTGAAAACTCTGGAATTTCTATCAATAGGCTCGGAATAAATTGACGGGAATTTGGCAGTTACAGGGGAGAAACAAGAAACCGCAAAGTACGGAACACGTGAAAGAAAAGGAAAATTATTCCATTGTTATAAATCCCGTTTGTTACGTTGATTTCAGCGCCCACACAGACGATGACAAAGTAAGAAAAAGCCTCATGGATGCAACTTATTAAAGCCTTCCTTGTTTTGTTATCTTCTATTATGTTGTGGCTAGATGATTAAAAGTTGTTATTATAGATTTATGTTACCTTATATTACACTGGATTATTGCATAGTGCGGAAGCTATTTTCAAGATGGCTGGACTTGCCGAAAAAGAAGAAGGAATCAAAATTGCCGGACGAATCATCAACAATCTTAAATATACAGACGATACAACATTGATAGCAACAAGCGTAGATGGAGGGAAGGACTTATTAAGGAACATCAATATGGAAAGCTCGAACATTGGATGTCTACTCAACATGAAGAAGACAAAGATATTGACCACTGTCAGGTACGACCAGGACTTAGAGATTGACGATGAGGAACTGAAAGTAGTAAAGGACTTCAACCTACTCGGATCTATGATCACTCAAGATGCAGCGACAACAACGGAAGTCAATAGGAGAATAGTTATCGGCAAATCACCAATGAAGTCACTGGACAAGGTCTTCAAATCGAGGAACATTTCACTGGTGACGAAGACACAGCTCATACATAGTCTGGTCTTTTCTGTAGTAACATACGGATAAAAAAACAAGGTAGACGAAGAACTGACGCCTTCGAAATGTGGTGCTGGAGAAGGATGTTATCAATACCATGGATGGCAAGAAAAACAAACAAATCAATTTTGGAACAAATTAAGCCAGACATGTCGCTCGAAGCAAGGATCACCAAGCTACGACTTGACTCCTGTGGACACATCGTACTAGGAAAGCAATCACTAGAGAAGGACATCATGGTCGAAGAATAGAAGGAACAAGGCGAAGAGGAAGACCAGCAACCCGATGGCTTGATACAATAAAAATAATGGCGGTGAAGACACTGGTGGACTTATCTAGGCTTGTACAAAATCAATCTTCCTACAGACCGTTCATCCATCAAGTCGACAAGGCTCGAGATCGAGCCAAAGGTTGGTAAATTATTATAAATATTGCATAATGATAGAAAGGTATTTACATATATAATGAAAGACAAAAAAATAACCAGAATAAAATTTGCTTCCATCACTTGTTGCACTAAAAGAGTTTTCCAGGACTTAGAAATTGATGACTTATCTTTGGATAAATCATAAATATCTGATGGGTGGTGGAGAAATCTGCTGGCAGACATCTCTGCCTCATAGGCTGTGTGCCCACGATGCATTTTTAAGCGTTTCCGCAGCGGCAATTCCGCTGCAGAAACGCTTAAAAAACGCTTGGTAGAAGGCCTGCCATGTTCCCCAATGATAATCCGCATGAGCTGTGCACATGCTGCGGAAATTTCTGCTGCGGATTATCATTGCGGAAAAAAACGCAGCACTACCAATTACTTTGCGGAAGCGCTGCGTTTTCGCCGGCATTGACTTGCATTGGAACGCATGGATTCCGCATCACTGCATCTGTACATGCGGATAACATGCGTTTCAATGTGCGGATGGTACCCGGGTCTAGAGAAGAGGAGACTCTCCTCCGGACTCGGGTACCACAGAACCTGTTAAAAAAAGAATAAAATAAAAAATAAACATTATACTTACCTTCTGATGGTCCCCGGTGTCTTTGTCTCGGCTTGCCGGCAGATCGTGGTGGACTCAAGGGCCTGCCATGACGTAATTTAGTCATGTGACAGGTCACGCGACCGCTGATGTTGGCAGGTCCTTTCAGTGTATCGCGAGCTGACAGCAAGCCGAGACGCATCGAATAAAGACTCCGGGGGCCATCGGAAGGTAAGTATAGATTTATTTTTTATTTTTTACCATTCTTTTACGGTCACACTATATAAATCCATGCTGGTTGCATGGATTTATATAGTGTGACCAAGTTATCAAGTACTTTCCAAGTGATGCTAAAAATCGCTTGGAAAGCGCTTGTCAACCCGCATGTGGAAATGCATGTGAAGAACGCTTCACATCCGCATGTCCCTGGCAGGAATAACGCATGTACAATCCGCATGTACAATCCGCATGTACAATCCGCATGCACAATCCGTATGCACAATCCGCATGTACAATCCGCATGTACAATCCGCATGCGTTTTTTGTGCCAGGGAGATGCAGAAACGCTCAGGAAAAAATCCGGAGCTTTTCTGCATCGTGGGCACATAGCCTTACAATGATTCTGGCAGCGATTTATCTCCAAAGAAAACAAAAGTATTAGGAATATTAGGAGACCCTCAAGCAAATCACATGATCAGTCAGTCCCGCAGAAATTAGCAGACTCAGACTACTTTAATGTAATGTATATGAGGGGGGTCTATGCATGAGTTAACGGTCTGCCAGGTATCTCCCCCAATACCCCACCCACACTCGGTTGTCCGTTTATATGTTTTTAATGCAAAAAGAGAGGAGAAAGTTACCGCCGGACAGCACAGTCCTTCTATCGAGGGAAAGTCGGGAGGCCCCCAAAAAACATCAGAAGGTCACACAGTCCAACCAAAACTGAAAACGTTAGGCCAACTTTCATCTAAAATGTGTGTGGGGGTCTTAACACCGTCTATTCTGTGTTTATAATGGAAGGATAATACTTAGTTGTACATTTTTTGTACATGTTTCCAGAAGAATGGCACAACACAATAGTATTCGGGAGAATTTGGGAAAAACCGAAAGGGTCATCGTTAAAGACTCTGATAAGAAACCTCCATCATATTTATGTGAAAAACATGAATAAAAAAAAAAAGTTATAATCAAAAAGCGGTGCCGTATTTTATCAAATTCAGTTTGCATTTAAAACACTTTGCTTCATGTGTTTTATATAATTATATATACAGTTGTTCAGACTAATGGTCACAATGGGATAATTTGTACCCTAGTATGTAAATCAATAACTATGCGATGACCAAGGACCGTGTGGTCACAAACGCCAAAGCAGAAAAAGAATGATACATTGAAAATGTGCACACACTTACAGCACTAATCTGCCTCCTGCACACCCTAATAATGATATAAACCATCAATGACCGACTATAAACTGCAATGAACAAGCGATGTGGATGCATTAGACCTGCATTTTGCTTTTCTAATGGGCAGCACCTGTCTCGCCAAGGGCAGCCTCAATGAAACATCTTAATGGACAGGATATCCAGTGCGTTAATGCTCCGTGCATCAGTGGTCCAAACTCAATCAGGTCTGATATCTATCACAGAAGACGTCCAGAGACAAGAAAGGTTATTATTTTAAGGCAAATAGATACAAAAGCTATTACAGTGTTACGCAAGGTGAGGGAAAGACCAAGAGCAACACAAAGGGAAGAGGGGAAGGGGATACACTTAGCTTGAGCAGACACCAGAGAGATAACACCAACTGTCCTCCAAGGGCACCAGAGAAGAAACTAGCCAACTGATAGTGCTCCAAGCCAACACAGAGGTACATAGAATTATCACCGGCGCCTCTCTGGAGAAACTGAGAGTTTTTAACTACCAAGCAAGGGTGTGTCAATCGGCAGCAGAAGGTGGAGGTAGCTGCTGGGTCCAAAAGGAAGGATACAACAATACCAAAGATATGAGAGGATCAAGAAGGCGTCTGCAATGCCAAACGCAGTGACCTTCTGTAGCCGGCTCCAGAGCGACTGTCTGTCACACCTGACACTCCCTTGACATACAGCTAATTAGTAAAGATCTGTGCCTCCTGACCACCAGTCATTCCTCCTCTACTGGTGAGATAATCCTCTATGAAAAATATCCCATGTCGGAGAGTCATCGAGAATTATGATCATCACACCAGAGGCTGTCTCCATGCTTCAATGTTCAAGAAAAATGAATGTACTGTATATTGTCTTTCTTTTTTGTTAACAATATTAATTTTACCTTCACATTTATGTTTTATGTGTTTGATGATAAAAGGTTCATCAGGATCTTTACAAGTAATTACTCTAAAACAAGTTTGCAACCCTATAACAAAATGTAAGAAATTAGGAACCACATGATGATCTACCTGCAGGACATTGGAAAACTGGACTTTGTCTACTGGGGTCAATTTATCCTTAAATTTTTTTAGTCTGTAGGCTTTTGTAATCTTTAAAGATTTGGACAAGCTGTGATTTCACCGGAAGTGACGACGATCGGGCCACCAGTTACCTGTTACCAGCCAATCAGCATCTTCACTGGTCCGGGGACATATGGATGGGACATCACCATGCCTGGTATCGACAGAGACCATTGAAGAGGAGGCACTAAGTAACTCTTCTTTTATTTTACAATAATTCCTTCCCTCCAGCAATTTTTTTAAAGCGTTGGAATAATCCGATATCTATATTGCCATTGGATATTGCCTATTGACAGAAGCGATTCTATAAGTCATGTTCAACCCTGAACACAAGCAGACACATTAGCCACGAAAAAATACCCATCTGCAGACAGCTGTTTTGCGGTACTACAGAGCAGGGGTTGGCTCGTTCTTCGGGTACAATGATTTTCAAGCATCGCTATTGGCAGCACATTGCTGCTGATTGCAGGTTATATGTGCATAGGATGATTAGGTGTAAACAGGCCATTAAATGACCAATAATCGGCTTGCATATAGTCAATCTCTGGCCGCTCAACGGCTGCAGTCGCCTCATGGCCCTAACTTATACCAGCGAAACACCATAATTTCCTTCCCGCTGGGACAGAGCTAATGTGCATGCTTTTTTTTACCATGGGGCATTGCCAATAAGTGTCACGCACAGTGTGGGAAAGACTAAGTGCAACACAAAGGGATGAGGGGAAGGAAGCCCAGACACTAGGGAAAGGGGGAGTGGAGACCCCTAGACTGATCTAAATAACACCCTGCCTACCCTACCGTCCCTGTATTGGTTCCACACCAATCGCCGAGCAGGAAACTTAAGCTCTGTATATCCCTAGAGCTAGGCCCTTCATAGGGAAGGGGGGGGGGGTGAGCACTGGTCAGTCCCCACTATAAACTAAAGACAACAAGGGAGACAAACAAAGGGGGAAAACTTACCTTGAGCAGACACCAGAGAGATAACACCAAACATCCTCCAAGGGTTCCAGAGAGGAAGCTAGCCGACTGCTATAGCTCCAAGCCTTTACAAGGGAAAATGTGACTATCACCGGCGACTCCCTGAAGAAGACTAAGAGTTTATAAACACCCAGACCAGGGTGTGTCAATCAGAGCAGGAGGGAGGTTGCCGCTGGGTCCAAAAGTCAGAAGGATTAAGAAGGCGTCTGCAATGCCAAACAGTGACCTTCTGCAGCCAGATGCAGAGCGACTGTCTGTTACATCTGACACACCCGTGACAATAGGTCTTTATGGTAAGAAACTAACTTCCCTAAAGCCAGATGATATCATATAGTTCCCAAAAAATAGATCCATACAAAAGCAACAGGATGGCCAAATAGTAATGCCTAAAAAAATGTACCATTCATTGCCCAATAAAGTGAAAAAAAGAAAAATCATACACCGCCAAAATGATTGCATCGAAATAGGTCTATATTAAAATAAAGTTAAACACAGTCCCAAAATAATAGTTTCCCTACTAAGGGTGGTGCATTTACAGTGGACGATTAGCGGGAACGAGTGTTCTTAGCAATGATCCTTTCCCAATAATCGCCCTGCATTATCGGCTGCCAATCATCAAAAGATCTAGCAAAAAGTTTACTTAAAAATCGTTCTTCTCAGTAAACAGGACAATGGTGTTCTTTGTGTTAAGGATCATTCTGCTCGCATGGTCGACCCCTCAAAACAGGTTTAATAAATAGCCGCCGATCGGCTTTTGCAAGTAGACAATATGTAGTTGTCGAAGTGCACGGCTGCATAAAGGAGCACCATACATTAGTCGGCTGATTGGCGCCATGTTTACACGGGACGATTGACAACTATTGACATGGCTGAGGGTTTCTATCCATTGTGATACCCTGCGGGTGGTGTGAGTGACTACTTTCAGGGTATAGGATGGCGGTGTATGACTATATCAATAATATGGTCCTTAGTGCAACTTATCTAATATCAGCAGAGGAAGTGCCCCCCTCGGCCTGTAATCTGCCCCCTGCAATGTCTTCTGTATCTGGAGCCAGCGTCCAGCAGTAACTTGTGCAGGAGACCAGGGATAATTAGCAGGGAAGCCATCGCTGTCCGCATCACACTATCTCATCAGGATCTGAGCTTTTTATCAGCAGAAAAAGCTTCTTCTGCAGGCACGGATCTGATGGAGCAGAACTTACCATATTACTTGTAATTTTTTATCTCTGCTCTCCGTCTCTATCTGAATGCACTACCAGATCTTTTTTTTTTTTATTTTCAGATGGGGAATCAAGCTAGAGATTATCTAACTAAGAAAGGGGGTATCTGCTTATCTAATGGAGCAGCTTTGATATTCTCCAGGCCACGTTGCCTAGTAAGTCAATGGAAGAACTGTAGGCAGCCATAGTCGTGTGCTAATCACCGCTTCAGGCTATGGGGAGTTTTTGTATGGGGTCTTTTTTTGTATGCATGTTCAAGGAGGGGGGGGGGGGGGGGTGGCCAGAAAAGAAAAAAAAATACTTTAATCGCAGAACAAAACATTATTATTTGGAAAGTCATAAAGTGACATCTGCCTTATCAGTGACTACAGGCAGATATCACAGAGATGGTTCATGAATGCGGCACGTGGTGGCAGCTTATATGGCAGCAGGGGAAATGGATTTATTTTAGGATTTCCAGTCTTTAAAAACTTGAAATAAATTTACTTTATAAACAGGTTTGATATAGAACATCTTTTAGGGCGCCATAAACTACTGCTGTCTGAACGGGAAGGGGTGGGGTGGGATTGTGAGATGATTGACAGCTCCTGTTCCCCTTTTTCTCACTAATAATGCCTCTCATTGTGCAGTTCCTCTGTATTTCTTCCTGGAAATGTGACAGCTGGCAGATACCATTCCACTAGCGATTCTTGTGTTCCGCTGTCCAATCCGTACTGGTGATAATAAATAGTTGCACATCCAATTGGAAGAGGGATTCTAGTGGGGTACCACAAGGCTCTGTCCTGGCCTCAGTGTTGTTCAACATTTTTTTTATAAATGATCTAGATAAGGAAACTGAAGGTAAACGAATCAAATTTGCAGACGATGCAAAGCTAAGAGGGATAGCTAACACTAGAGAAGACAGAGAAAGGATTCAGAAGGATCGAGATACAATGGGCAGCAACTAATACAATGGTATCTAACAGGGAGAAATGCAAGATTCTACATCTGGGCAAGAAAAATGAAAATGACCTCTACAGAATGGGAGGAATAAAACTAAGCAACAGCACGTGTGAAAAAGACTTGGGTATACTAATAGATCATAGACTGCACATGAGTCAATAGTGTGATGCAGCAGCAAAAAAGGCAAATACAGTTCTGGGATGTATTAAGAGAAGCATAGAGTCCAAATCACGTGAAGTAATTATCCCCCTCTACTTCACCTAGGTCAGACCTCATCTGGAATACTGTGTCCAGTTCTGGGCACCACATCTTAAAAAAAGACATTAAAAAACTGGAGCAAGTTCAGAGAAGAGCGACCAGAATGGTGAGTGGACTGCAAATTATGTCCTATGAGGAACAGTTAAAGGATCTGGGAATGTTTAACTGCAAAAGAGAAGATTGAGAGGAGACTTAATAGCTGTCTACAAATATCTGAAGGGCTGTCACAGTGTAGAGGGATCATTCTTATTCTCATTTGTACATGGAAACACAAGAAGCAATGAAACTGACAGGGAGAAGATACAGATTAGATATTATAAAAAAACTTTTTGACAGTGAGGGTGATCAATGAGTGGAAGAGGCGGCCACGAGAGGTGGTGAGTTCTCCTTCAATGGAAGTCTTCAGAGGCTGGACAGACATCAGTCTGAGATGATTTAGTGACTCCTGTATTGAGCCGGGGGTTGGACCAGATGACCCTGGAGGTCTCCTCCCGCTCTAACATTCTAGGATTCTATGGTCTAATGAAAAGGGGAATGACAGAGGAAAGGTACAAAATAACAAGAGACACTAAGAGCTTTAATTTCATGAGTAATAAACTAATTAAAGGGATTGTCTGCTATATTTAAATGCTTAACAAAAAAACCTGCAGTTGATGTTTTCCTATGGTCTCCTGGCTTCCTCTTATTCTGGGAGGTGACCGCTGCAGCCAATCATACAGCAGGTATATTCTGTCTGAGCACTTTCTTCCAGCTATAGATGAAATGTGAGTTCTGTAGATGATCAGCAAACAGTGAGTGGTTTCAGAATTCGCATGACATCCCCGGCCATAAGAGGAATCTAGGAGACCGACACACAGGCAACAGTACGGAGATGCGCAGGGGGTCCGGTAAGTTTTTTTTTTTTTTTTAACATTAGGGCCCATTATAAATGTAGTAAAACACAGTGGACAACCCCTTTAATATATTCACACGGAATGAATACGCTGCAAATTTTGCAGGTGGAAAATCTGCATTGTATTACGGTACCAGCAAAAAGCTTTACCCATCAATTAAAAAATTAAGAACCACTTGCTGTGCAGGTTTAAAATATGCAGCGTGTCAAATTATAATGTAAACTTTTATTGAGGATTGTGGAATCTACTGCAAGTCAGCAAGAAACACCAAGGTTACTTACCGGGAGCCGGTTTTTCCAGAACCCATGACAGCACACCTGAGAGAGGATCCATCCATCGAGGACAGGAAACCATCTGAATTAAAAGGGCAGCTCCTCTCTCCGGCTTCAGTTGGTTACAGAGCATTGAGAGGATCTCCGTAAAGAGAGAGTTATACACAAAATCCAACACCACATCATATAACACCAGCAAACGTGCACACCCATATGATGAAAAAAGAAAAAAGGGGGGGGATATATGGGTGCTGTCATGGGTTCTGGAGAAACCGGCTACCGGTAAGTAACCTTGGTGTTTTTCCTTTACCCATGACAGCACACCTGAGAGACTTTTGGAGAAGAAACACATTAGGGAGGGGCCACCACTTGCAGCACCCTTCTACCAAAGGTTAAGTCAGATAGGAGGATAGATCCAAATGGTAGTGTTTGAAAAAGGTAGATGGTGATGACCAGGTAGCGGCCTTACAGATCTGATCTATGGATACCTCTGCTTTCTATGCCCAGGAGGTAGCCACGGCTCTGGTGGAGTGAGCCTTGATGCCGTCAGGGATCGGGGTGTTGCTAGCAGAGTAGGCTAAGCAAATGGCCTCCCTAATCCATCTGGCTATAGTTGCTTTTGTCACCCCATAACCTTTCCTACTCCCCTGGAAGGCTACAAACAGGGATTGGCTATGTCTCCACTGGCTAGTTACATGTATATATTGCAATAGAACTCTTCTAACATCAAAGTCATGAAACTTTTGTTCCCCTGGGGTCTTCGGGTTGTCAGAAAAGGAGGGCAGAACAATTTCCTGAGATATCTATGAAACTTAAACGCAACTGACGCGCCCCTGGGCCTGTGTCGCGCAGCGTTGCGCACGCGGGAGCTTACCCGGAGCCGGATCTGTTGAGGGTTGTAGTCTCGTGGCGGTGATCCGGTCCGTGCCCAGGGAGTCAGACTAAGTGGCGCTGTATCAGCGGTAGATGATGGACGACTACGCCACCCGTTGAATGCAGCTATGGAGCTGCCGCTGCAGGGCAGACCGCTGAGGCCGGTGGAAGGATGGTGCAGCGTGGATGGTATAACCCCCAACGGGAGGGGTATGGCCTCAGGGCAGCCGACGTGGATGATGGGGGTAGCAGGAACCACTCAGAGACGATGCGGTGTAGTTCAGGGTCTTTACTGGTGACAAAGATAGACCCTCCCGGAGTACTGGCTAGCGGTTGGGGCCTGGTCAGTCCTTGAGCAGATGGGATCTCCCCTGGCCAGGCGGAGTTGTAGGCCTCCCAAACTAACGATACTCTTCTGGCTACCTTGCTAGAAGCGAGTATAAGTAGCCCACGTCCCTGAGTGTACCGTGTGGTGCTCACCCGTATGGCCGGTGACTTGGGGCCTTCTAGTAGCTTCCGCTCCACGACGGCGGTGCTGGTCCCATGCGTGTGACCGTGCCTTCGGGTTTCTTGGCCAGAGGACCTGAAATCCCCTGCCTGACGGATTCTGCTGCTGGGTAGGAGTTAGTCCCCACAGCCTCGGACTCCGGGTCCGGTAAGAAATCTTCTCAGTCAGGGCGAGCTCTGCAGCTGCCAGCCCCTGACTCTTTGTAACACTGCTCCCACAGAGCTTCTGTTGTTTCTTCCTATGCTGCTTCTCTTCTCTACTTCTGGCATGGCCCAGGAGCTGGGCCCAGCCGGAGCCACAGCTCCCTGTCAGCCCTCCTGGCTGAACTCTCCCTCTCAACTCTCTAACCCTGCCTCAGCCCCAGGTTTATATAGGGGAAGTTCTTCCCCTCCCAGGACTGGGCAGGAGGTGTGGCATGCACAGGATTCCTGACCAAGAGACCTCCCACCTTCTCTCAGACGTAATATCTCTATCACTGTGGCAACCAGACCCCTGGGGTGTCACATTCCCCCCTAGTGAAATTTAGTACTCCGGGACTAAACATATTTTTTAGAAAAACATAACAAGGTATAAACAATAATAGTACAATAAGAAAAACATATAAAGATGGTCACGGCGTGTCCGCAACCGGGTGCAGTTTTTGAAGAAAAGCAAGGTGTCCATTTCACCAAAACAGGGAGACGTAACCAGGTAGGGGTCTGTCCTGCCCCGAGTCCTTAACAGTCTTTTAGTCCATTCCTGGGTTACGCTCCACTAACTGTACAAAGGATTCCCGGTAAATCCACCAAGGACTCCTATAAATTACTAGAAACACATAATTATTTACAGGATACGGCCGCTCTCAGTCCTCGGCCAGTGGGGATAAGGATTGGCTGCTCACAGTCCTCAGCCTGGTAAGGGATAGGGGATGGCTGCTCACAGTCCTCAGCCTGGTAAGGGATAGGGGCACATGGGGAACAATTCACTAATCCCAACGGGGACCATATTTTAATTAGCAGCAGTCCTTGTACCCTTACGGGTAACTATTTACAGCTCTTTATTCACGCTACTTCCCTTCAGTAGCTATGTCCTCTTTGTGCTCCCTCCTGAGGGTAGTCCTCAGACCCGTCCGGGTCCTCTTGGCTTTCCTCGTATTGGTAGTACTGCAGCTCCTCCTCGGTTAGCTCGGTTAGTATCTCTGCGACAGTCCTCCTCCCAGGTGGCCAGGACTTTACCTCCCTTTGGGCTGCCCCGGTTAATTGGGCCACCAGGATGCTCACTTTTTGCTCCTCTGTGAGGGGGTACACCTGGAAGAGGCTATCCAGCTTTTCTCTAAAGTCATGCAGGGTATGTGACTCCCCTGAGTACTGGGGTAGCCAGGCTGCCCCCGGGATATAGGGCATGGTGAAAGGCATGACCGCAACAGCGGTGGGGCTGGCGGGGGTTGAAGCGGTGAAGCTCTCCTCCGTATCCGACATCCTTCTCCCCCCTAGTGGACCGTGGCCTACCTTGCGATGATCCTCTTCCGTAGGCCGCGGCTCCGCAGTGGATCGTCAGGGTTGAGGACCTTCCGTCGCGCTCCTGTGTCGTCGGCGTCTGCTGGGCTCCTTCCAGGACCTTACGCAACGTCCGGACGTGAGGCGGGGCTTCAGTTCTCGCGCGCTTTCGGAGTCCACGCCCCTCTTCTTCCCGCGCGGCGTCCTCAAGATGGCGTCCAATGGCGGGAAAACTCCACGTATGGCGGGAAGAAGGCTGAAGATGGCGCCGGATGGCGGGAAAACTCCACCGATGGCGGGAAGGAAGCGGAAGATGGCGCCGGATGGCGGGAATCTTCACCACAGGTAAGTTTGAACAGTCTTTTTCAGGCACGCAGTACCCGGTGGTTGCGGGCACGAGATCCTGCCGACTACGCCAAAAGTTGACGCGCCCCTGGGCCTGTGTCGCGCAGCGTTGCGCACGCGGGAGCTTACCCGGAGCCGGATCTGTTGAGGGTTGTAGTCTCGTGGCGGTGATCCGGTCCGTGCCCAGGGAGTCAGACTAAGTGGCGCTGTATCAGCGGTAGATGTTGGACGACTACGCCACCCGTTGAGTACAGCTAAGGAGCTGCTGCTGCAGGGCAGACCGCTGAGGCCGGTGGTAGGATTGTGCAGCGTGATAGTATAACCCCCAACGGGAGGGGTATGGCCTGAGGGCAGCCGACGTGGATGATGGGGGGCTGCAGGAACCACTCAGAGACGATGCGGTGTAGTTCAGGGTCTTTACTGGTGACAAAGATAGACCCTCCCGGAGTACTGGCTAGCGGTTGGGGCCTGGTCAGTCCTTGAGCAGATGGGATCTCCCCTGGCCAGGCGGAGTTGTAGGCCTCCCAAACTAACGATACTCTTCTGGCTACCTTGCTAGAAGCGAGTATAAGTAGCCCACGTCCCTGAGTGTACCGTGTGGTGCTCACCCGTATGGCCGGTGACTCGGGGCCTTCTAGTAGCTTCCGCTCCACGACGGCGGTGCTGGTCCCATGCGTGTGACCGTGCCTTCGGGTTTCTTGGCCAGAGGACCTGAAATCCCCTGCCTGACGGATTCTGCTGCTGGGTAGGAGTTAGTCCCCACAGCCTCGGACTCCGGGTCCGGTAAGAAATCTTCTCAGTCAGGGCGAGCTCTGCAGCTGCCAGCCCCTGACTCTTTGTAACACTGCTCCCACAGAGCTCCTGTTGTTTCTTCCTATGCTGCTTCTCTTCTCTACTTCTGGCATGGCCCAGGAGCTGGGCCCAGCCGGAGCCACAGCTCCCTGTCAGCCCTCCTGGCTGAACTCTCCCTCTCAACTCTCTAACCCTGCCTCAGCCCCAGGTTTATATAGGGGAAGTTCTTCCCCTCCCAGGACTGGGCAGGAGGTGTGGCATGCACAGGATTCCTGACCAAGAGACCTCCCACCTGCTCTCAGACGTAATATCTCTATCACTGTGGCAACCAGACCCCTGGGGTGTCACACAACCTTAGGAAGGTAGGCTGGGTCAGGTCTCAAAACGACTCTATCCTCAAATATTTGTCTATAAGGAGCATTTATGGATAGGGCCTATAAATCACTTACTCTACGGGCTGATGTTAAAGCCACCAAAATAATAATTTTGAGAGTTATGTATTTTGCAGACAACTCCTGGACTGGTTCAAAGGGCCTCAAGCACCAAATTCAGGTCCCATTGGGGAACTTTGGGTATTGAGACCGGCCTAGATCTATCACAAGATTTAATGAATCTAGCAACCCATTTATTAGCTGCGAGGTTGCAGTTATACAACACTCCTAAGGCTGAAACCTGGACCTTGAGCGTACTGGTAGCTAGACCTAACTCAAACCCCTTTTGTAAGAACTCCAGGATGGAATTAATTGGAGGTTTTCTACCCAGCGTGCCCCGCATCTAGACGCCAGAGGCACGTGACCGATCACATGGGAGGCAGGGGAAGGGCAGTGCGGCGGTGAGCGGAAGCCCGGGACCTCTGCACCGTCCACGCCCGCACGTACGACAGGACCCCAGGAGGTCTGCAGACCAGAGCCCGCTCTTCCAGCACCGGGACAGTCCTGGGTAAGTCTTTTCCTTTATGCATGACAGCCGCCGATTACTTCATGAGGCTTCCCATCAAGAACAGAAAACCAACTGAAGCGGGGGAGAGGAGCCGCCCTTTTATTTCAGATGGTTTCCTGTCCTCGATGGGTGGATCCTCTCTCAGGTGTGCTGTCATGGGTGAAGGGAAAAATCCACATGATTTTGCAGCACAACAAATTCCCACATTACTTACTGTACAGCCCATGAACGAAGCAGGCATATCAGCGGAGTGGGCAGACCCACTGTGAGTGGAGGTAAATTGACTGATTACATTACTCTATATGATGGTGCAGGGTCAACATGGCTGAAGCTCCATCTGTGGCCCCATAATTGTGAAACAAAATCACGTTTCAGTTGGCCACCAGAGCTCTGGCTCAAATTTTTTTTTGCACAAGTCAAAGTTGTGCAAACATTTAGCAACTTTTGGTGTTTTTATGCCACTTCTAGAAATTGGCAGAGCTCTGGCGGGGCAGGGCATAGCCAAGTGCGCCCATCAAATTTGTCATAATTAGGGTGCAGTCAGACGGCCGTATAAATCGGAGCGATATTGGATAGCAATGCACGGACTAGCCGGTGGTTTTCCCGACCCAAGTGTGTCAGCTTCATATATTTCTATGCAGCTGTCACGCTCGGGTCAGGGGGGCCGCCCGTCACTCAGTGCATTACGATCCGATCTCACTCCAATTTATACGGCCGTCTGACTGCGCCCTTAACATCGCAAAAGTAGCATAAATTACGATGGGGTTGTACTCCAGTCACTAACTAGAGTAACATTTCTGGCAGTGGCACCAAATTCTTTAGGAGGAGCGCACCTCTTATTGCATCTGGAGCATCTAACTGCAGAGTAAAGTTCATCAAGAGTGACGTGCAAAAACGCCGGTCCTGATGGATCGGGTCCTAAGACTCGAACTGTAGCCATCAAACGTGACAACATAATAAAACTACACGTAATGTCAATGTAGAAATAACACATACTGGTAATTTGCCTTTTTTATATAAAGATTATAATGCAAAAAAAAAAAATGGGCATGTGAGTGGTTTTACCGGGCTCTGGTGATTAAAGTATGAAATGCTAATTTATGTATTCCTGCTTTATCAAACACACATGTTGAACGTTTCTTGGCTGACGTTATGTTATTGCTGGATGGGCCGGGACATGGATGGTGAAAGATCTCAGGTGACTGGCAGGGAGCGGATTACCATTCAAGCTTTTTGGCCTTATATAATGAGAATTAAGACTGTAGAATAAAAAATAGAGCCAGACATGGTGTCCTCCGACGCTGAGGCACGGCGTGCGCTGGCATTTTTTAATGGCAGAAAAGAAGACCGTGGAAATCACTTAAGACAAGGTGGTGCAAAACCAAATGATTGTGGTCACCCTCCTCCACCGATACCGAGAGCACGAAGTGTAGATCTGGTTCTTGCATTTAGACTTGGGTAAAACCAAAAAATAAAACAGTTTTTAAAAATACTAAATTAATTAAACCTGGAAGTAAAAAACCCTAACGAAAGAAAAGAAAAAAACAAACAAAAATGAAACACCAGAATGATTTTGGTCACCACACTTCCCTATTAAAACATTGTATGTATCCCCAAATAGGACCAATAAAACAGTATAATCATGGCACGTAAAAACCAAAGATCCACTGACCAAAAAAAATAAAGAAAAATGGCGACACAAAACAACATTTTTTTTGTTTTTTACAAATGTGATTTTTTTTTTTTTATTTTGCTAAAACATAAAAATAGCTATAAAAAATTTGGTATCACAGTCATCGTACTATCCTGCAGAATAACGTCACCGGCTCATTTATTACAACACAACAAATGCCGTAAAAGCAAAGTACGGTAATCACGTTTTATATTTGTTTTATGTCGCCATTTCACCGCGCTTGGATTTTTTCCCCTCATTTTTCAGTAAAATGAATGGCATTGTTCAAAACTTCAAGTTGTCCCTACAAAAAAAAAAAAAACCCAAAACCCTGACGTGGTAATATTGACGGAAAAATAAAAAAGGAAATGCTCTTTAGAAGCAAAAGTAAAAAAAAAACAAAAATTGCAAAAAAAGAAAAATTCGGAGAAGGTGAAAGAGCCGTTATACTCCTTATAGCGAATATCCTTCAGGGAGGATAACGGACAGTGAAAACGAAGCTTTATATACAGTATTTTGTAAAGAAGCTGTCGAAAACGGGAAACACGATCTGATGATCGGTGGAGTGAGGTAGGTCTGGCTTCTCTAAATCCCTGACACCTGGGGGCGCTCTGGGCACACCCCTAATTCTGTGCAGTGGTTCTCCAGGTCATATATGGTATCAAATGGAGCCTAAGTGACCTGGATGTAATATATAGTCATGCAGAATTCATCCCAACGGGAGCAGCTGATCTTCCCTGTGAATAAAATGATTGGACTTATTTAAATTCAACATGCCCGACCCTTCTGCCTAATGTATTCCCATCTCAAAGATCTTATCCCAACATGTAGTAGGTGGAATAATAATAATATTAGCAAATACCTCCAATTAGAAATGTAGTATAGTTCTTCTAATTCACTACGTCGCTTACCCCATGTGCAGGGCATTGCAGTAGCTTAGGTATCCATGGTCACAACTACTAACAGCTAACTGTCACTATAGGAGTGGCTGTAACCATGGACACCTAAACTGCTACAATGCCCTGCACATGGGGTAAACGACATAGCGAATCAGAAGAACTATACTACATTGCTAATTGGAAGTATTTGCTAATATTACTATATTATTACACCTACTACATATTGGGATAGGATCTTGGAGATATGAATACCCCTTTAATGCTGTGTAAAATCCTGATGCCTTGTTAACTGATCAATTAAAAGACTTTGGTACCATCGCCAGTTGTCTTGTGGATGTAGAGATGCCGCAGATGTATCGGGCATTTCTTCCCATTGCCCATTAACGTACACAACCATATTTGACCGTTGTCTGTGGACTGCGGGGAGCGCAGCTTGATCCTTTACTACCTCAATAGTTCACCTAATCCTACCTGGCAACAATAACGCACGGCCCACGGTGTAACTGCGGAGAAGCCGTCGCTGGCAGATGCTGGGTACCTGGCGCGGAGGCTCACCTGCTCCGGTGGATTAGTGTCTTATCCCAACTTTAGACACAGTGAGATTATTCTCCATGACACTGACACTACACGGCTACACTGCACCATGTCACTCTATCTCCCCGAAGGGCAGAGCCCCCGCCTAAATCTAACCTTAAGCCTGAGGGAACATGCAATTAATAGGATAAATGCTGACCTGCTCGTAGCATAATTAACTTTAATGTTTTACTTTGCAACAATGAAAACATTTAGCATTGAGCATTTAACGTAGAATAAAAGTCCAGTTGGCAACAATGGTGCAGTTCTTACCAGATCGTAAAGGTTCATCACATTTCTTACCATTTAATGGCGTAACATATTGATGACCTAGGATAGGTCTGTGGGATCAATATCAGAGTGACCGGCCGGCCGGATGAAAACGCTTTGAATGTGTAGTGGCCGCTGCCGGATACTGCAGAACAGCCCCTATTATTTTCATTACTACCCAGCTGCGGTGACTACAAACTGAATGAAGCCGAGCAGAGCAGCTCCGGTCAATGTGGCCGTAACAAATACCAGCCGATCAGCAGATCGGACCCACCCATCTGATAATGATGACCGATCCTACAGACAACCCCTTTAAAGTAAATGAATTCAATGTTTTCACTTACTATAGATTGAGAATTCTCTGCCAAATCATTTCTTATTTATCCTTACAGCGGTCTGGCCTCTGTTTTTCTGATCCAGGTCTATAAATCGTTTGCACAGACATAATAATTTAATAATAATCTGAAGCCACCACTCTGGCGAGCTGACGGCATGTTCATTTCTACATTTAAAGGGGTATTCCAAGAAATCAAAGTGATTCCCTATCCACAGAAAAGGGAATAACTTGCTGACCGCTGGGGATCCAACCACACGCTCAACCTACGCTCCATTCAAGACCAGAGACAGGATTGTAGGATCTCTGGCTGGAAAATAAGTGATGGGGCTATAGAATTGGCACCAATTTTAGACCCCTTCTTGCCACCTGCACATTTATCCAGACATGTAGATTTTGTTTTATTGTCAACTGCCCCTCACTACAATGAGTTAACTATGGGGGTGCTCCAGACTATAGCGAGGCAACTAAATAATATTAATTATTAAAATCCTTGATGTATGGCGGTCTCCCAACTCTCCCCTATAGATGGTGTCGGGGGAGAGAAGGATACGGCACGTTGGATGTCCAATGGCGGATCCTTTTGTCCTCTGAAGGATAAGCCACCGCCAGATGAGTCTGACATTGACTCTTTCATACAGAACACAGGAACACTCAGCCGATCCGAGCGTCTCTTTGTATGGGGAATACAAAAGAGATAATTAGTCAGCCGATCTGCTAATTTGTATGGGGGAAGTTTTTACAATCTGCCCCCTTGAGTATGAAGTGGAGATATCAAGGCAGCTAAAAGGGAGTTAAAAAATATCTGGATTTTATCTTTAAAGCATATTAATGAGTTGCACTTATTATTTCTGGACAGGAAATAGATCTGGAGTGACAGAGGCTTCAGATCTACCATAGCTCTTCAAGCCACATTTGGATATCAATTCAAACGCTGATTTCTCAGTAATGGAGGAACGGACCGGCCATGTAAAGGTGTTGCTGGACTTGTCTTTGAGAGAGCTGCATGCACATATAAATAGTTTGCGGGGTAAACTCTTACTTACAAATTCCCTTCCCAAACCAAAAATCTTCATTAAATCCCCCAACAATCATGGTATTGGTCTTCTCATTTGCAGTCACCATTTCCCCAGGTGACTGTTACTCCTGCACCCGCTATAGTTTCGCCCCTGCAATCAAGTAAATGTCATTCTTTTCTATGGCGGTCCAATATTCCTGAATTTTTGGAAAATATTCACCAAAACATTCATCGTTCAGGACGCAGAATGACGCACTCTCGCGTAGGAAACGTTTTGACTCATCAAAGTCATTTTGACCTAAGCAGCTTCTCTGTTTATCTCCCGGCATTTTTATTATTTATTTTTTTTTTGCATTAATTTATTTATTTTTTTTACTCTCAGCGCGATCATAAAACACATTTGTTATACAAGGCAACGGAGACAAAAGAAAATTAATTTATTTTGCATTGGGTACATTCTCTGCCTTCCATAAAACTATTTTGACCTGTATTTTCGATGCTCACCACCACTCTTAAATGTTCACCAAGCAAAGGAAATTAAAAATTAATCTTTATTTCCATCTTGGGGTGAAGAAAAACGTTAATTCTCCACGCTGAAATTATATGGGTAATGGCTGGCAATAAATTCTAGGTTTCACACGCGGCTAATCACAGCCAGCTCCGCCGAAACACCTTTCATTTTTTCTCACGTCACCGGGCTCCTGTAAGAAGGTAATTTATATGGCAATCTTTTTGCGTTATGATAATGTAAAATCTGTCTTATGAGAATGTAAAGTCAGCATCTGGGAAGGAGGGAAAAATATATATATTTTAACCCTTTTTTCCCATCCATCGAGTGCAGAGCGGCGAGCGCTGCAGCTAGGCGATCGTAATCTTGCAAATGCATTTTGCCGTAGATTTGCATTAACATAGATACTGTCACCGGGAAAGGACTCGGACCGCTTTTTCCATAGGGAATAGATATAAGCTCTGGGCTCCTAACAAGTCTAATGCTTCCCATACACTACCGTATGTTCCCTTACCAAATTAACGCTTTTGGGGGTCACCTTAGAATATTAGGAGCAAGTCCAAAATACACTAAATGTACCGGCTCTACGTCATAAAGTATGTGACTAGAATATAAATAATGTTTAAAAAAATCTAAAAAAAAATAATCCCCATTAGGACATATGAAGATTTTAGCGAGGCGTCCCCTTCTATGAGCCGTAGCATGGAGCAGCGGCTTTTATTCTAGCCATTTATTTTAATAGCCGCATGTAATAATACATTTACCCTGTAGGTGTCACTGCAGGTGAAATGTGCCGGACACGGTGATTTACCCTGGCGGTGATGAGACGAGTGTAAGTTTGCACACCCTAAGGGGCTCGCTCACATTAGCGTATAAATCGGATGCGTGCAATGCAAGGGGAAAGAAAGAAAAAAAAAATCGTATTGCACGCGGACCAATGTCAGTGCTGATCTGCGAGTTTTTCCTTAGCAGGAATCAGACGGAGGAGAAAAAAAATAAATAGCAGCATACAGATAATGGCCGCGAATATAGGACGAGACTCGCCGATGCAAGTCTATGGGTGCGAGAAAAAAAAACGGACCATACGTATGCGGTCTGAATTTTTTGCACACATCTCAAAAGAAAACTCGAAATTTCAGCAGCCAAGTAGAGTAAATTCACAGCCAGGACCGTCAGACTAGATGGAAGGAAAGAAGGATAGAAAGAGAAATATTCAGAAAGAAAAAAAAAACAGGCAGCACACCAAATGAAAAAAGTGAAAAAAGTGGCACTTAAGAGCCCATGACAACCTTTCGGTGCAGAATAGGTTTTGATGTTTTTTGGGTTTTCATTTATGGACTACCTCGGATTCCCTGGACTATGTCAGACCTGCCTGTTTTTTGTCTTTTTTTTTTTTTTTTTTAATAAAGTTGTGAACCAGAGAAAGTGCTGGGGAGTGTTTTTTTTAAATAAAGTATTTTTGTGTGATGCCCCTATTCTGGGGCGGCTGCGGGCTGCTATTTTTAGGATGGGAAGAGCCCAATAACCATGGACCTTCCCAGACTGATAAAATAGACACCTGATATTACCATTGCTGGTTATCAAAAATAGGGAGGACCCCACGTTGTTTCTTTTTATTTATTTATTTGGTTAAACCAACCTAAAAATCTGTAGAATAAACTCCAAATCAAAGACACTTAAAGGGTGTAACTTTATAATATGTAGGGGGCTTGTGAAATGATGTACAGTGGTGGCCAAAAGTTTTGGCACCCCTGCAATTCTGTCAGATAATACTCAGTTTCCTCCTGAAAATTATTGCAATCACAAATTCTTTGGTCTTATTCTCTTCATTTAATTTGCTTGCAAGGAAAAAACACAAAAGAGAATGAAGCAAAAATCAAATCATTGATCATTTCACACAAAACTCCAAAAAAGGGCCGGACAAAAGTATTGGCACCCTCTGCCTAATACTTGGTTGCACAACCTTTAGCCAAAATAACTGCGAACAACCGCTTCCGGTAACCATCAATGAGTTTCTTACAATGCTCTGCTGGAATTGTAGACCATTCTTCTTTGGCAAACTGCTCCAGGTCCCTGATATTTGAAGGGTGCCTTCTCCAAACTGCCATTTTGAGATCTCTCCACAGGTGTTCTATGGGATTCAGGTCTGGACTCATTGCTGGCCACCTTAGAAGTCTCCAGTGCTTTCTCTCAAACCATTTTATAGTGCTTTTGGAAGTGTGTTTTGGGTCATTGTCCTGCTGGAAGTCCCATGACCTCTGAGGGAGACCCAGCTTTCTCACACTGGGCCCTACATTATGCTGCAAAATTTGTTGGTAGTCTTCAGACTTCATAATGCCATGCACACAGTCAAGCAGTCCAGTGCCAGAGGCAGCAAAGCAACCCCAAAACATCAGGGAACCTCCGCCATGTTTGACTGTGGGGACCATGTTCTTTTCTTTGAATGCCTCTTTTTTTTTCCTGTACACTCTATGTTGATGCTTTTTCCCAAAAAGCTCTACTTTTGTCTCATCTGACCAGAGAACATTCTTCCAAAACGTTTTAGGCTTTCTCAGGTAAGTTTTGGTAAACTCCAGCCTGTCTTTTTTATGTCTCGGGGTAAGAAGTGGGGTCTTCCTGGGTATCCTACCATACAGTCCCTTTTCATTCAGACGCCGACGGATAGTACGGTTTGACACTGTTGTACCCTCGGACTGCAGGGCAGCTTGAACTTGTTTGGATGTTAGTCGAGGTTCTTTATCCACCATCCGCACAATCTTGCGTTGAAATCTCTCGTCAATTTTTCTTTTCCGTCCACATCTAGGGAGGTTAGCCACAGTGCCATGGGCTTTACACTTCTTGATGACACTGCGCACGGAAGACACAGGAACATTCTGGTCTTTGGAGATGGACTTGTAGCCTTGAGATTGCTCATGCTTCCTCACAATTTGGTTTCACAAGTCCTCAGACAGTTCTTTGGTCTTCTTTCTTTTCTCCATGCTCAATGTGGTACACACAAGGACACAGGACAGAGGTTGAGTCAACTTTAATCCATGTTAACTGGCTGCAAGTGTGATTTAGTTATTGCCAACACCTGTTAGGTGCCACAGGTAAGTTACAGGTGCTGTTAATTACACCAATTAGAGAAGCATCACATGATTTTTCAAACAGTGCCAATACTTTTGTCCACCCCCTTTTTAGGTTTGGTGTGGAATTATTTCCAATTTGGCTTTAGGACAATTATTTTTGTGTTTTTTCATTGAAGACAAATTAAATGAAGATAATAATACCAAAGAATTTGTGATTGCAATCATTTTCAGAAAGAAACAGTATTATCTGACAGAATTGCAGGGGTGCCAATACTTTTGGCCACCACTGTATCTGCAGGATATTTATCTATTCTATGTATCTACATAATATCTATTGATTATCTATTATATATCTAATATCTTTCTATCATCTATCTATACCTTTATATAAGATTGCTTTATTAGTTTTATAAACTACATGTAGCTTTGAGTTACATAGAGCATTATAGTATGTAAATAATTCATGTTAAAAACGCATGTAATATGGGGGAAAAAAAAAAAATCGCACAGTCGCATGACAAATGGAATGACATACGCATGACACTCATCCAACTTTTCAGCATCCAAGAGCAGATCGGCACCCATCCGAATTGTGAATCACAATCACACTGTTCCCCCGGGGGACAGGGACGCGGTGCTCTTCTGTTCAACATGAGACAGCCCCTTTAAAGTGCTGATAAAATAAAGCCAAAATAAGAAATTAGGGTAGTTTGTGGCTGCACAACGGTTTGCAGTGACCCTTTTTCTCAGGCTGAGAATAAAACAGATCCTACAAGTATAAAAGTTTTATTCCTCCTCGTATATGAATAATGTATAGTTTGGGTTTAATATGCATGGGCAGTAATGCTCCACCAGTACACTAGATGAATGTGGTCAAAAAGTCTTTTTGCCCTTCAGAACCTTCATTAATTAGATTTTCCAGATTTGTTTTTATACTTGTCCCCTATGAATCACCATTCGGTCCATCACTGAGTCTCTATAATGTGGTGATGTTTCCAACAACCCCGTACACAAATTATTCCTTTATCACACTTATTCCCATTTACTAGAATACATATTATATTCTAAATCAGAGGTGGGCAAAGACAGCCGAGGGGCTGGAAACAGTGGTGAATACATTGGTGGAGGACGGGGCCAACAGCTCCTCCTTCCACCAATCAGAGACAGAAGACGCAATGACATCATTACATGGTGTCTGCTGTACAGCGAGTCAGTGCACCGGAGACAGGAGTAAAGCCCCGGGGGAACGCGAGCGATGTGAGTAGGTATTTTTTTTCTTTCATATGTGTATGGGATGTTTGCATGTATAAAGAAGGCTATGTGAGGGCTCATGCTGTATATAGGAGGCTGTGTGAGGGTTCATACTGTATATAGGAAGCTGTGTGAGGGTTCATACTGTATATAGGGGCTATGTGAGGGCTGATACAGTATATAGGGGCTATGTGAGGGTTCATACTGTACAGTTATATGAAAAAGTTTGGGCACCCCTATTAATCTTAAGCTTAATGTTTTATAAAAATTGGTGTTTTTGCAACAGCTATTTCAGTTTGATCTATGTAATAACTGTTGGACACAGTAATGTTTCTTCCTTGAAATGAGGTTTATTGTACTAACAGAAAATGTGCAATCTGCATTCAAACAAAATTTGACAGGTGCATAAGTATGGGCACCCTTATCATTTTCTTGTTTTAAATACTCCTACTTACTTTTTACTGACTTACTAAAGCACTTTTTTTGGTTTTGTAACCTCATTGAGCTTTGAACTTCATAGCCAGGTGTATGCAATCATGAGAAAAGCTACTTAAAGTGGCCACTTGCAAGTTGTTCTCCTGTTTGAATCTCCTCTGAAGAGTGGCATCATGGGCTCCTCAAAACAATTGTCAAATGATCTGAAAACAAAGATTATTCAACATAGTTGTTCAGGGGAAGGATACAAAAAGCTGTCTCAGAGATTTAACCTGTCAGTTTCCACTGTGAGGAACATAGCAAGGAAATGGAAGAACACAGGGACAGTTCTTGTTAAGGCCAGAAGTGGCAGGCCAAGAAAAACATCAGAAAGGCATAGAAGAAGAATGGTGAGATCAGTCAAGGACAATCCTCAGACCACCTCCAGAGAGCTGCAGCATCAACTTGCTGCAGATGGTGTCACTGTGCATCGGTCAACTATACAACACACTTTGCACAAGGAGAAGCTGTATGGGAGAGTGATGCGAAAGAAGCCGTTTCTGCAAGCACGCCACAAACAGAGTCGGCTGAGGTATGCAAAAGCACATTTGGGGAAGCCAATTTCTTTTTGGAAGAAGGTCCTGTGGACTGATGAAACCAAGATTGAGTTGTTTGGTCATACAAAAAGGTGTTATGCATGGCGGCAAAAAAACACAGCATTCCAAGAAAAACACTTGCTACCCACAGTAAAATTTGGTGGAGGTTCCATCATGCTTTGGGGCTGTGTGGCCAATGCCGGTACCGGGAATCTTGTTAAAGTTGAGGGACGCATGGATTCCACTCAGTATCAGCAGATTCTTGACAATAATGTTCAAGAATCAGTGATAAAGTTGAAGTTACGCAGGGGATGGATCTTTCAGCAAGACAATGATCCAAAACACCGCTCCAAATCTACTCAGGCATTCATGCAGAGGAACAATTACAATGTTCTGGAATGGCCATCCCAGTCCCCAGACCGGAATATCATTGAACATCTGTGGGATCATTTGAAGAGGGCTGTCCATGCTCGGCGACCATCAAACTTAACTGAACTGGAATTGTTTTGTAAAGAGGAATGGTCAAAAATACCTTCATCCAGGATCCAGGAACTCATTAAAAGCTACAGGAAGCGCCTAGAGGCTGTTATTTTTGCAAAAGGAGGATCTACTAAATATTAATGTCACTTTTCTGGTGAGGTGCCCATACTTATGCACCTGTCAAATTTTGTTTGAATGCAGATTGCACATTTTCTGTTAGTACAATAAACCTCATTTCAAGGCAGAAACATTACTGTATCCAACAGTTATTACATAGATCAAACTGAAATAGCTGTTGCAAAAACACCAATTTTTATAAAACATTAAGCTTAAGATTAATAGGGGTGCCCAAACTTTTTCATATAACTGTATATAGGAGGCTATGTGTGGGTTCATACTGCATTTAGGAAGCTGTGTGAGGGTTCATACTGTATATAGGGGCTATGTGATGGTTGATACAGTATATAGGGGCTATGTGAGGGCTCATACAGTATATAGGAGGCTATGTGTGGGTTCATACTGCATTTAGGAAGCTGTGTGAGTGTTCCCACTGTATATGGGAGGCTATGTGAGGGCTCATACTGTATATGGAAGGCTATGTGAGGGCTCATACTGTATATGGGAGGCTATGTGAGGGCTCATACTGTATATTGGAGGCTGTGTGAGGGCTCATTGTATAGGGAGGCTATGTGAGGGCTCACACTGTATGTAGGAGGCTATGTGGGGGCTCATACTGTATATAGGGTGTTATGTGGGGGCTCATACTGTATATAGGAGGCTATGTGGGGGCTCATACTGTATATAGGAGGCTTTGTGGGGGGCTCATACTGTATATAGGAGGCTATGTTGGGGCTCATACTGTATATAGGAGGCTTTGTGGGGACTCATACTGTATATAGGAGGCTTTGTGGGGGCTCATACTGTATACAAGAGGCTGTGTGAGGGCTCCTACTGTATATGGGAGGCTATATGAGGGCCCCTACTATGTATGGGAGGGCTCATACTGTACATAGGTGGCTGTGGGGCCTCATACTGTATATAGGGAGGCTATGTGGGGCTCATACTGTTTATAGGGTGTTATGTGGGGGCTCATACTGTATATAGGAGGCTATGTGGGGGCTCATACTGTATATAGGAGGCTTTGTGGGTGCTCATACTGTATAGAGGAGGCTATGTGGGGGCTCATACTGTATATAGGAGGCTTTGTGGGGGCTCATACTGTTTATAGGTGGCTGTGGGGGCTCATACTGTATATAGGGGGTTATGTGGGGGCTCATACTGTATAAAGAGAGGCTATGTGGGACTCATACTACATATAGGAGGCTATGTGGGGTTCATACTGTATGTTAGCAAACTTAATTCTGCTCAATATGAAGTGATAATTATAATTTTATATTAATATGTTAATATTAATATTGAGCAGATTTAATTTCAGCCTATAGGTTCGGCCTCAACAACAGTCACGGTCTCTCATGTGGCCCCTTGGGAAAATGAATTGCCCACCTCGGCCCTAAATGATTAATTATTCACTTTCGAGTTTCAAAATTTACACAGCAGTTAAGGGTTAAACAATATGCCAACTCATACCATGCGAAGAAAAGGAGAAGAAAAAAAAATACCAATATGGCAATGGGGAGAAACCGCAGCGGATGTGGCCAATACAAGTGTCACCTGCTGAATTGCTCCAGAATTGAGGAAGGACAACTAGCAATTAATTGCTCGATAGTTTTGTTTTCTAAAATTAACTCATCCCTGTGGCTAACCAGCTGCGCATCAACAGAAGCAATCTACAGTACCCAGTCCTCAACGAGAAGCTAAGGAGAACTCGATGCAAGACTACGCCGATAGAGGGAATGCAGAAGTGTTACTGGAACGTGGCAAAAAGCCGTTTCCATGCAAAAGATGGGGCAAGATGGAAGAAGGTGCAGCAAAATGGAAAAAGATGCAGCAAGATTTAAGAGGAAGTAGTAAGGCGTCAACAGATGCAATAAGACATAAAATGATGCTGCAAAATATAAGAAGAAGCGGCAAGATGGAGGATGTTGCAATGAAATGGAGGAAAATGTAAAGAGATGTAAGAAAATGCAGAACGATGGGAGAAGATGCAGCACGATAGAAGAAGATGCAGCACGATGGGAGAAGATGCAACACGATGGGAGAAGATGCAGCACGATGGGAGAAGATGCAGCACGATGGGAGAAGATGCAGCACGATGGGAGAAGATGCAGCACGATGGGAGAAGATGCAGCACGATGGGAGAAGATGCAGCAAGATGGGAGAAGATGCAGCACGATGGGAGAAGATGCAGCACGATGGGAGAAGATGCACCATGATGGGAGAAGATCCAGCACGATGGGAGAAGATGCAGCACGATGGGAGAAGATGCAGAACGATGGGAGAAGATGCAGTACGATGGGAGAAGATGCAGCATGATGGGAGAAGATGCAGCACGATGGGAGAAGATGCAGAACGATGGGAGAAGATGCAGTACGATGGGAGAAGATGCAGCATGATGGGAGAAGATGCAGAACGATGGGAGAAGATCCAGCACGATGGGAGAAGATGCAGCACGATGGGAGAAGATGCAGCACGATGTGAGAAGATGCAGCACGATGGGAGAAGATGCAGCACGATGGGAGAAGACGCAGCACGATGGGAAAAGACGCAGCACGATGGGAGAAGATGCAACACGATGGGAGAAGATGCAGCACGATGGGAGAAGATGCAGCATGATGGGAGAAGATGCAGCACGATGTGAGAAGACGCAGCACGATGGGAGAAGATGCAGCACGATGGGAGAAGATGCAGCACGATGGGAGAAGATGCAGAACGATGGGAGAAGATGCAGCACGATGGGAGAAGATGCAGCAGGATGGGAGAAGATGCGGAACGATGGGAGAAGATGCAGCACGATGGGAGAAGATGCAGAACGATGGGAGAAGATGCAGCACGATGGGAGAAGATGCAGCACGATGGGAGAAGATGCAGCACGATGGGAGAAGATCCAGCACGATGGGAGAAGATGCAGCACGATGGGAGAAGATGCAGCACGATGGGAGAAGATGCAGAACGATGGGAGAAGATGCAGAACGATGGGAGAAGATGCAGCACGATGGGAGAAGATGCAGCACGATGGGAGAAGATGCAGCACGATGGGAGAAGATGCAGCACGATGGGAGAAGATGCAGAACGATGGGAGAAGATGCAGCACGATGGGAGAAGATGCAGCACGATGGGAGAAGATGCAGCACGATGGGAGAAGATCCAGCACGATGGGAGAAGATGCAGCACGATGGGAGAAGATGCAGCATGATGGGAGAAGATGCAGCACGATGGGAGAAGATGCAGCATGATGGGAGAAGATGCAGCACGATGGGAGAAGATGCAGCACGATGTGAGAAGATGCAGCACGATGGGAGAAGATGCAGCACGATGGGAGAAGACGCAGCACGATGGGAAAAGACGCAGCACGATGGGAGAAGATGCAACACGATGGGAGAAGATGCAGCACGATGGGAGAAGATGCAGCATAATGGGAGAAGATGCAGCACGATGTGAGAAGACGCAGCACGATGGGAAACGACGCAGCACGATGGGAGAAGATGCAGCACGATGGGAGAAGATGCAGAACGATGGGAGAAGATGCAGCACGATGGGAGAAGATGCAGCAGGATGGGAGAAGATGCGGAACGATGGGAGAAGATGCGGAACGATGGGAGAAGATGCAGCACGATGGGAGAAGATGCAGAACGATGGGAGAAGATGCAGCACGATGGGAGAAGATGCAGCACGATGGGAGAAGATGCAGCACGATGGGAGAAGATGCAGCACGATGGGAGAAGATGCAGCACGATGGGAGAAGATCCAGCACGATGGGAGAAGATGCAGCACGATGGGAGAAGATGCAGCACGATGGGAGAAGATGCAGAACGATGGGAGAAGATGCAGCACGATGGGAGAAGATGCAGCACGATGGGAGAAGATGCAGAACGATGGGAGAAGATGCAGCATGATGGGAGAAGATGCAGCACGATGTGAGAAGATGCAGCACGATGGGAGAAGATGCAGCACGATGGGAGAAGACGCAGCACGATGGGAAAAGACGCAGCACGATGGGAGAAGATGCAGCACGATGGGAGAAGATGCAGCATGATGGGAGAAGATGCAGCACGATGTGAGAAGACGCAGCACGATGGGAAAAGACGCAGCACGATGGGAGAAGATGCAGCACAATGGGAGAAGATGCAGCACGATGGGAGAAGATGCAGAACGATGGGAGAAGATGCAGCACGATGGGAGAAGATGCAGCAGGATGGGAGAAGATGCGGAACGATGAGAGAAGATGCGGAACGATGGGAGAAGATGCAGCACGATGGGAGAAGATGCAGAACGATGGGAGAAGATGCAGCACGATGGGAGAAGATGCAGCACGATGGGAGAAGATGCAGCACGATGGGAGAAGATCCAGCACGATGGGAGAAGATGCAGCACGATGGGAGAAGATGCAGCACGATGGGAGAAGATGCAGAACGATGGGAGAAGATGCAGCACGATGGGAGAAGATGCAGCACGATGGGAGAAGATCCAGCACGATGGGAGAAGATGCAGCACGATGGGAGAAGATGCAGCACGATGGGAGAAGATGCAGAACGATGGGAGAAGATGCAGCACGATGGGAGAAGATGCAGCACGATGGGAGAAGATGCAGCACGATGGGAGAAGATCCAGCACGATGGGAGAAGATGCAGCACGATGGGAGAAGATGCAGCATGATGGGAGAAGATGCAGAACGATGAGAGAAGATGCAGAACGATGGGAGAAGATGCAGCACGATGGGAGAAGATGCAGCACGATGGGAGAAGATGCAGCACAATGGGAGAAGATCCAGCACGATGGGAAAAGATGCAGCACGATGTGAGAAGACGCAGCACGATGGGAAAAGACGCAGCACGATGGGAGAAGATGCAGCACGATGGGAGAAGATGCAGAACGATGGGAGAAGATGCAGCACGATGGGAGAAGATGCAGCAGGATGGGAGAAGATGCGGAACGATGGGAGAAGATGCGGAACGATGGGAGAAGATGCAGCACGATGGGAGAAGATGCAGCACGATGGGAGAAGATGCAGCACGATGGGAGAAGATGCAGCACGATGGGAGAAGATCCAGCACGATGGGAGAAGATGCAGCACGATGGGAGAAGATGCAGAACGATGGGAGAAGATGCAGCACGATGGGAGAAGATGCAGCACGATGGGAGAAGATGGAGAACGATGGGAGAAGGTGCAGCATGATGGGAGAAGATGCAGCACGATGTGAGAAGATGCAGCACGATGGGAGAAGATGCAGCACGATGGGAGAAGACGCAGCACGATGGGAAAAGACGCAGCACGATGGGAGAAGATGCAGCACGATGGGAGAAGATGCAGCACGATGGGAGAAGATGCACCATGATGGGAGAAGATCCAGCACGATGGGAGAAGATGCAGCACGATGGGAGAAGATGCACCATGATGGGAGAAGATGCAGCACGATGGGAGAAGATGCACCATGATGGGAGAAGATCCAGCACGATGGGAGAAGATGCAGCACGATGGGAGAAGATGCAGCACGATGGGAGAAGATGCAGAACGATGGGAGAAGATGCAGCATGATGGGAGAAGATGCAGCACGATGGGAGAAGATGCAGAACGATGGGAGAAGATGCAGCACGATGGGAGAAGATGCAGCACGATGGGAGAAGATGCAGCACGATGTGAGAAGATGCAGCACGATGGGAGAAGATGCAGCACGATGGGAGAAGACGCAGCACGATGGGAAAAGACGCAGCACGATGGGAGAAGATGCAACACGATGGGAGAAGATGCAGCACGATGGGAGAAGATGCAGCATGATGGGAGAAGATGCAGCACGATGTGAGAAGACGCAGCACGATGGGAGAAGATGCAGCACGATGGGAGAAGATGCAGCACGATGGGAGAAGATGCAGAACGATGGGAGAAGATGCAGCACGATGGGAGAAGATGCAGCACGATGGGAGAAGATGCGGAACGATGGGAGAAGATGCAGCACGATGGGAGAAGATGCAGAACGATGGGAGAAGATGCAGCACGATGGGAGAAGATGCAGCACGATGGGAGAAGGTGCAGCAGGATGGGAGAAGATGCGGAACGATGGGAGAAGATGCGGAACGATGGGAGAAGATGCAGCACGATGGGAGAAGATGCAGAACGATGGGAGAAGATGCAGCACGATGGGAGAAGATGCAGCACGATGGGAGAAGATGCAGCAGGATGGGAGAAGATGCGGAACGATGGGAGAAGATGCGGAACGATGGGAGAAGATGCAGCACGATGGGAGAAGATGCAGAACGATGGGAGAAGATGCAGCACGATGGGAGAAGATGCAGCACGATGGGAGAAGATGCAGCACGATGGGAGAAGATCCAGCACGATGGGAGAAGATGCAGCACAATGGGAGAAGATGCAGCACGATGGGAGAAGATGCAGAACGATGGGAGAAGATGCAGCACGATGGGAGAAGATGCAGCACGATGGGAGAAGATCCAGCACGATGGGAGAAGATGCAGCACGATGGGAGAAGATGCAGCACGATGGGAGAAGATGCAGAACGATGGGAGAAGATGCAGCACGATGGGAGAAGATGCAGCACGATGGGAGAAGATGCAGCACGATGGGAGAAGATCCAGCACGATGGGAGAAGATGCAGCACGATGGGAGAAGATGCAGCACGATGGGAGAAGATGCAGAACGATGAGAGAAGATGCAGAACGATGGGAGAAGATGCAGCACGATGGGAGAAGATGCAGCACGATGGGAGAAGATGCAGCACAATGGGAGAAGATCCAGCACGATGGGAAAAGATGCAGCACGATGTGAGAAGACGCAGCACGATGGGAAAAGACGCAGCACGATGGGAGAAGATGCAGCACGATGGGAGAAGATGCAGAACGATGGGAGAAGATGCAGCACGATGGGAGAAGATGCAGCAGGATGGGAGAAGATGCGGAACGATGGGAGAAGATGCGGAACGATGGGAGAAGATGCAGCACGATGGGAGAAGATGCAGCACGATGGGAGAAGATGCAGCACGATGGGAGAAGATCCAGCACGATGGGAGAAGATGCAGCACGATGGGAGAAGATGCAGAACGATGGGAGAAGATGCAGCACGATGGGAGAAGATGCAGCACGATGGGAGAAGATGCAGAACGATGGGAGAAGATGCAGCATGATGGGAGAAGATGCAGCACGATGTGAGAAGATGCAGCACGATGGGAGAAGATGCAGCACGATGGGAGAAGACGCAGCACGATGGGAAAAGACGCAGCACGATGGGAGAAGATGCAGCACGATGGGAGAAGATGCAGCATGATGGGAGAAGATGCAGCACGATGTGAGAAGACGCAGCACGATGGGAAAAGACGCAGCACGATGGGAGAAGATGCAGCACAATGGGAGAAGATGCAGCACGATGGGAGAAGATGCAGAACGATGGGAGAAGATGCAGCACGATGGGAGAAGATGCAGCAGGATGGGAGAAGATGCGGAACGATGGGAGAAGATGCGGAACGATGGGAGAAGATGCAGCACGATGGGAGAAGATGCAGAACGATGGGAGAAGATGCAGCACGATGGGAGAAGATGCAGCACGATGGGAGAAGATGCAGCACGATGGGAGAAGATCCAGCACGATGGGAGAAGATGCAGCACGATGGGAGAAGATGCAGCACGATGGGAGAAGATGCAGAACGATGGGAGAAGATGCAGCACGATGGGAGAAGATGCAGCACGATTGGAGAAGATCCAGCACGATGGGAGAAGATGCAGCACGATGGGAGAAGATGCAGAACGATGGGAGAAGATGCAGCACGATGGGAGAAGATGCAGCACGATGGGAAAAGATCCAGCACGATGGGAGAAGATGCAGCACGATGGGAGAAGATGCAGCATGATGGGAGAAGATGCAGAACGATGAGAGAAGATGCAGAACGATGGGAGAAGATGCAGCACGATGGGAGAAGATGCAGCACGATGGGAGAAGATGCAGCACAATGGGAGAAGATCCAGCACGATGGGAAAAGATCCAGCACGATGGGAGAAGATGCAGCACGATGGGAGAAGATGCAGCACGATGGGAGAAGATGCAGCACGATGGAGAAGATGCAGCACGATGGGAGAAGATGCAAAACGATGGGAGAAGATGCAGCACGATGGGAGAAGATGCAGCACGATGGGAGAAGATGCAGAAGGATGGGAGAAGATGCAGCACGGTGGGAGAAGATGCAGCACGATGGGAGAAGATGCAGCACGATGGGAGAAGATGCAGAACGATGGGAGAAGATGCAGAATGATGGGAGAAGATGCAGCACGATGGGAGAAGATGCAGCATGATGGGAGAAGATGCAGCACGATGGGAGAAGATGCAGCACGATGGGAGAAGATCCAGCACGATAGGAGAAGATGCAGCACGATGGGAGAAGAGGCAGCACGATGGGAGAAGATGCAGCACGATGGGAGAAGATGCACCATGATGGGAGAAGATCCAGCACGATGGGAGAAGATGCAGAACGATGGGAGAAGATGCAGCACGATGGGAGAAGATGCACCATGATGGGAGAAGATCCAGCACGATGGGAGAAGATGCAGAACGATGGGAGAAGATGCAGCACGATGGGAGAAGATGCAGCACGATGGGAGAAGATGCAGCACGATGGGAGAAGATGCACCATGATGGGAGAAGATGCAGCACGATGGGAGAAGATCCAGCACGATGGGAGAAGATGCAGCACGATGGAAGAAGATGCAGCATGATGGGAGAAGATGCAGCACGATGGGAGAAGATGCAGCACGATGGGAGAAGATCCAGCACGATGGGAGAAGATGCAGAACGATGGGAGAAGATCCAGCACGATGGGAGAAGATCCAGCACGATGGGAGAAGATGCAGCACGATGGGAGAAGATCCAGCACGATGGGAGAAGATGCAGAACGATGGGAGAAGATCCAGCACGATGGGAGAAGATCCAGCACGATGGGAGAAGATCCAGCACGATGGGAGAAGATCCAGCACGATGGGAGAAGATCCAGCACGATGGGAGAAGATGCAGCACGATGGGAGAAGATGCAACAAGTTGGAAGAAGATGCAGCACGATGGGAGAAGATGCAGCAGGATGGGAGAAAATGCAACAAGTTTGAAGAAGTTGCAGCAAGATGTAAAGAGATGTTGCCAGATGGAAGAAGCAGTGAGATGTTCGTTGGGGGGGGGGGGGGGGGGGGTGAGTCTGGTTACAACAAAACTTTTTTATGTCATAATATGAATACAAACAAATGAAACATTAAATTAAATGATATTATAGTGGTGCAATGTTTTTAAAGTGCATTATGTCCTACAACTTAAAGTTGAAGCGTACATCTAATTATATAGGAAACCATTATCTGTGCAGCAGGGCTGTGTGCGGTATTGCAGATCAGGTCATTGAAGTGAATGGGGTTGAGGTGCTGATCGCACACAAGCGCTGGACACGTGACGCACTGGTGTGTTTGTTCTGCACAACCTCTGTAGAGCATTTGTCATCATTCAGTACAATACACAAATACATGTTTTTACTATTCAACTACTATCAGGTTTTATAATGCAACTATCCGAGAAGCCAGCAGCGACTCCTGTCCGGTTGCGGCACAGACCAGCCGCAGACAGCCGGACTATATACCAGCTTGCCGAATATATATTTTTCTATTTACATTTGGCAAAAAGTATTGAGACCTGGAATAAGCCAGGAATGACAAGTAACCCTCTGCTGCTTGGTATTAATGTCCCTCCTTCACTCCCGGACCTCTCTGTCGTGCTTCCAATTGTAAAATGTGCCCAAGGTAAGAATTTTCGGATCAAAAGGTCTGTAATTAGCTGCGGGTAGCAGACTGCCTCCTTCTGAAAGATGACACTCTTCACCTACTTCCCAAGCCGGCACTTTACACACAAATGCCATCATAAAAAGGATGTAATTATTTTCATTTTTGAAGCTCGCTTCTAATGAGAAGATTTTTCCTGCGGCATGTCTGTTTCATGTAATGCTACCATTTGAATGATGCTGGAGTGTGGCATCGGTGATAAGGCCCTGACATGCTTACATTATACCGGCCGGGCCTTGCAACGACGGGGGCTCGGCTGTGTCCGGCTCACAAGAGCTTACACTCTAATGGGACAAGCAGCCTGATAAAGGACACCTACAGACGCTGGATTTCATTCTTGAATAGCGTCTATCTACTTCTGAGTAAATTTCCGATGACTTCCCACCTGGTGATATCATGTCGTTATTTGCTGTAGAGTCCCCTCTTACGCCTCACAGAGGGCAATCCTGTGTCTATGTGCTGTAAGACCACATAGAGGTTTGCTTATGAGACCCACATTAAAGAGGAGCTTTTGTCTCGCCCAGGGGGGGATATATGGGGGAAAACTCGGTACCCGGGCCTTTACTTCCTTGGGATGTCACGGCAGTCGGCTCCCGGGCCTGTCCTCTGGGTCACTCTTTAAAAGGGGTTTTAGTGTTTTTGTTAACAGTTTGTCTCGTGATGCCACCTGTGGTTTCCGGTAATGGTTACCGGCGCTGCTGCAGACCTCCGGGGAAGATGGGATGGCAGCTGGGATGCCCCGGGGCAGTGTTGATGGGTGGGATGCAGGGCGTTGTGGCGTAGAAGGGATGATGGCGCGGCGGCAATAACCGACAGAGACAGTGAGTGCAGTCATCCGATTTTACTCACAGTTCTTTTTAGATTCCTGAGGTTCACTGTATAGGTTACTGCTTCCCGCACCGCGCTGCATTCACCAAGCAGGGGTTCAGAAGTCCCTCGGGCAATTCGAGAGTACTTATCGGGACCCCCTTTCTATATGTTCCTTTCCTCAGCCGACTTTCCACGCTGGGTCTCTCCCTCCTGCCCTGCTCCTCACAAACTGAGTCCCAAGATGGCGTCATCGGATCCTTCAGGGTCACCTGGAGTTCCCTGATCCTACACGGCTACCTTTCTTGGCTACTGGGATGCGAGTATGGCAACTGCACCATAAAAGTCAGAAGCCTCCGGTTTCCTAGCCGAGGCTTGAAGCGACACGACTAGCCCAGGGACCAGTTCCCTTCTTGCGGCCTGGTCCTTCTGACACTTGACAGAATAGTGCATACGGGTGGCTTCCTGCTCCTTCCGTACCCCTGGGACCCCTTCAGTTACCGGAGCCTTACTCCTCTGCTCCCCTCCTCTTCTCTCCTCCGCTGGGCCTCATTCACCAGGCCCACTCTGGAGCAGAGCTCCTGCAGAGCATCTGCTCCCCTCACTTTCCTCCTCTGACTGAACTCTCTTTCTAAGATGGCTCCCCCTTTTTATACTCCTAACAAAATGCTCCCCTAAGCGGCTTCCTCCACCCACACCCACTACTTGATTCCCCCTCACTCTGGTTCCCCTCACTCTAGCCAGGGTCAGGGCTCAGCAGAACACAGTGCATCTTGCCCTTCCAGCCGGCCTGGAGCAGTGTAGTGTTGGATGCAGGTGTTGGGGTCCCGGGCTGTACCCTTTCCTTACCAGAGAGTGAGGCACCACGTATGCAGTACCTCTGTGGCGACTGAACCCACAGGGGCGCCGCACTTTCACCAAAATTTTCACGTCGAACTGGACACACGATGTAATTGCCGATGCGGAGTGCAATAAAATCTTTTTTTTTTTTTTTAAATTTCATCTCTCCGTTGTGGAGATATTAGCTATCAAATATTTGGCACCTAATGCGTTAACTTTAATTAACTCTAGTAAATATTTCCACACTTCTGTGCTGTGTAATGTATCTTCACTGCTTATTTAGTCTGCATACTCCAGCTGGCAGGACTGGTGGACTCAGGTCATGTGACCCTGATGACATCATCACTGGTCCTTCTTTAAGGAGATGAACATACTGCCCATATTCCCCCTTGAAGAACACGCGTATTGTTGTATTGTATAATGTGAATTGTGCGTTAATAGTGTTGGTATTGTGTCCTGCGCGAAAGAAGGGAGAGTTAGAGTTAATTATTGGGATTAGCCCAGAGTGGGAGGGGGTAAGGTGAAGAGACAGATATAGTTTACTCTCAGGACGGCAGTAAGAGCCCAGTGTGCGTCAAGAACAGACCTAAGGTCTAGACCATAACCAGTGCTGCATGATGTGGGTGTCCCGAAGTGAGAGGAGACCAAGACAGTGGTTAGCATGAACCAGAGTAAAGAGAAAAGGAAAAGTGACAGAAAGATGGAATAAATAATCGGAGACGGGTTCTGGGGGAGGGCGCCTAGCAGTATGGCCCAGAGTTTATAACTTAAAGAGGTAATGGGCCAAGACGTGACAGAGAACACGAGATGAAAAGATTGCCCCGGGCAGGAGTTCCAAGGTGTCAGCAACAGAGAAGCAAAGTACCGGCCATACTGACAATGTAACTCCCTTGAGGGGAAGAAGGACGCGGGTTGAGAATAGGACTCTTGGTACTGTAGCTGGGTTGTGGTGAAGGAAAGTGAAACAGTGAATATAGAGATTAAGCAAGTATTAAGAAAGGAATTGAGACTTGTGTGAAAATACTCAGTATTGTGTAGGATGCATTTGACGCACCCCTGGACCTGTGTCGCACAGCGTTGCGCATGCAGGAGCTTACCCGGAGCCGGATCTGTTGAGGTTTGTAGTCTCGTGGCGGTGACCCGGTCCGTGCCCAGGGAGTCAGACTAAGTGGCGTTGTATTAGCGGTAGATGTTGGACGACTACGCCACCCGTTGAATGCAGCGAAGGAGCTGCCGCTGCAGGGCAGACCGCTGAGGCCGGTGGTAGGATTGTGCAGCGTGATAGTATCACCCCCAACGGGAGGGGTATGGCCTCAGGGCAGCCGACGTGGATGATGGGGGTAGCAGGAATCACTCAGAGACGATGCGGTGTAGTTCAGGGTCTTTACTGGTGATAAAGATAGACCCTCCCGGAGTACTGGCTAGCGATCGGGGCCTGGTCAGTCCTTGAGCAGATGGGATCTCCCCTGGCCAGGCGGAGTTGTAGGCCTCCCAAACTGACTGTACTCTTCTGGCTACCTTGCTAGAGGCGGGTATAAGTAGCCCACGTCCCTGAGTGTACCGTGTGGTGCTCACCCGTATGGCCGGTGACTCGGGGCCTTCTAGTGGCGTCCGCTGCACGACGGCGGTGCTGGTCCCACGCGTGTGACCGTGCCTTCGGGTTTCTTGGCCAGAGGACCTGAAATCCCCTGCCGGGCGGTTTCTGCTGCTGGGAAAAGATTAGTCCCCACAGCCTCGGACTCCGGGTCCGGTGATAGCTTCTCAGTCAGGGCGAGCTCTGCAGCTGCCAGCCCCTGACTCCTTATAGCACTGCTCCCACAGAGCTCCTGATGTTCTTTTCCTATATCTGCTTCTCTTCTCTGTCTCTACTTCTTCTCTACTCACTAACCCTGCCTCAGCCCTAGGTTTATATAGGGGAAGTTCTTCCCCTCCCAGGACTGGGCAGGAGGTGTGGCATGCATAGGATCCCTGACCAAGAGACCTCCCACCTGCTCTCAGACATAACATTGCTGTTACCGTGGAAACCAGACCCCTGGGGTGCCACACATTCATAGAGTTGTGTACCCGTTATCTACTGTATATAATTTCCACAAAGTTATCGTTCAGTAAAAAGTTTATTTTTGACTGTTGGTGTTTCTCATTGAAGTCCTCAACATCTGGTCCTGCCCAACCAAAGTCATCAGTAACATGCGGCCTGCAAGGGCGTAGTGCCCCCATAGCACAAGTCCACACACCCAGCCAGGACCTCCATCTTCATTTAACGTGCCGGAGCATAAGAGATTAGTACCTCGCCCGTGGCTACCGCGCCACGTTTCACTTCTTCACTTCTATATTGCTGCCTGCGTATGATTGGTCAGCATAATACAGGAGGGAGAAGTACACGCCCCCCAAATGAAAATTATCTAATAACACCCACTTGGACTTAACTAACATTAACTATTTTGGTGCCAAATATGTGGTTACTAATATCTCCGCAATGGAGGGCAAAATTAAAAAAAATAAATAAATGCTTTATTCCACTCTGCAGCCATTATTGCATTGTGTGTCCATTTCAACATGAAAAATTTGGTGAAATCTCCTTGTCATCATTTTTTGCAAACTGAAGAGGGAAGCGTTTGGAAGGTCAGTCTTGAAACTTTAGCCTGGTGAAGTAAGTTGCACCAAAATTATTAAAAGGGGAGTTGTACACAGCAAAAATGTTTATTTTTAGGCATGGAGGCTCTTAATGTCAAAATGCAGGCATACTGACCTAACAGAAGCCCCGTGGATTCAGCTAAGGATCGCTCCAGAACTCTGTGCCATCTTCAGAAGCTATGGCTGCTACGTTCAGGAATCACAGGACATCTGAAGTCTGTGATTAGCTGAAGCGGTCAGGTGACTAGAAGAGCGCATCATCAAAATTTTCTGTGATGCTGTGCTCTACTAGACACCTGTCCGCTGCAGCTAATCACAGACTTCAGACATCCTGTAACTTCTGAACAGAGCAGGCATCGCTCCCTGAGCTGACACAGACCTGCGCTGGATCCACAGACCTGCTATTATGGGGGTATGCCTCCATTTTTTAATGCAAGAGTACCCATGCCTAAAAAAAATATATTTCTGTGTCGGAAATCCACTTTAAAAGGCGTGCTCCAGAAAAGGAAATCCATCTCTTAGCTGCCAAAGATTTCAACTACAATGTACACCAGTAATCTGGCATACGTTATACAAAATTTTTGGTGCACAGATAGGCCATGCCCTGCTCATCATTATTGGCACCCATGAAGTTTCAGTACATAATGTGGAATATCTCCTGAAAAAAAATGAATGAAGTGAAACAAATTTTTTGTATAGAGACTCTTGGAAAATACAAAAGAGCAAATGATAAACAATAATTTAAAACCAAAAACAATGGGAGAGAAAAATAGAAAAACCTAAAGCTGCTATGTCACTGGTATTGGCACCATTTATATTAATTTAGTATGAAAACACATTTTGACTTGCCTGTGATAAATCACAAAAGAGATTCTCCTGTGATTAATTGTCGGTGCCCATGTGACATGAATTAGCCAATGAATGATGACTTCACTGTTTTAAAAAGCCACATGGTAGGCTCTGTTCCTTTGTCACAATCGTGAAGACAAAGGAGCTGTCTGAGGACATCAGAACTACTATTATTAGCAAACACAAGACTTCCAAAGGGTATAAAGCCATCTCCAAAGACCCTGGTATCCCAGTTTCAACAGTTCGCAATGTTATTAAAGAAGTTTGCCAAGAACCTCTCTGGACGTGGGGGGAAAGAGGAAAATTAACAAAGATATCTTCGAAGGTTGGTGCAAATGGTGGAGAAAACACCACGTCAAACATCCAAAGATCTCAAGGCCAACCTGGAACAGTCTGGGGTCATGGTTTCAACAAGTACCATATGCCGCACACTAAGCCAAGCTGAGCTTTATGGGTGAAGGCCAAGGAAGAAACCATTCCTGAAGAAAAGACATAAAAAGGAACGACTGATCTTTGCCAAAGAGTACCTTGACAAACCACAATGCTTCTGGGAAAATGTTCTGTGGACAGATGAAACAAAAATAGAGCTTTTTGGCAATGCAAAGCAACAGTTTGTTTACAGATGGTGCAATGAAGCTTATAAGGGAAAGAACACCTTACCAACAGTTAAGCACGGTGGAGGAACCATAATGCTGTGCGGTTGCTTAGCTGCGTCTGGTACTGGAGGCCTTGACCCTATCACAGGAATCATGAAATCAGAAAATTATCAAGAGATTTTAGAGTGAAATGTCCTACCCAGTGTAAGAAAACTTGCCTTAAGTCAAAGATCATGGGTCCTCCAGCAAGACAATGACCCAAAGCACACATCCAAAAGTACTCAGGAATGGTTGAAAAAGAAAAAATGGACTGTTTTAAAATGGCCAGCAATGAGTCCTGACCTCAATCCCATTGAAAATCTTTGGGGTGAGCTGAAATCTGCCATTGGGAAAAAGAACCCTGCAAACATTCAAGAGCTCGAACAAACTGCAAAGGAAGAGCGGGAGAAAACTCCAGCTGAGAAGTGCGAGAAGCTTATAGATGGCTACAAGAAAGGTTTGCGCGCTGTCAGCAATGCCAAAGGGTGTGCAACCAAGTATTAATTAGGGGGGCAACCAAGTATTAATTAGGGGGCCTTTATTGCTGCACATGCCGTTTATTCTGTTTCTTCTTTGAAATTGCAACATGGAAGCTGAAAAACAATGTTTTATTGTTGTATTACTTGGGGCCACTAATTAAAAAATCCTGAGGATATAACTTTGCTTCATTCCCATTTATTTCTGAAGATATTGTACAGTTATATATATATATATATATATATATATATATATATATATATATATATACAGTACAGACCAAAAGTTTGGACACACCTTCTCATTTAAAGATTTTTCTGTATTTTCATGACTATGAAAATTGTACATTCACACTGAAGGCATCGAAACTATGAATTAACACATGTGGAATTATATACTTAGCAAAAAAGTGTGAAACAACTGAAAATATGTCTTATATTCTAGGTTCTTCAAAGTAGCCACCTTTTGCTTTGATGACTGCTTTGCACACTCTTGGCATTCTCTTGATGAGCTTCAAGAGGTAGTCACCGGAAATGGTCTTCCAACAATCTTGAAGGAGTTCCCAGAGATGCTTAGCACTTGTTGGCCCTTTTGCCTTCACTCTGCGGCCCAGCTCACCCCAAACCATCTCGATTGGGTTCAGGTCTGGTGACTGTGGAGGCCAGGTCATCTGGCGTAGCACCCCATCACTCTCCCTCTTGGTCAAATAGCCCTAACACAGCCTGGAGGTGTTTGGGGTCATTGTCCTGTTGAAAAATAAATTGATGGTCCAACTAAACGCAAACCGGATGGAATAGCATGCCGCTGCAAGATGCTGTGGTAGCCATGCTGGTTCAGTATGCCTTCAATTTTGAATAAATCCCCAACAGTGTCACCAGTAAAGCACCCCCACACCATCACACCTCCTTCTCCATGCTTCACGGTGGGAACCAGGCATGTAGAGTCCATCCGTTCACCTTTCCTGCGTCGCACAAAGACAATGTGGTTGGAACGAAAGATCTCAAATTTGGACTCATCAGACCAAAGCACAGATTTCCACTGGTCTAATGTCCATTCCTTGTGTTCTTTAGCCCAAACAAGTCTCTTCTGCTTGTTGCCTGTCCTTAGCAGTGGTTTCCTAGCAGCTATTTTACCATGAAGGCCTGCTGCACAAAGTCTCCTCTTAACAGTTGTTGTAGAGATGTGTCTGCTGCTAGAACTCTGTGTGGCATTGACCTGGTCTCTAATCTGAGCTGCTGTTAACCTGTGATTTCTGAGGCTGGTGACTCAGATAAACTTATCCTCAGAAGCAGAGGTGACTCTTGGTCTTCCTTTCCTGGGGCGGTCCTCATGTGAGCCAGTTTCTTTGTAGCGCTTGATGCTTTTTGCAACTGCACTTCGGGACACTTTCAAAGTTTGTCCAATTTTTCGGACTGACTGACCTTGCCATAATACAAATTCTAACAGTCTATTCAGTAGGACTATCAGCTGTGTATCCACCTGACTTCTGCACAACACAACTGGTGGTCCCAACCCCATTTATAAGGCAAGAAATCCCACTTATTAAACCTGATAGGGCACACCTGTGAAGTGAAAACCATTTCCGGTGACTACAACTTGAAGCTCATCAAGAGAATGCCAAGAGTGTGCAAAGTAGTCATCAAAGCAAAAGGTGGCTTCTTTGAAGAACCTAGAATATAAGACATATTTTCAGTTGTTTCACACTTTTTTGTTAAGTATATAATTCCACATGTGGTAATTCATAGTTTTGATGCCTTCAGTGTGAATGTACAATTTTCATAGTCATGAAAATGCAGAAAAATCTTTAAATGAGAAGGTGTGTCCAAACTTTTGGTCTGTACTGTACATACACACATTATATATACATACACACATACATGCATACATACATACATGCAGTGGGTATGGAAAGTATTCAGACCCCATTACATTTTTCACTCTTTGTTTCATTGCAGCCATTTGGTAAATTCTAAAAAGTTCATTTTTTTTTCATTAAAGTCCACTCTGCACCCCATCTTGACTGAAAAAAAACAGAAATGTAGAAATTTTTGCAAATTTATTAAAAAAGAAAAACTGAAATATCACATGGTCATAAGTATTCAGACCCTTTGCTCAGTATTGAGTAGAAGCACCTTTTCAGCTAGTACAGCCATGAGTCTTCTTGGGAATGATGCAACAAGTTTTTCACACCTGGATTTGGGAAACCTCTGCCATTCTTCCTTGTAGATGCGGCATTTAGTCATGTGACAGGTCACGCGACCGCTGACGTAGGCGGTCGCGTGACCTGTCACATGACTAAATGATGTCACCGCAGGTCCTTTTAGACCATCGCGAGCCGTACAAGAGACCGGACGCATCGTACAGGAGACTGGGGGCCATCGGAAAGTAAGTATAATGTTTGTTTTTTATTTTTTACTATTTTTATTCTTTTTTTTTGAACTATTAACTTGGTCACACTATATATGTCTGTTGCATGGATTTATATAGTGTGACCAAATTGTCAAGCACTTTCCAAGTGATGCTAAAATCTCTTGGAAAAGCGCTTGATAACCCGCATGCAGAAATGCATGCAAAGGCGCTTGACAAACGCTTCTACCTGGCGGGAAAAACGCATGTAAAATCCGCATGCGTTTTTCCTGTCAGGGAGATGCGGAAAAAATCTGCAGCATTTCTGCATCGTGGGCACATAGCCTAAGGGTATGTGAACACTCTCAGTATTTGCAGCAAAAAAATCTGCTGCAAATACTAATGTGTGGGTAGGCAAAATGCTGTGTAAAGTACGCTTGTTTTTCATACATTTCTTTGCATGTCTTTTTGATGCATTTTTCCCTGTTCATTAAAATGGGTGAAAAACACTGCGAGAATTGACGGCTTCAAATCTTACAAGGAAAAATAACAAGCAGCTTTTGCACGAGACTTCAGAAATCTCATTCACTTTGCTGGCGCTTCTGTTTTTTCTGCGACAAAAAGCAATGTGTGCACATACCCTTATATTGCTTCCACTGTAGATATAATACCCCTTTACTCTCAGGATGGAGGGTCTCAGAGGTTGGATCCTCACTGATAATCCCAGCAATATGCAATTCACTTCTTAAAGGTGGAAATATCAGGTTTTGAGTAATGTTACATTTTATATTTAAAAGGACATAAAAAGTATCTAAAGATTCTAAAACCAACAAGATCTCTTGACAAGGCTGACACTTTGTATATATCTAATATATTAGGAATACTAGACAGCTCCAAGAACGAACACCCTCTCACCACATCGACTTACAACTAGTAGCAGGACAAGGTCCTGTAATAAGGAAAGTACAAAAGCTTTTTCAGGGTTTGAATGACATCGCCACAGAGCTGCAAACAGCAAATGGGTCACAGGGAGGGTTTCCTACCCGGGAAGGAATGACAAGGTGTGAGAGACATGTCGGCTAAATGTGGGATACAGTTTCAGTCAAACTCCAGGCTACTGAATAAAGTAGACAATTTCACGTTAACCCTTTGCATGCCTCAAGAAAAGAAGGTTTTGCCGATGCCAAATGGGGATGTTCAAGGTGCAAATCTAAAGTGTTATTTCTATCTTATTTACTCATCGTGAATCTGAGGCCGTTATCTCCATCAACTTGCAGAATCTTCAGTCCTCACGTCTTCTCAGGCTCAGTTCACTCGTCCAGTTATTTGGATTTCTGCATCCATTTTGAGACGACAATGATAAAATTACGAAATGTCCTAAATATACAGTACAGACCAAAAGTTTGGACGCACCTTCTCATTTAAAGATTTTTCTGTATTTTCATGACTATGAAAATTGTACATTCACACTGAAGGCATCAAAACTATGCATTAACACATGTGGAATTATATACTTAACAAAAAAGTGTGAAACAACTGAAAATATGTCTTATATTCTAGGTTCTTCAAAGTAGCCACCTTTTGCTTTGACTGCTTTGCACACTCTTGGCATTCTCTTGATGAGCTTCAAGAGGTAGTCACCGGAAATGGTCTTCCAACAATCTTGAAGGAGTTCCCAGAGATGCTTAGCACTTGTTGGCCCTTTTCCCTTCACTCTGCGGTCCAGCTCACCCCAAACCATCTCGATTGGGTTCAGGTCTGGTGACTGGAGGCCAGGTCATCTGGCGTAGCCTCCCATCACTCTCCTTCTTGGTCAAATAGCCCTTACACAGCCTGGAGGTGTTTGGGGTCATTGTCCTGTTGAAAAATAAATGATGGTCCAACTAAACGCAAACCGGATGGAATAGCATGCCGCTGCAAGATGCTGTGGTAGCCATGCTGGTTCAGTATGCCTTCAATTTTGAATAAATCCCCAACAGTGTCACCAGCAAAGCACCCCCACACCATCACACCTCCTCCTCCATGCTTCACGGTGGGAACCAGGCATGTAGAGTCCATCCATTCACCTTTTCTGCATCGCACAAAGACACGGTGGTTGGAACCAAAGATCTCAAATTTGGACTCATTAAACCAAAGCACAGATTTCCACTGGTCTAATGTCCATTCCTTGTGTTCTTTAGCCCAAACAAGTCTCTTCTGCTTGTTGCCTGTCCTTAGCAGTGGTTTCCTAGCAGCTATTTTACCATGAAGGCCTGCTGCACAAAGTCTCCTCTTAACAGTTGTTGTAGAGATGTGTCTGCTGCTAGAACTCTGTGTGGCATTGACCTGGTCTCTAATCTGAGCTGCTGTTAACCTGCGATTTTTGAGGCTGGTGACTCGGATAAACTTATCCTCAGAAGCAGAGGTGACTCTTGGTCTTCCTTTCCTGGGGCGGTCCTCATGTGAGCCAGTTTCTTTGTAGCGCTTGATGGTTCTGCACTTGGGGACACTTTCAAAGTTTGCCCAATTTTTTAGATTGACTGACCTTCATTTCTTAAAGTAATGATGGCCACTCATTTTTCTTTACTTCGCTGCTTTCTTCTTGCCATAATACAAATTCTAACAGTCTATTCAGTAGGACTATCAGCTGTGTATCCACCAGACTTCTGCACAACACAACTGAAGGTCCCAACCCCATTTATAAGGCAAGAAATCCCACTTATTAAACCTGACAGGGCACACCTGTGAAGTGAAAACCATTTCCGGTGACTACCTCTTGAAGCTCATCAAGAGAATGCCAAGAGTGTGCAAAGCAGTCATCAAAGCAAAAGGTGGCTACTTTGAAGAACCTAGAATATAAGACATATTTTCAGTTGTTTCACACTTTTTTGTTAAGTATATAATTCCACATGTGTTATTCATAGTTTTGATGCCTTCAGTGTGAATGTACAATTTTCATAGTCATGAAAATACAGAAAAATCTTTAAATGAGAAGGTATGTCCAGACTTTTGGTCTGTACTGTATATTATAGGCTGATAACGGAAGGTCATCTGTTACGTCATCCATTTTTAAAGCGCTGCCTTTGTCCAGAGACACCTCTAGTAAATAACGTGTCCGATACAAAAAGGGAAACCAAAGTGTGCACCCGTTTTTTGCCTCATTTTGGAACGGATCCAGTTTTTGGATCCATTACAACTAGACATGTGAACGAAGCCCAAGAGAAACCTGTCCCAGGTGCTGATATGTCAGCGTCTCCATCTACGTTAGCATGCAGTTTAGCCCAGTTCCAAATAGTTTGCAACCTAAAAACATGTCTGACATTAGACTGGGTCCGTGATACTACTAAAATGAATAGTGCATGTTCATTTTGCTTCTGGTTTTATTGGTTTAGTGCATTTAAAAATCATAAAAATGAAGCAACTTTTAAACTAATCTTGATAAAAATAATCTTATTTTAATTATTCTCCTATCTGAAAAGTATGTGCTTCCATGGTAAGAGGCTTCCAACAAAACTCATGCAGGTTTATCCCTCAGTCATGACGCAGGTTTCATCCATCCGTCCCGGACTTTCTTGCTTAGCAATATTTGGTAAATTAGCAAAAATGTCCTTATATGCCATCACTTCTAATACAATCCCCACAACAACGGGCATGTCCCGTATTTTTAGTGAGTACAGCGATGCCAATTATTCCTTTGTCCTCTTGTTGGCATTTAGCACGGATACAATCCCAAAATATTGTTCCACTTATTCTAACTTGCGAGTATAAAGTTGTGAGAACTAGATTTTGAAAAACCAGAGTGGGTGGATGACATGGGTGTTTTTACTAGTCCAAATACCTATTAAAGGGGTTAATCAAATGTCCAAGGAAGTATGAAAAACCACGGCACTCACCAATGGATGCCAATAAAAGATCCTTTTATTTCAGATCCAGCGTACAGACGTTGCGGCTGGTGCACGGATTCCCTGACACCTTACAGTCTCATAGCCAATAATGAGGTTGTAAGTTTGGATCAAGAGACCCACGATCACTCCGAGAATTGGGGTCTCAATGCAGACTGTGCGGCCGGCCTTAAGTGATTCTCACTGGAGCCACTGTATAAATGATGTCAGTGCAATATTCATTGTTCCCTACCATATGTTCAGAATTAAATGCTACCAGAGTAATAGAATAGACCAGCAAAAGAGATCATTATATTGCTAGAATACATGCAATTTAGGTACAATTTGCATTGTATAAAGACATTTTAGTTGCAAACACCGACATCAGGACTTAAAGTGGAAACGTCGTTAGAATTTTTATTTTATAAATTGATAGTAGACATGAAAATAAGCAACTCTGTAATATATCTTATCAGAGAAATCTGCTTCTTTCTCCTCCTAGAATGAGCTTTCATTTGCGAAACACTCAATTCACAGGTAAAATCCGTGTTCACTTTACATTACTGAGATAGAAAATGACAGTTGGAGCTGATAAGATTCTATGTATATGGGAGGGGGAGGAGCTAGAGGCAGAGCTCCTCCCTCCCCCTCTACATAGAGTCTTATCGGCACCAACTGCCATCTCAGTGCTGTAACTATCTGTCTTCAATGAACACAGATTTTACCTGTGAATTGAGAATTTTGGTAACGAAAGCTTAGTCCAGGAGGAGAAAGAAGCAGATCTCTCTGATAAGATATATTACAAAGTTTCTTATTTTCACTTGCACTATTGATTTATGAAATAAAAATTAAAACAATATTTACACTTTTAAGTGGATAGTCTAATCATACATGTTCATTGTGCTTCTAATCTAGAAGCTGCGACCCCCCCCCGATCGTAGCTTGACGTTACGGCGTGCGGACCACTATACAGCTGTCACTCATAGATGGGAGATGACATTGTGTTGGGCTTAAAGATTAGGATTTGAAGGGTGACGTCCTCATTTTACTGTCAGCTTCAAAGCAACGACAACTTTATCATCATTATCGCCAGCACGAGACATCTGAAAGTAATCAGTGCGGCTTGTTTCACTAGTAGTGAGAGGGTTACAGAAAAGGCTGCTATTTGTGGTTTTGTCACCCAGGGCATTTCATTACTTGAGATCGGCCCACTGGCTGTCATGTCTCATTGCTCCTATATTTCATGTGCTCATAAGCGGTGCCTGCAGCGCGCTTGGCGTGTGGTCTCTGCTTTCTGACAGGTCTTGCGTGGCTCTGTATGTTGAGAGCTACTATTATGTTGCTGGAAAATAAACTTGTGTTTTGTACATTCCATTAGTCTGAGCAGCTTTCATCCCTCCTGGACTGAGGTTATAGCTGTCACAGACATGAACATGGCTTCAAATGGAGCCGGCGATGGCTACACGGCTTGTGGAGGTGCCAGCGCTCAGGTTTTCTACACACGACAAGCCGTCTCTTGCAGTGAATGTGACTCTCAAAAAGTTCTTTAAACTTTTCGGCAAAGTTTCTTGTCAGTTGGAGGGGCGATGTGATATACGATGGACGCTTGCTAGCCTATTTGGGGGTGCAGAGGTAGCAGATGGGGGTCCCTCTACCAGATAAGATGACACCAGTTTTGTAAGTACCACATAGCAGGAAAATGGAGTCTTTACGGATTTTCAATCAGGAGCCCAGAAGCTTCAAGCAGAGTGGGTGTGAAGCTGAGTCACCACTCACAGACAAGCTGTGAGACAGGGTAGTCAGGTGGTCCGAGATCAGATACCAGGAGGGCACGTAGTACAGAGGGGCAAGACAAAGGCATAGTCAGGTAACAGTCCAGGGTCATATGCCAGGAGGGTACGTCAAGATGAAGGAGTAAGGGGGTAGTCAGTGGCCAAGTCCGGGGTCAGGTACCTGAAGTCAGAAAGCGTCAAGAGCAGAAGGGATAATCCACACGAATAGTCACGACAAATCCCAGGTCCGGCAACAAGATCAGAGAAGTGAGACACAGAGCTAATCTCCAGCTGACACTGGACAGCAGACAGCAACCCGGGGAGCCATCAGCTCTCTCCTCCACTACTCAGTCTGTACATCCAGTTTTCAGCTCCACAGGTAAGATGCCATCACTAAATCGCTCCATGCTGCGCAGAGCCTCCGTCCGGAACTGTGGGGGCATCACACCGTGTGAAGAGATTACGGTGAAGGCAAATTTTGTGGGGGAATTCACTATGGGTTTATCATACTGCGAGTGTGGGATGTGGGGCATTTTGGGGATTATACTGTATGAGGGCCATATACAGTGGTGGCCAAAAGTATTGGCACCCCTGCAATTCTGTCAGATAATACTCAGTTTCTTCCTGAAAATTATTGCAATCACAAATTCTTTGGTCTTATTCTCTTCATTTAATTTGCTTGCAAGGAAAAAATACAAAAGAGAATGAAGCAAAAATCAAATCATTGATCATTTCACACAAAACTCCAAAAATGGGCCAGACAAAAGTATTGGCACCCTCAGCCTAATACTTGGTTGAACAACCGCTTCCGGTAACCATCAATGAGTTTCTTACAATGCTCTGCTGGAATTGTAGACCATTCTTCTTTGGCAAACTGCTCCAGGTCCCTGATATTTGAAGGGTGCCTTCTCCAAACTGCCATTTTGAGATCTCTCCACAGGTGTTCTATGGGATTCAGGTCTGGACTCATTGCTGGCCACCTTAGAAGTCTCCAGTGCTTTCTCTCAAACCATTTTATAGTGCTTTTGGAAGTGTGTTTTGGGTCATTGTCCTGCTGGAAGACCCATGACCTCTGAGGGAGACCCAGCTTTCTCACACTGGGCCCTACATTAAGTTGCAAAATTTGTTGGTAGTCTTCAGACTTCATAATGCCATGCACACGCTCAAGCAGTCCAGTGCCAGAGGCAGCAAAGCAACCCCAAAACATCAGGGAACCTCCGCCATGTTTGACTGTAGGGACCATGTTCTTTTCTTTGAATGCCTCTCTTTTTCCTGTACACTCTATGTTGATGCTTTTTCCCAAAAAGCTCTACTTTTGTCTCATCTGACCAGAGAACATTCTTCCAAAACGTTTTAGGCTTTCTCAGGTAAGTTTTGGCAAACTCCAGCCTGGCTTTTTTATGTCTCGGGGTAAGAAGTGGGGTCTTCCTGGGTATCCTACCATACAGTCCCTTTTCATTCAGACGCTGACGGATAGTACGGGTTGACACTGTTGTACCCTCGGACTGCAGGGCAGCTTGAACTTGTTTGGATGTTAGTCGAGGTTCTTTATCCACCATCCGCACAATCTTGCGTTGAAATCTCTCGTCAATTTTTCTTTTCCGTCCACATCTAGGGAGGTTAGCCACAGTGCCATGGGCTTTACACTTCTTGATGACACTGCGCACGGAAGACACAGGAACATTCAGGTCTTTGGAGATGAACTTGTAGCCTTGAGATTGCTCATGCTTCCTCACAATTTGGTTTCTCAAGTCCTCAGACAGTTCTTTGGTCTTCTTTCTTTTCTCCATGCTCAATGTGGTACACACAAGGACACAGGAGAGAGGTTGAGTCAACTTTAATCCATATTAACTGGCTGCAAGTGTGATTTAGTTATTGCCAACACCTGTTAGGTGCCACAGGTAAGTTACAGGTGCTGTTAATTACACAAATTAGAGAAGCATCACATGATTTTTCAAAGGGTGCCAATACTTTTGTCCACCCCCTTTTTTAGGTTTGGTGTGGAATTATATCCAATTTGGCTTTAGGACAATTCTTTTTGTGTTTTTTCATTGAAGACAAATTAAATGAAGATAATAATACCAAAGAATTTGTGATTGCAATCATTTTCAGGAAGAAACTGAGTATTATCTGACAGAATTGCAGGGGTGCCAATACTTTTGGCCACCGCTGTATGGGGTATCTTAGTGGGTGAGAACACGAAGGGGCTTCAGTATAGATACTGTTTCTGTGCCCGTGAAGCAATCATGTCCCTCACCCTGTCTTTAAGAGTTGGGAGGTTTGTCCTTCTGTACGTTTGTCCTTCTGTGACAGCTCCTATTCACGTGACCCTGCCTACTCCGCTGAATAATATTTTTTCTTTTCGGAGGGGGGTGGATGGCTTATTCCTACTTTTGTTATAATTATTACAAGCCGTGCGACGCTCCTCTATCACCACTAATACAGAACTTTGTATCATTCACCACATTTGCCTTCGGCCACCGTTTAGTTAAACAAATGATCACTATGGTCCTGTGTAATTTGCAGTTCTTCTGCCCAAAGCAACAAAAAAAGGTGACGTGTAACAAGAGCCATGCGAAAGAGCAGAACAGTGTAACATCAAATTATTTGCTGTCTGCAGAGTTTGGAAACCAACGCCATGGCGGATGTGCCGGCCTCGGGGTGAACGCGCCGCCCCGCTAATACATTTTGTAAAATAAACTCTTTTTGAGAAGCTCCATTTATTGCCGCTTCTATTTTATATCTTCTTAATGGGTCACTACTTGTTTTTCTTGGCTTTCAGTGTTTGGGAAAGTAAAGTAAGAAGTTACTGGACGGACGGTCGTTCAGCCGTAGCTTTTTACTGATTTATCTCAAATTATTTGCTGGGTGATTTAACCCTTTCACGCGTAAATGCTTATTGTAAGAAATATAAAAGGGTCGTACACGTCGGACCGCTCTCCATGACCCACGACACACAGCCATGTACAATGGTGGCTCCCATTCTGGCAGACGCGAGCCGTCGTTGTATTACCAGACTAGCCGACATGTGACGCTACGTTTTCCTGGAAGAAAAATTCCTAGTTAATAAATAATACGTTAATAAACCCGCAGACTCGGGTCCAGGGGCTACTGATGACTACTGGCGGCAAGTGAACGCGGCCAACAGCAAGCGCATATAGGAAAAGCGAGGTCTCTCTCCTTATTAAGGGTTTATTAAACTGTCTATGATGTTGGATAAAAAAAAAAATCTATATATAATATAATATTGTATTGTAAAAATGGCGATATTCCAGCGTGGCCAGATTATTGGAAGTTTTAGATTCTTTCAAGTTACCAGTGGTCGATATACAGAAGTCTGCTGCGCCGACGATGCATCCTGACAAACTGTGCATTCTGCCCTCGCACCGGCTTTGTAAAGTTTCACCGCTGACTATGTGGATGTCACTGACATCATAATGACAATTCTGTGACATCAGCACAGAGCGTCTGACATCGGCAAAGTACCAGTGACATCAGCTTAGCGCGTGTGTGACATCAGCATAGTGTGTGACATCAGCATAGTGTGTGTGACATCAGCAGAGCGTGTGTGACATCAGCAGAGTGTGTGTGACATCAGCATAGAGTGTGTGACATCAGCAGAGCGTGTGTGACATCAGCAGAGCGTGTGACATCAGCAAAGTACCAGTGATGTTAGCATAGCGTGTGTTTGACATCAGCAAAGTGTGTGTGACATCAGCAGAGCGTGTGTGACATCAGCATAGTGTGTGTGACATCAGCAGAGCGTGTGACATCGGCAAAGTACCAGTGATGTCAGCATAGCGTGTGTGTGACATCAGCATAGCGCGTGTGTGACATCAGCATAGTGTGTGACATCAGCATAGTGTGTGTGACATCAGCAGAGCGTGTGTGACATCAGCAGAGTGTGTGTGACATCAGCATAGAGTGTGTGACATCAGCAGAGCGTGTGTGACATCAGCAGAGCGTGTGACATCAGCAAAGTACCAGTGATGTCAGCATAGCGTGTGTGTGACATCAGCAAAGTGTGTGTGACATCAGCAGAGCGTGTGTGACATTAGCATAGTGTGTGTGACATCAGCAGAGCGTGTGACATCGGCAAAGTACCAGTGATGTCAGCATAGCGTGTGTGTGACATCAGCATAGCCTGTGTGACATCAGCATAGTGTGTGTGACATCAGCATAGTGTGTGACATCAGAAGAGTGTGTGTGACATCAGCAGAGTGTGTGTGACATCAGCATAGAGTGTGTGACATCAGCATAGTGTGTGTGTGACATCAGCATAGTGTGTGACATCAGAAGAGTGTGTGTGACATCAGCAGAGTGTGTGTGACATCAGCATAGAGTGTGTGACATCAGCAGTGTGTGTGTGTCATCAGCATAGTGTGTGACATCAGCGGAGTGTGTGTGACATCAGTATAGCGCGTGTGTCACATCAGCATAACGCGTGTGACATCAGCATAGCGCGTGACATCAGAGTGTGTGACATCAGCAAAGTACCAGTGACATCAGCATAGCACGTGACATCAGCATAGTGTGTGACATCAGCATAGCGTGTGTGACATCAGCATAGCATGTGTGACAGCAGCATAGCGTGTGACATCACCATAGCACGTGTGACATCAGCATAGCGTGTGACATCAGCATAGCGTGTGACATCAGCAGAGCGTGTGACATCAGCAAAGTACCAGTGATGTCAGCATAGCGTGTGTGTGACATCAGCATAGCCTGTGTGACGTCAGCATAGTGTGTGTGACATCAGTATAGTGCGTGTGACATCAGCATAGTGTGTGTGACATCAGCATAGCACGTGTGACATCAGCACAGCACGTGTGTGACATCAGCATAGTGTGTGTGACATCAGCATAGCGTGTGACATCAGTATAGTGTGTGTGACATCAGTATAGCACGTGTGAAATCAGCATAGCGTGTGACATCAGAGTGTGTGTGACATCAGCATAGCACGTGTGACATCAGCATAGTACGTGTGTGACATCAGCATAGCGCGTGACATCAGCATAGTGTGTGACATCAGCATAGCGTGTGACATCAGCATAGAGTGTGTGACATCAGCAGAGTGTGTGTGTGACATCAGTAGAGCGTGTGTGACATCAGCACAGCGCGTGTGACATCAGCACAGCGTGTGACATCAGCACAGTGTGTGTCACATCAGCACAGTGTGTGTGACATCAGCATAGTGTGAGTGACATCAGCATAACGTGTGACATCAGTATAGCGCGTGTGACATCAGAATAGCGCGTGTGACATCAGCATAGTGTGTGTGACATCAGCATGGCACGTGTGACATCAGCACAGCACGTGTGTGACATCAACATAGTGTGTGTGACATCAGCATAGCGTGTGACATCAGCATAGCGTGTGTGACATCACCATACTGCGTGTGTGATATCAGCATAGTGTGTGACATCAGCATAGCATGTGTGTGACATCAGCATAGCGCATGTGACATCAGCATAGCGTGTGACATCAGAAAGCGCGTGACATCAGCATAGCGCGTGTGACATCAGCATAGCACGTGTGACATCAGCATAGCACGTGTGTGACATCAACATAGTGTGTGTGACATCAGCATAGCACGTGTGACATCAGCACAGTACGTGTGTGACATCAGCATAGTGTGTGTGACATCAGCATAGCACGTGTGACATCAGCATAGCGTGTGACATCAGTATAGAGCGTGTGTGACATCAGCATAGAGTGTGTGACATCAGCATAGCGCGTGTGACATCAGAGTGTGACATCAGCATAGTGTGTGTGACATCAGCAGAGCGTGTGACATCGGCAAAGTACCAGTGACGTCAGCAGAGTGTGTGACGTCAGCATAGTGTGTGTGACATCAGAGTGTGTGACATCAGCATAGCCTGTGTGACGTCAGCATAGTGTGTGACATCAGCAGAGTGTGCGTGAAATCAGCATAGTGTGTAACATCAGCATAGCACGTGTGTGACATCAGCATAGTGTTTGACATCAGCATAGTGTGACATCAGCATAGATTGTGACATCAGCAGAATGTATGTAACATCAGCGTGTGTGACATCAGCATACGGTGTGTGACATCAGCATAGCGTGTGTGACATCAGCATAGCGTGTGATATCAGCATAGCGTGTGACATCAGCAGAGTGTGTGTGACATCAGCATAGAGTGTGTGACATCAGCATAACGTGTGTGACATCAGAGTGTGTGAAATCTACAAAGTACCAGTGATGTCAGCAGAGTGTGTGACATCAGCATAGTGTGTGTGTGACATCAGCAGAGCATGTTTGACATCATCAGAGCACGTGTGACATCAGCATAGCGTGTGACATCAGCATAGCGTGTGACATCAGCAAAGTGTGACATCAGCATAGATTGTGACATCAGAGTGTGTGTGACATCAGCATAGCGTGTGACATCAGCATAGTGTGTGACATCAGCAGAGTGTGTGTGACATCAGCGTGTGTGACATCAGCATACGGTGTGTGACATCAGCATAGCATGTGTGACATCAGCATAGCGTGTGATATCAGCATAGTGTGTGACATCAGCAGAGTGTGTGTGACATCAGCACAGAGTGTGTGACATCATCATAGCGTGTATGACATCAGTGTGTGAAATCTGCAAAGTACCAATGATGTCAGCAGAGTGTGTGACATCAGCATAGTGTGTGTGTGACATCAGCAGAGCATGTGTGACATCAGCAGAGCACGTGTGACATCAGCGTAGTGTGTGACATCAGCATAGTGTGTGTGACATCAGCAAAGTGAGTGACATCAGCAGAGTGTGTGTGACATCAGCATAGTGCGTGTGACATCAGCATAGAGTGTGTGACATCAGCGTGTGTGACATAAGCATAGTGCGTGTGATATCAGCATAGCGCGTGTGACATCAGCATAGCACGTGTGTGACATCAGCATAGCCGGTGTGACATCAGCATAGCACGTGTGTGACATCAGCATAGCACATGTGTGATATCAGCATAATGTGTGACATCAGCATAGCGCGTGACATCAGCATAGCACGTGTGATATGAGCATAGAGTGACATCAGCAAATCGCGTGACATCAGCATAGCGCGCGTGATATCAGCATAGTGTGTGTGACATCAGCATAGCGTGTGACATCAGTATAGTGCGTGTGACATCAGCATAGCGCGTGTGACATCAGCATAGCACGTGTGTGACATCAGCATAGCGTGTGTGACATCAGCAGAGCGTGTGACATCGGCAAAGTACCAGTGACGTCAGCAGATTGTGTGACGTCAGCATAGTGTGTGTGACATCAGAGTGTGTGACATCAGCATAGTGTGCGTGACATCAGCATAGCGCGTGACATCAGCATAGTGTGTGACATCAGCATAGTGTTTGACATCAGCATAGATTGTGACATCAGAGTGTGTGTCACATCAGCATAGCACGTGTGACATCAGCATAGTACGTGTGTGACATCAGCATAGCGCGTGACATCAGCATAGTGTGTGACATCAGCATAGAGTGTGTGGCATCAGCATAGAGTGTGACATCAGCATAGTGTGTGACATCAGCATAGAGTGTGTGACATCAGCAAAGTGTGTGACATCAGCATAGAGTGTGTGACATCAGCATAGCGTGTGTGACATCAGCATAGTGTGTGTGACATCAGCAGAGCGTGTGACATCGGCAAAGTACCAGTGACGTCAGCAGAGTGTGTGACGTCAGTATAGTGTGTGTGACATCAGCATAGCCTGTGTGACATCAGCATAGTGTGCGTGACATCAGCATAGCACGTGTGTAACATCAGCATAGTGTTTGATATCAGCATAGATTGTGACATCAGAGTGTGTGTGACATCAGCACAGCGTGTGACATCAGTATAGCACGTGTGTGACATCAGCAGAGCGTGTGACATCAGAATAGTGTGTGACATCAGCATAGTGAGTGACATCAGCAGAGTGTGTGTGACATCAGCATAGTGCGTGTGACATCAGCATAGAGTGTGTGACATCAGCGTGTGTGACATCAGCATAGCGTGTGACATCAGCATAGTGTGTGTGACATAAGCATAGTGCGTGTGACATCAGCATAGCGCGTGTGACATCAGCATAGCACGTGCGTGACATCAGCATAACCTGTGTGACATCAGCATAGCACCTGTGTGATAACAGCATAGTGTGTGACATCAGCATAGCGCGTAACATCAGCATAGCACGTGACATCAGCATAGCGCGTGTGATATCAGCATAGAGTGTGACATCAGCAAATCGCGTGACATCAGCATAGCGCGTGTGACATCAGCATAGTGTGTGTGACATCAGCATAGCGTGTGACATCAGCATAGTGCGTGTGACATCAGCATAGCGCGTGTGACATCAGCATAGCACGTGTGTGATATCAGCATAGTGTGTGACATCAGTATATCGTGTGACATCAGCATATCGCGTGACATCAGCATAGCGCGTGTGATATCAGCATAGCACGTGTGTGACATCAGCATAGCCTGTGTGACATCAGCATAGCGTGTGACATCAGCATAGTGCGTGTGACATCAACATAGCGCGTGTGACATCAACATAGCACGTGTGTGATATCAGCATAGTGTGTGACATCAGCATATCGCGTGACATCAGCATAGCGCATGTGATATCAGCATAGCACGTGTGTGACATCAGCATAGCGCGTGTGACATCAGCATAGCACGTGTGTGATATCAGCATAGTGTGTGACATCAGCAAATCGCGTGACATCAGCATAGCGCGTGTGACATCAGCATAGCACGTGTGTGACATCAGCATAGCCTGTGTGACATCAGCATAGCACGTGTGTGACATCAGCATAGTGTGTGACATCAGCATAGCGCGTGTGACATCAGCATAGCGCGTGTGATATCAGCATAGTGTGTGTGACATCAGCATAGCGTGTGACATCAGCATAGTGCGTGTGACATCAGCATAGCACGTGTGTGACATCAGCAGAGCGTGTGACATCGGCAAAGTACCAGTGACATCAGCAGAGTGTGTGACGTCAGCATAGTTTGTGTGACATCAGAGTGTGTGACATCAGCATAGCCTGTGTGACATCAGCATACTGTGCGTGACATCAGCATAGCGCGTGACATCAGCATAGTGTGTGACATCAGCATAGCACGTGTGTGACATCAGCATAGCACGTGTGTGACATCAGCATAGTGTTTGACATCAGCATAGATTGTGACATCAGAGTGTGTGTGACATCAGCATAGCACGTGTGACATCAGCATAGTACGTGTGTGACATCAGCATAGCGCGTGACATCAGCATAGTGTGTGACATCAGCATAGAGTGTGTGACATCAGCATAGTGTGTGACATCAGCATAGCGTGTGACATCAGCATAGAGTGTGTGACATCAGCATAGTGTGTGACATCAGCATAGCGTGTGACATCAGCATAGTGTGTGTGACATCAGCAGAGCGTGTGACATCGGCAAAGTACCAGTGACGTCAGCAGAGTGTGTGACGTCAGCATAGTGTGTGTGACATCAGAGTGTGTGACATCAGCATAGCCTGTGTGACATCAGCATAGTGTGCGTGACATCAGCATAATGTGCGTGACATCAGCATAGCGCGTGACATCAGCATAGTGTGTGACATCAGCATACCACGTGTGTGACATCAGCATAGTGTTTGACATCAGCATAGATTTTGACATCAGTGTGTGACATCAGCATAGAGTGTGTGACATCAGCATAGTGTTTGACATCAGCATAGATTGTGACATCAGAGTGTGTGTGACATCAGCATAGAGTGTGTGACATCAGCATAGTGTGTGACATCAGCATAGTGCGTGTGACATCAGCATAGCGTGTGACATCAGCATAGCACGTGTGTGACATCAGCATAGTGTTTGACATCAGCATAGATTGTGACATCAGAGTGTGTGTGACATCAGCATAGAGTGTGTGACATCAGCATAGTGTGTGACATCAGCATAGTGTGTGTGACATCACCATACTGTGTGTGACATCAGCATAGCACGTGTAACATCAGCACAGCACGTGTGTGACATCAGCATAGTGTGTGTGACATCAGCATAGCACGTGTGACATCAGCATAGCGTGTGACATCAGCACAGTGTGTGACATCAGTATAGAGCGTGTGTGACATCAGCATAGAGCGTGTGACATCAGCATAGCGCGTGTGACATCAGAGTGTGTGACATCAGCATAGTGTGTGACATCAGCATAGCGCGTGACATCATCATAGTGTGTGACATCAGCATAGCGTGTGACATCAGCATAGTGTGACATCAGCATAGATTGTGACATCAGAGTGTGTGTGATATCTGCATAGCGTGTGACATCAGCATTTTGTGTGACATCAGCATAGAGTGTGTGACATCAGCATAGCGTGTGATATCAGCATAGCGTGTGACATCAGCAAAGTGTGTGTGACATCAGCACAGCATGTGACATCAGCATAGCGTGTGACATCAGCATAGAGTGTGTGACATCAGCATAGCGCATGACATCTGCAAAGTAGAAGTGGCATCAGCATAGTGTGTGACATCAGCATAGCACGTGTGACATCAGCATAGCACGTGTGACATCAGCATAGTGTGTGTGACAACAGCATAGTGTGTGACATCAGCAGAGTGTGCGTGACATCAGCATAGTGTGTGACATCAGCATAGAGTGTGTGACATCAGCATAGCGCGTGACATCAGCATAGTGTGTGACATCAGCATAACACGTGTGTGACATCAGCATAGCACGTGTGTGACATAAGCAAAGCGTGTGACATCAGCATAGATTGTGTGAAATCAGCATAGAGTGTGTGACATCAACATAGCGCGTGACATCGGCATAGCACGTGTGTGACATCAGCATAGTGTTTGACATCAGCATAGATTGTGTGAAATCAGCATAGAGTGTGTGACATCAACATAGCGCGTGACATCGGCATAGCGCTTGACATCAGCATAGCACGTGTGTGACATCAGCATAGCACGTGTGTGACATCAGCATAGCACGTGTGACATCAGCATAGCACTTGTGTGACATCAGTATAGCACGTGTGTGACATCAGCATAGCACGTGTGTGACATCAGTATTGCGCGTGACATCAGCATAGTATGTGTGACATCAGCATAGCACGTGTGACATTAGAGTGTGTGACATCATCATAGTGTGTGTGACATCAGCAGAGCGTGTGACATCGGCATAGTGTGTGTGTGACATTAGAATGTGTAACATCAGCATAGCCTGTGCGACGTCAGCATAGTGTGTGACATCAGCAGAGTGTGCGTGACATCTGCATAGTGTGTGACATCAGCATAGAGTGTGTGACATCAGCATAGCGCGTGACATCAGCATAGTGTGTGACATCAGCTTAGCACGTGTGTGACATCAGCATAGCGTGTGTGACATCAGCATAGTATTTGACATCAGCATAGATTGTGTGAAATCAGCATAGAGTGTGTGACATCAGCATAGTGTGTGTGACATCAGCATTGTGTGTGTGACATCAGCATAGTGTGTGTTTGACATCAGCAGAGCGTGTGTGACATCAGCACAGTGCGTGTGACATCAGCATAGTGTGTGTGATATCAGCATAGCGTGTGACATCAGCATAGTGTGTGTGACATCAGCATAGTGTGTGACATCAGCACAGCGAGTGACATCAGCATAGTGTGTGTTACATCGGCATAGTGTGTGACATCAGCAGAGTGTGTGTGACATCAGCATAGAGTGTGAGAAATCAGTATAGAGTGTGTGACATCAGCATAGAGTGTGTGACATCAGAGTGTGACATCGGCAAAGTACCAGTGATGTCAGCAGAATGTGTGACATCAGCATAGTGTGTGTGTGATATCAGTAGAGCGTGTGTGACATCAGCATAGCGTGTGACATCAGCATAGTGTGTGTGACATCAGCATAGCGCGTGTGACATCAGCACAGCGTGTGACATCAGCATAGCGTGTGACATCAGCATAGTGTGTGTGACATCAGCATAGCTTGTGACATCAGCACAGCGAGTGACATCAGCATAGTGTGTGTGACATCGGCAAAATACCAGTGATGTCAGCAGAGTGTGTGACGTAGCATAGTGTGTGTGTGACATCAGCTAAGCCTGTGTGACGTCAGCATAGTGTGTGTGTGTGACGTCAGCATAGTGTGTGTGTGTGACATCAGCAGAGCATGTGTGACATCAGAGCGCGTGTGACATCAGCATCGCGTGTGACATCAGCATAGTGTGTGTGAAATCAGCATAGTGTGTGACATCAGCATAGTGTGTGTGACATCAGCATAGCGCGTGTGACATCAGCATAGCGTGTTTGACATCAGCAGAGCGTGTGTGACATCAGCACAGCATGTGACATCAGCATAGCGTGTGACATCAGCATAGTGTGTGTGACATCAGCATAGCGAGTGACATCAGCAGTGTGTGTGACATCAGCATAGTGTGTGTGACATCAGCATAGCACATGTGTGACATCAGCATAGTGTGTGTGACATCAGCATAGCACGTGTGTGACATCAGCATAACATGTGACATCACCATAGCACGTGTGTGACATCAGCATAGCGCGTGTGACATCAGAGTGTGTGACATCAGCATAGTGTGTGTGACATCAGCAGAGCGTGTGACATCGGCAAAGTACCAGTGACGTCAGCAGAGTGTGTGACGTCAGCATAGTGTGTGTGACATCAGAGTGTTTGACATCAGCATAGCCTGTGTGACATCAGCATAGTGTGTGTGTGTGTGACATCAGCATAGTGTGTGACATCAGCAGAGTGTGTGTGACATCAGCATAGAGTGTGTGACATCAGCAAAGCGCGTGTCATCAGCATAGTGTGTGACATCAGCATAGAGTGTGTGACATCAGCATAGCGCGTGACATCAGCATAGCACGTGTGTGACATCAGCATGGCACGTGACATCAGCATAGCACGTGTGTGACATCAGCATACTGTGTGTGACATCAGCATATCGTGTGACGTCAGCATAGTGTGTGTGATATCAGTATAGTGTGTGACATCAGCATAGTGTGTGTGACATCAGCATAGCGTGTGTGACATCAGCATAGTGTGTGACATCAGCATAGCGTGTGTCATCAGCATAGTGTGTGTGATATCAGTATAGTGTGTGACATCAGCATAGTGTGTGTGACATCAACACAGCGTGTGTGACATCAGCATAGTGTGTGACATCAGCATAGCACGTGTGAGACATCAGCATAGCACGTGTGTGACATCAGCATAGCGTGTGACATCAGCATAGCACGTGTGTGACATCAGCATAGTGTGTGTGACATCAGCATAGCACGTGTGTGACATCAGCATAGTACGTGTGTGACATCAGCATACTGTGTGTGACATCAGCATAGCGCGTGTGTGACATCAGCATAGCGCGTGTGTGACATCAGCAACGCACTTGTGTGACATCAGCATAGTGTGTGTGACATCAGCATAGTGCGTGTGTGACATCAGGACAGTGTGTGTGACATCACCATAGCACGTGTGTGACATCAGCATATTGTGTGTGACATCAGCATAGCGTTTGTGACATCAGCATAGCGTGTGTGACATCAGCATAGCACGTTTGTGACATCAGAATAGTGTGTGTGACATCTGCATAGCGTTTGTGACATCAGCATAGTGTGTGTGACATCAACATAGCGTGTGTGACATCATTATAGTGTGTGACATCAACATAGCGCGTGACATCGGCATAGCGCGTGACATCAGCATAGCACGTGTGTGACATCAGCATAGTGTTTGACATCAGCATAGTGTTTGACATCAGCATAGATTGTGTGAAATCAGCATAGAGTGTGTGACATCAACATAGCGCGTGACATCGGCATAGCGCTTGACATCAGCATAGCACGTGTGTGACATCAGCATAGCACGTGTGTGACATCAGCATAGCACGTGTGACATCAGCATAGCACTTGTGTGACATCAGTATAGCACGTGTGTGACATCAGCATAGCACGTGTGTGACATCAGTATTGCGCGTGACATCAGCATAGTATGTGTGACATCAGCATAGCACGTGTGACATTAGAGTGTGTGACATCATCATAGTGTGTGTGACATCAGCAGAGCGTGTGACATCGGCATAGTGTGTGTGTGACATTAGAATGTGTAACATCAGCATAGCCTGTGCGACGTCAGCATAGTGTGTGACATCAGCAGAGTGTGCGTGACATCTGCATAGTGTGTGACATCAGCATAGAGTGTGTGACATCAGCATAGCGCGTGACATCAGCATAGTGTGTGACATCAGCTTAGCACGTGTGTGACATCAGCATAGCGTGTGTGACATCAGCATAGTATTTGACATCAGCATAGATTGTGTGAAATCAGCATAGAGTGTGTGACATCAGCATAGTGTGTGTGACATCAGCATTGTGTGTGTTTGACATCAGCAGAGCGTGTGTGACATCAGCACAGTGCGTGTGACATCAGCATAGTGTGTGTGATATCAGCATAGCGTGTGACATCAGCATAGTGTGTGTGACATCAGCATAGTGTGTGACATCAGCACAGCGAGTGACATCAGCATAGTGTGTGTTACATCGGCATAGTGTGTGACATCAGCAGAGTGTGTGTGACATCAGCATAGAGTGTGAGAAATCAGTATAGAGTGTGTGACATCAGCATAGAGTGTGTGACATCAGAGTGTGACATCGGCAAAGTACCAGTGATGTCAGCAGAATGTGTGACATCAGCATAGTGTGTGTGTGATATCAGTAGAGCGTGTGTGACATCAGCATAGCGTGTGACATCAGCATAGTGTGTGTGACATCAGCATAGCGCGTGTGACATCAGCACAGCGTGTGACATCAGCATAGCGTGTGACATCAGCATAGTGTGTGTGACATCAGCATAGCTTGTGACATCAGCACAGCGAGTGACATCAGCATAGTGTGTGTGACATCGGCAAAATACCAGTGATGTCAGCAGAGTGTGTGACGTAGCATAGTGTGTGTGTGACATCAGCTAAGCCTGTGTGACGTCAGCATAGTGTGTGTGTGTGACGTCAGCATAGTGTGTGTGTGTGACATCAGCAGAGCATGTGTGACATCAGAGCGCGTGTGACATCAGCATCGCGTGTGACATCAGCATAGTGTGTGTGAAATCAGCATAGTGTGTGACATCAGCATAGTGTGTGTGACATCAGCATAGCGCTTGTGACATCAGCATAGCGTGTTTGACATCAGCAGAGCGTGTGTGACATCAGCACAGCATGTGACATCAGCATAGCGTGTGACATCAGCATAGTGTGTGTGACATCAGCATAGCGAGTGACATCAGCAGTGTGTGTGACATCAGCATAGTGTGTGTGACATCAGCATAGCACATGTGTGACATCAGCATAGTGTGTGTGACATCAGCATAGCACGTGTGTGACATCAGCATAACATGTGACATCACCATAGCACGTGTGTGACATCAGCATAGCGCGTGTGACATCAGAGTGTGTGACATCAGCATAGTGTGTGTGACATCAGCAGAGCGTGTGACATCGGCAAAGTACCAGTGACGTCAGCAGAGTGTGTGACGTCAGCATAGTGTGTGTGACATCAGAGTGTTTGACATCAGCATAGCCTGTGTGACATCAGCATAGTGTGTGTGTGTGTGACATCAGCATAGTGTGTGACATCAGCAGAGTGTGTGTGACATCAGCATAGAGTGTGTGACATCAGCAAAGCGCGTGTCATCAGCATAGTGTGTGACATCAGCATAGAGTGTGTGACATCAGCATAGCGCGTGACATCAGCATAGCACGTGTGTGACATCAGCATGGCACGTGACATCAGCATAGCACGTGTGTGACATCAGCATACTGTGTGTGACATCAGCATATCGTGTGACGTCAGCATAGTGTGTGTGATATCAGTATAGTGTGTGACATCAGCATAGTGTGTGTGACATCAGCATAGCGTGTGTGACATCAGCATAGTGTGTGACATCAGCATAGCGTGTGTCATCAGCATAGTGTGTGTGATATCAGTATAGTGTGTGACATCAGCATAGTGTGTGTGACATCAACACAGCGTGTGTGACATCAGCATAGTGTGTGACATCAGCATAGCACGTGTGAGACATCAGCATAGCACGTGTGTGACATCAGCATAGCGTGTGACATCAGCATAGCACGTGTGTGACATCAGCATAGTGTGTGTGACATCAGCATAGCACGTGTGTGACATCAGCATAGTACGTGTGTGACATCAGCATACTGTGTGTGACATCAGCATAGCGCGTGTGTGACATCAGCATAGCGCGTGTGTGACATCAGCAACGCACTTGTGTGACATCAGCATAGTGTGTGTGACATCAGCATAGTGCGTGTGTGACATCAGGACAGTGTGTGTGACATCACCATAGCACGTGTGTGACATCAGCATATTGTGTGTGACATCAGCATAGCGTTTGTGACATCAGCATAGCGTGTGTGACATCAGCATAGCACGTTTGTGACATCAGAATAGTGTGTGTGACATCTGCATAGCGTTTGTGACATCAGCATAGTGTGTGTGACATCAACATAGCGTGTGTGACATCATTATAGTGTGTGACATCAACATAGCGCGTGACATCGGCATAGCGCGTGACATCAGCATAGCACGTGTGTGACATCAGCATAGTGTTTGACATCAGCATAGTGTTTGACATCAGCATAGATTGTGTGAAATCAGCATAGAGTGTGTGACATCAACATAGCGCGTGACATCGGCATAGCGCTTGACATCAGCATAGCACGTGTGTGACATCAGCATAGCACGTGTGTGACATCAGCATAGCACGTGTGACATCAGCATAGCACTTGTGTGACATCAGTATAGCACGTGTGTGACATCAGCATAGCACGTGTGTGACATCAGTATTGCGCGTGACATCAGCATAGTATGTGTGACATCAGCATAGCACGTGTGACATTAGAGTGTGTGACATCATCATAGTGTGTGTGACATCAGCAGAGCGTGTGACATCGGCATAGTGTGTGTGTGACATTAGAATGTGTAACATCAGCATAGCCTGTGCGACGTCAGCATAGTGTGTGACATCAGCAGAGTGTGCGTGACATCTGCATAGTGTGTGACATCAGCATAGAGTGTGTGACATCAGCATAGCGCGTGACATCAGCATAGTGTGTGACATCAGCTTAGCACGTGTGTGACATCAGCATAGCGTGTGTGACATCAGCATAGTATTTGACATCAGCATAGATTGTGTGAAATCAGCATAGAGTGTGTGACATCAGCATAGTGTGTGTGACATCAGCATTGTGTGTGTTTGACATCAGCAGAGCGTGTGTGACATCAGCACAGTGCGTGTGACATCAGCATAGTGTGTGTGATATCAGCATAGCGTGTGACATCAGCATAGTGTGTGTGACATCAGCATAGTGTGTGACATCAGCACAGCGAGTGACATCAGCATAGTGTGTGTTACATCGGCATAGTGTGTGACATCAGCAGAGTGTGTGTGACATCAGCATAGAGTGTGAGAAATCAGTATAGAGTGTGTGACATCAGCATAGAGTGTGTGACATCAGAGTGTGACATCGGCAAAGTACCAGTGATGTCAGCAGAATGTGTGACATCAGCATAGTGTGTGTGTGATATCAGTAGAGCGTGTGTGACATCAGCATAGCGTGTGACATCAGCATAGTGTGTGTGACATCAGCATAGCGCGTGTGACATCAGCACAGCGTGTGACATCAGCATAGCGTGTGACATCAGCATAGTGTGTGTGACATCAGCATAGCTTGTGACATCAGCACAGCGAGTGACATCAGCATAGTGTGTGTGACATCGGCAAAATACCAGTGATGTCAGCAGAGTGTGTGACGTAGCATAGTGTGTGTGTGACATCAGCTAAGCCTGTGTGACGTCAGCATAGTGTGTGTGTGTGACGTCAGCATAGTGTGTGTGTGTGACATCAGCAGAGCATGTGTGACATCAGAGCGCGTGTGACATCAGCATCGCGTGTGACATCAGCATAGTGTGTGTGAAATCAGCATAGTGTGTGACATCAGCATAGTGTGTGTGACATCAGCATAGCGCGTGTGACATCAGCATAGCGTGTTTGACATCAGCAGAGCGTGTGTGACATCAGCACAGCATGTGACATCAGCATAGCGTGTGATATCAGCATAGTGTGTGTGACATCAGCATAGCGAGTGACATCAGCAGTGTGTGTGACATCAGCATAGTGTGTGTGACATCAGCATAGCACATGTGTGACATCAGCATAGTGTGTGTGACATCAGCATAGCACGTGTGTGACATCAGCATAACATGTGACATCACCATAGCACGTGTGTGACATCAGCATAGCGCGTGTGACATCAGAGTGTGTGACATCAGCATAGTGTGTGTGACATCAGCAGAGCGTGTGACATCGGCAAAGTACCAGTGACGTCAGCAGAGTGTGTGACGTCAGCATAGTGTGTGTGACATCAGAGTGTTTGACATCAGCATAGCCTGTGTGACATCAGCATAGTGTGTGTGTGTGACATCAGCATAGTGTGTGACATCAGCAGAGTGTGTGTGACATCAGCATAGAGTGTGTGACATCAGCAAAGCGCGTGTCATCAGCATAGTGTGTGACATCAGCATAGAGTGTGTGACATCAGCATAGCGCGTGACATCAGCATAGCACGTGTGTGACATCAGCATGGCACGTGACATCAGCATAGCACGTGTGTGACATCAGCATACTGTGTGTGACATCAGCATATCGTGTGACGTCAGCATAGTGTGTGTGATATCAGTATAGTGTGTGACATCAGCATAGTGTGTGTGACATCAGCATAGCGTGTGTGACATCAGCATAGTGTGTGACATCAGCATAGCGTGTGTCATCAGCATAGTGTGTGTGATATCAGTATAGTGTGTGACATCAGCATAGTGTGTGTGACATCAACACAGCGTGTGTGACATCAGCATAGTGTGTGACATCAGCATAGCACGTGTGAGACATCAGCATAGCGTGTGACATCAGCATAGCACGTGTGTGACATCAGCATAGCGTGTGACATCAGCATAGCACGTGTGTGACATCAGCATAGTGTGTGACATCAGCATAGCACGTGTGTGACATCAGCATAGCGTGTGACATCAGCATAGCACGTGTGTGACATCAGCATAGCGTGTGACATCAGCATAGCACGTGTGTGACATCAGCATAGTGTGTGTGACATCAGCATAGCACGTGTGTGACATCAGCATAGAACGTGTGTGACATCAGCATACTGTGTGTGACATCAGCATAGCGCGTGTGTGACATCAGCATAGCGCGTGTGTGACATCAGCAACGCACTTGTGTGACATCAGCATAGTGTGTGTGACATCAGCATAGTGCGTGTGTGACATCAGGACAGTGTGTGTGACATCACCATAGCACGTGTGTGACATCAGCATATTGTGTGTGACATCAGCATAGCGTTTGTGACATCAGCATAGCGTGTGTGACATCAGCATAGCACGTTTGTGACATCAGAATAGTGTGTGTGACATCTGCATAGCGTTTGTGACATCAGCATAGTGTGTGTGACATCAACATAGCGTGTGTGACATCATTATAGTGTGTGACATCAGCATAGTGTGACATCAGCATAGCACGTGTGTGACATCAGCATAGTGTGTGTGACATCAGCATAGTGTGTGTGACATCAACATAGCGTGTGTGACATCAGCATAGTGTGTGACATCAGCATAGTGTGTGTGACATCAGCATAGCGCGTGTGACATCAGCATATTGTGTGTGACATCAGCATAGTGTGTGTGACATCAGCATAGTGTGTGACATCAGTATAGCGTGTGACATCAGCATAGCATGTGTGATATCAGTATAGTGTGTGACATCGGCATAGTGTGTGTGACATCAACACAGCGTGTGTGACATCAACATAGCGTGTGACATCAGCATAGTACGTGTGTGACATCAGCATAGCACGTGTGTGACATCAGCATAGTGTGTGACATCAGCACAGCGTGTGACATCAGCATAGTGTGTGTGATATCAGTATAGTGTGTGACATCAGCATAGCGTGTGACATCAGCATAGTACGTGTGTGACATCAGCATAGTACGTGTGTGACATCAGCATAGCACGTGTGTGACATCAGCATAATGTGTGACATCAGCACAGCGTGTGACATCAGCATAGTGTGTGTGATATCAGTATAGTGTGTGACATCAGCATAGCGTGTGACATCAGCATAGTACGTGTGTGACATCAGCATAGCGTGTGTGACATCAGTATAGTGTGTGACATCAGCATAGCGTGTGACATCAGCATAGCACGTGTGTGACATTAGCATAGTGTGTGTGACATCAGCATAGTGTGTGACATCAGCATAGTATGTGTGTGACATCAGCATAGCACGTGTGTGACATTAGCATAGTGTGTGTGACATCAGCATAGTGTGTGTGACATCCGCATAGCACGTGTGTGACATTAGCATAGTGTGCGTGACATCAGCATAGCGTGTGACATCAGCAGAGCGTGTGACATCAACATAGTGTGTGTGACATCAGCATAGCACGTGTGTGACATCAGCATAGCTTGTGACATCAGCATTGTGTGCGACATCAACATAGTGTGTGTGACATCAGCATAGTGTGTGACATCAACATAGTGTGTGTGACATCAGCATAGCACGTGTGACATCAGCACAGTACGTGTGCGACATCAACATAGTGTGTGTGACATCAGCATTGTGTGCGACATCAACATAGTGTGTGTGACATCAGCATAGCACGTGTGTGACATCAACATAGCTTGTGACATCAGCATTGTGTGCGACATCAACATAGTGTGTGTGACATCAGCATAGCACGTGTGTGACATCAACATTGTGTGTGACATCAGCATAGCTTGTGTGATATCAGTATAGTGTGTGACATCGGCATAGTGTGTGTGACATCAGCATAGCACGTGTGTGACATCAGCATAGCTTGTGACATCAGCATTGTGTGTGACATCAACATAGTGTGTGTGACATCAGCATAGCACGTGTGTGACATCAACATAGTGTGTGACATCAGCATAGCGTGTGTGACATCAGCATAGCGTGTGACATCAGCATAGCATGTGTGTGACATCAGCATAGCGTGTGACATCAGCATAGCACGTGTGTGACATCAGCATAGCGTGTGACATCAGCATAGCACGTGTGTGACAGCAGCATAGCGCGTGTGACATCAGCATAGCACGTGTGTGACATCAGCATAGCGCGTGTATGACATCAGCATAGTGTGTGTGACATCAATATAGCACGTGTGTGACATCAACATAGCGCGTGTGTGACATCAGCATAGCACGTGTGTGACATCAGCATAGTGCATGTGATATCAGCAAAGCACGTGTGTGACATCAGCATAGTGCGTGTGTGACATCAGCATAGTGTGTGTTTGACATCAGCAGAGCGTGTGTGACATCAGCACAGTGCGTGTGACATCAGCACAGCGTGTGACATCAGCATAGCGTGTGACATCAGCATAGTGTGTGTGACATCAGCATAGCGCGTGTGTGACATCATAGTGTGTGTGACATCAGCATAGCGCGTGTGTGACATCAGCATAGCGCGTGACATCAGCATAGCACATGTGTGAGATCAGCATAGCGTGTGACATCAGCGTGTGACATCAGCATAGAGTGTGTGACATCAGCATAGTGTGTGACATCAGCATAGCGTGTGACATCAGCATAGTGTGTGACATGAGCATAGTGTGTGACATCAGCATAGAGTGTGTGACATCAGCATAGTGTGTGACATCAGCATAGAGTGTGTGACATCAGCATAGTGAGTGACATCAGCATAGTGTGTGACATGAGCATAGTGTGTGACATCAGCATAGAGTGTGTGACATCAGCATAGTGTGTGACATCAGCATAGAGTGTGTGACATCAGCATAGTGTGTGACATCAGCATAGTGTGTGACATCAGCATAGAGTGTGTGACATCAGCATATTGCGTGTGACATCAGAGTGTGTGACATCAGCATAGCGTATGACATCAGCATATTGTGTGTTACATCAGAGTGTGTGACATCAGCATAGTGTGTGACATTGGCAAAGGGTTGACAAGAATCCCCACAGACAGTAGAGAATGTCACCAGGCTGCGGGATGTCAGGCTGCAGATTTGTACAGGAGACTGAATTGGCCTTGATGTAAAAACACAAGAACCTTGTGGGGTTAGGGTAGGACGATTATGTAGGTTCCCACAGAGTTTTTTTTACATGGATTTCGGAGCGGATTCTACTCAAAAAAATCACTTCTTGAACATGCTGCCTAATAATTTCAATGACAAAACACGCTGAGTGTGCACTTGTAAAAAAAAAAAATCAGCACCATGTGCAAATTTGACTACAGAATCGACTAATTCAGAAAAAAAACAAAACACCCCATGGCCAAAAATTTAGTGAAACACACAACAAAAAAAACAAAATACAAGGCCCAAGTTATCAGTTTGCGTTTTTTAAAGTCACCTCTTATTTTTTGTCTTGTAGTATATGTTGATATGAAATTTGAGCAAAAGTTTTAAAAAAAGCTCTTTATTTTTGTATTTAAACCATTTTAAGTGCAAAAAGTCCGCCTGTCGCAGGGTTTTCTCCGCTAGTCGCTAGGGTTTGGCCCACCTGTCGCCAGGGTTTGGCCCGCTTGTCGTCAGGGTTTGGTCCACCTGTCGCCAGGGTTTGATCCGCCTGTCACCAGGGTTTTCTCCGCTTGTCGCTAGGGTTTGGCCCGCCAGTCTCTAGGGTTTTCTCCGCTTGTCCCTAGGGTTTTGTCCTCCTGTCGCAGGGTTTGGCCCGCTTGTCGGCAGGGTTTGGTTCACCTGTCGCCAGGGTTTGGTCCCTTTGTCGCTAGGGTTTGGTCCGCCTGTCGCCAGGGTTTGGCCCGCCTGTCTCTAGGGTTTTCTCCGCTTGTCGCTAGGGTTTTGTCCGCCTGTCGCAGGGTTTGGCCAGCTTGTCGGCAGGGTTTGGTTCGCCTGTCGCCAGGGTTTGGTCCCCTTGTCGCTAGGGTTTGGTCCGCTTGTCGCCGGGGTTTGGTCCGCCTGTCACCAGGGTTTGGTCTGCCGGTCGCCAGGGTTTGGCTCGCCTGTCGCCAGGGTTTGGCCAGCTTGTCGGCAGGGTTTGGTTCACCTGTCGCCAGGGTTTGGCCCGCCTGTCGCCAGAGTTTGGCCCGCCTGTCACCAGGGTTTGGCCAGCTTGTCGGCAGGGTTTGGTTCACCTGTAGCCAGGGTTTGGTCCCTTTGTCGCTAGGGTTTTGTCTGCCTGTCGCCAGGGTTTGGCCCGCCTGTCTCTAGGATTTTCTTCGCTTGTCGCTAGGCTTTTGTCCGCCTGTCGCAGGGTTTGGCCAGCTTGTCGGCAGGGTTTGGTTCGCCTGTCGCCAGGTTTTGGTCCCCTTGTCGCTAGGGCTTGGTCCGCTTGTCGCCGGGGTTTGGTCCGCCTGTCACCAGGGTTTGGTCTGCCTGTCACCAGGGTTTGGTCTGCCTGTCGCCAGGGTTTGGCCCGCCTGTCGCTAGGGTTTGGTCCGCTTGTCACCAGGGTTTTGTCTGCTTGTCACCAGGGCTTGACCCGCCTGTCGCCAGGGTTTTCTCCGCTTGTTGCTAGGGTTTGGCCCGCTTGTCGCCAGGGTTTTGTCCGCCTGTCACCAGGGTTTGGCCCGCTTGTCGCCAGGGTTTGGCCCGCCTGTCGCCAGAGTTTGGCCCGCCTGTCACCAGGGTTTTCTCCGCTTGTCGCTAGGGTTTGACCCGCCTGTCGCCAGGGTTTGGCCCGCTTGTCGCCAGGGTTTTGTCCGCCTGTCGCCAGGGTTTGGCCAGCTTGTCGGCAGAGTTTCGTCCGCCTGTCACCAGGGTTTGGTCCCCTTGTCGCTAGGGTTTGGTCCACCTGTCGCCAAGGTTTGGTCCGCCTGTCGCCAGGGTTTGGCCCGCCTGTCGCCAAGGTTTGGCCCGCCTGTCGCCAGGGTTTTGTCCGCTTGTTGCTAGGCTTTGGTCCGCTTGTCGCTAGGGTTTGGTCCGCCTGTCGCCGGGGTTTGGCCCGCCTGTCGCCAGGGTTTGGTCCGCTTGTCGCCGGGGTTTGGTCCGCCTGTCACCAGGGTTCCGGCCCGCCTGTCACCAGGGTTTGGCCCGCTTGTCGTCAGGGTTTGGTCCACCTGTCGCCAGGGTTTGGTCCTCTTGTCGCTAGGGTTTGGTCCGCTTGTCTCCGGGGTTTGATCCACCTGTCGCCAGGGTTTGGTCTGCTTGTTGCCAGGGTTTGGTCCGCTTGTCGCCAGGGTTAAGCCCCGATTGTCGCCAAGGTTTGGTCCGCCTGTCGCCAGGGTTTGGCCCGCCTGTCACAAGGGTTTGGCCCGCCTGTTGCCAGGGTTTGGTCCGCTTGTCGCCAGGGTTTGGTCCGCTTGTCGCCAGGGTTTGGCCCGCTTGTCGCAAGGGTTTGGCCCGCATGTTGCCAGGGCTTGGCCCACCTGTCGCCAGGGTGTGGTCCGCTTGTCGCCAGGGTTTGGCCCGCCTATCGCCAGGGTTTGGCCTGCTTGTCGCCAGGGTTTTGTCCGCCTGTCACCAGGGTTTGGCCCCACTTGTCGCCAGGGTTTGGCCCGCCTGTCACCAGAGTTTGGCCCGCCTGTCGCCAGGGTTTTCTCTGCTTCTCGCTAGGGTTTGGCCCGCCTGTCGCCAGGGTTTGGCCCGCTAGTCGCCAGGGTTTTGTTCGCCTGTTGCCAGGGTTTGGCCAGCTTGTCGGTGGGGTTTGGCCCGCTTGTCGCCAGGGTTTTGTCCGCTTGTCGCTAGGGTTTGGCCAGCCTGTTGCCAGGGTTTGGCCCGCTTGTCGCCAGGGTTCTGTCCGCCTGTCGCCAGGGTTTGGCCAGCTTGTCGGCGGGGTTTGGTCCGCCTGTCGCCAGGGTTTGGTCCCCTTGTCGCTAGGGTTTGGTCCGCTTGTCGCCAGGGTTTGGTCCGCCTGTCACTAGGGTTTTTTTCTGCTTGTAGCTAGGGTTTGGTCCGCCTGTCGCCAGTGTTTGGCCCACCTGTCGCCAGGGTTTGGTCCGCTTGTCGCTAGGGTTTGGTCCGCTTGTCGCTAGGGTTTGGTCCGCCTGTCGCCGGGGTTCGGGTCCGCCTGTCACCAGGGTTCCGGCCCGCCTGTCGCCAGGGTTCCGGCCCGCCTGTCGCCAGGGTTCGGGTCCGCCTGTCACCAGGGTTCCGGCCCGCCTGTTGCCAGGGTTCCGGCCCGCCTGTCGCCAGTGTTCGGGCCCGCCTGTCGCCAGGGATTTGTCCGCTTGTAGCCAGGGTTTTTCAACTATGGATAAATAAATTACAAAGCTTCTCTTATCTTTTGCAATGTTAATCATGGACAGCACATGGTTTTGTCCGCCTGTCACCAGGGTTTGGCCCATTTGTCGCCAGGGTTTGGCCCGCCTGTCGCCAGAGTTTGGCCCGCCTGTCGCCAGGGTTTTCTCCGCTTGTCGCTAGGGTTTGGCCCACCTGTCGCCAGGGTTTGGTCCGCTTGTCGCTAGGGTTTTGTCCGCCTGTCGCCAGGGTTTGGCCAGCTTGTCGGCGGGGCTTGGTCCGCCTGTCGTCAGGGTTTGGTCCCCTTGTCGCTAGGGTTTGGTCCGCTTGTCGCTGGGGTTTGGTCAGCCTGTCGCCAGGGTTTGGTCCGCCTGTCGCCAGGGTTCTGGCCCGCCTGTCGCCAGGGTTCCGGCCCGCCTGTCGCCAGGGTTCCGGCCCGCCTGTCGCTAGGGTTTTGTCCGCTTGTCACCAGGGTTTTTCAACTATGGATAAATAAATTACAAAGCTTCTCTTATCTTTTGCAATGTTAATCACGGACAGCACATGGACTGTGCCGTGATGCCATCTGTTTTTTTCACAGACCCATAGACTTGGCACTTTTCCTCTGTGCTGCTGGAAAACAACGAACATGTGAACGCCAGCATAAAACTATAATGGGTACATGTTCTACCCTTGAAAAACACAGAACATATACGTGCGACATGGACGTCTGAATGAGGTCTTAGAGAGTGGGAGTAGACATCATTTAATCTTTTTTTTAATCATCCAATGTTTCGGTACATTTCCCAATTTCACCATATTGAGTAACAGATTCCCCCCAATTATATATTGTGACACGTCTCAGGGACGGACAGAAGATGATTATATGGCGACGTGACGTAACAGATCAACCTTTTCTTTAACATCAATGTTTATTTCCTGTAATGTCCTTTAAGGAATCAGGAAAAAAAAGCCGAAGCCATAAAATAATAAAAGAAGCATTACTTACCTGGAAAATCCCAAGCTTCTCCAGCACTGATGTTCCGGGACTCTCACCGCGAGAGAGTAGAATTCAACAGAAACACAAAATAGCGGATCCATCAACAGCAACAACTTTCCAATAGTTTCCATATAGCGACGAGAGGATTTTGTTCCGCATTGCACAAAGTAAAAATGGAACAAAAATGTATCAAAGTTGCTAAATATCTAATGGAGATACATTACAAAAAAAGTTTTATATTTGTTATCTAATAATCCGATATTAATCTTCATGTTAAACTATTAGAAGTGGATCTGTTTGCACCGGATCTGCCCAGACACATTAGCATCTGTCTCCGCTCCTGACACTGAACAGACGACGCAGAATTTATCTCTCCCTTTTTATATTTTACATAAAGATAAACACAAAGATCCATTCATGCAGACAAAGTTTAACAGTTCACATAATGAAAAGTTTACTGACTGTACTTGAAAAAGACATTCAGGAACAAACAGCCATTATTACTATAAACTAGCCCCAAGTGTGCATTGTACACTTACTCTCTGCGGAAAGTCACCCAGCATTTATATACATAAAAGCTGTTTATTTCAGACCTATTTACATAGCACTAAGTGTCCTTTAATGTCTGGCCTTGTAATGTTCCCAAAAATTATTGTTTGGAGGGGGAAAAAAAAAATAAAAGACATACTAATGCATTTTTTATATACACTTGATGTTCAGGAAACAGTGCAAGACTGAAGAAAGAAAAAGCTTTATTTCCCTGTATCACTAAATTATCTTTTCTATTCCCGTGTTTTCTGCATTGACGTAATTGAATAGAAAAAAAAAGCAGCATGTACATAATGGAATTGCTTTTTGTCGAGGATTTTGTAAAACTGCCTTAAAAAATACAAACATGCTTTTTCATACATAGATTTTTTTTCACTTTTTTCCATATTTTTTTTTTTCGTGGGACCCACACTGATCGGGAGGACAGGGCACTTTAATCTCCGTTAGTGTTTAGCGGCAGTGCGCATGCTCGACTACTTCTCCATTTATTCCCTGCGGAGCTGCGCTCAGCTTTTTCCATAGTGAATGTGTTATGCAAGGTGAGGGAAGGAACAAGTGTACAACGCCGGGAAGAGGAGGAAGGGAGCCCAACAAGTGGGGAAAGGGGGAGTGGAGACCCCTAGTTTGATTTAATATCACTCTGCCTACCCTATCGTCCCTATATTTTTTCTGCACCAATCGCCGAGCAGGAACCTAAGCCCTGAATGTCCCTAGAGCTTGGCCCTAGGTAAGGAGGGGACGGGGTGAGCACTGGTCAGGCCCCACTGTAACTAAAGACAAAAAGATAAACAAACAAAGGAGATACACTTAGCTTGAGAAGACACCAGCGAGATAACGTCAACTGTCCTCCAAGGGAACTCCAAGAAGAAACTAGTCGACTACTAGTACTCCTGGCATGGAAAGAAGAACATAGAACTATCACCGGTGACTCTCTGGAGACACTGAGAGTTTTGAACTACCAAGCAAGGGTGTGTCAATTAGCAGCAGAAGGTGGAGGTCGCTGCTGGGTCCTAAAGGAAGAAGGATATAACTATACTACAGAGATGAAAGGATCAAGAAGGCGTCTGCAGTGACCTTCTACAGCCGGATCCAGAGCAACTGTCTGTCACACTTGATACACCCGTGACAGAATGAATGGAGCGGCGTTCGGGTATCCATTCTAATGGGGATAAAAATTCTCTATTCTGCTGATCGTTGCAGTATGCATATATTTACATTTTTATTACAATAATAGTGCTACAATTTTAGCACTTTGGACTTGCTACAATGTAATATTTTACAAAACAAATATAAAACCAATAATATTTTATTGAACATATTTTAAAAAGCATGCATCATACAGAGAAATGACACATGTATGAGGATTTAACAAGGAGGATAAATCAAGTGAAAAAAGAAAGTGATGGCACACTCCCCTTGAGAAAGCACCAGAGCGAAACGCGCGTCGGGGTGGTCTCTATAACTGTGTGGTCACACTATGGGTAAGCGATGAACTTATTTAGCTTTACTTTAATGGATTTGCCTGATCAATTGAGGTCTATTTTAGACAATACACATATAACATCACTTGTCAGCCATCTTTTCATTGTAAGCAGAGCAGACTTTGTATTTGTCATAGATCTTACCTGGTTTACCATCACTTCATTTTTTCACTTGATTTATCCTCCTTGTTAAATCCTCATACATGGGTCGTTTCTTTGTATGACGCATGCTTTTTAACATATGTTCAATAAAATATTATTGGTTTTATATTTGTTTTGTGAGTGGTCAATGAATACTTTGTATTCATATGTAGGTTATCATATAGACTAATCCGCCGCATATAAATAATTTTTCTAAATAATTGCTAATGGGGAGATGCATACTGACATGTCTCTAGCCAGGATTAACATTATATGTCTTGTGAATGTCTGTATAAATGTAATATTTTAATAGCATACAGTATTGTAACCATTTCGCTGCTTTTTTTTTTTAGTTTTATTTTTTACTGCATTTTTGTTTGCTTTATTTACCGGGATTTTGAGCTTTTCTACTTTTTTTTTAGCATTTTCTTCAAATCACAGCATGCTTTAGTTATGGCGTTTTTGTGCCATTTTTCCTAAAGTTTTTGTATAGAATTTGAAAAATGCTTATTCATGCATCCATTTTTTTTGCATACTAGTGCTTTCCATGTTTTTCACAGATAGCACTCGTACCTTCGATAGTGAATTGGGTCTGAGATTTTCCGTGGACTGAGTGGTCTGTGCAAAATCACATATCCAATTTTGATCCTAGTGTTGGATCAGAATCGGCAATGGGTCCGTGAAAACAAAATTGGGCAGCAGTCAGATGGCATCCAAGTGCCGTCCGATTTAAACGAACTGTTACATATGAAAATAGAGATTTTTTTTTTTTTGCCATTTTCATGTACGAGAAAAACTGAAGCGCAAACTGACCAAAAATCTACTGTTGAAACTTAGTCAGTTTTTCTCATATGTGAAAAAAACAGTTGTGTGAATGAAGCCTAAATGTTACAAAATAAAAACATAATTAAGAAAAGTTTTTTAAAAATGCTTGGAATTAAAAAAAAAATCCCCTGGTAGTTTAGCAGCGGATTTCTCCTCTCTACATATTGAAAGTAGATAAATGCTCAGCCAAAGTGAACATTTATGTGTGTGGGGGATTTGGGAGAGAGATGGCTGCCTGCTAAACGACAATTTGATTAATCTAAACTGTACAGTGGCTAGTGGGCAGCACGGTGGCTCAGTGGTTAGCACTGTAGCTTTGAAGTGCTGGGGTCCTGGGTTCAAATCCCACCAAGGACAACATCTGCAAGGAGTTTGTATGTTCTCCCCATGTTTGTGTGGATTTCCTCCAGGTTCTCTGGTTTCCTCCCACACTCCAAAGACATACTGATAGGGAATGTAGATTGTGAGCCCCAATGGGGACAGTGCCCAATAATGTCTGTGAATTGTAAAGTGCTGCAGAATATGTTGGCGCTATATAAATAAAAAGATTTATTATTATTATCATTTAAAGCCCCCATACACATTAGACTAACGTCGTCTGAACCTGCTGATATCAACAGGTTCGGCAGACTTTTCGATGTGTGAGCCCCGGATAATTTATTGCCGGAGAAGATATTGATCCGGCATCTGTGAACGGATCCTATTCAAAGAAAAGAAAAACAGATGACTAATTAACGGATCCGTTTTCCATAGACTTCAATGTTAAAAAAAACGGATCCAGCTGAGTTCAGTTTTTTTAAAAACAGACAAAGTTGTGTCTGCAGAACTTTTTTGCCTACGGATTACTGCTGGATCCGTTCTAACAGGACATGTGAACACGGACTCTCCCAAGACCCGGTCTGAGATCTACCATTAGACCCCCATCATCTGTTCATATCAATCTTTTTGGAGGGCGTGAAAAATGATGAGTTTTCAAGGGGAAACCTCTTCAGGAAACGCTCCTTCTTTGGGGAAGTTTTGAGAAGTAAGTTTTTGTTTTTCCTGTATCGTTTTTGCTGACTTTCTTTTTGGCAGCATTTTAATTCGACAGTGCCTAGATTGGAGCATTTTCCAGCAAACTGTTTTTACAATAAAAATGATCAGTAAGAGTTTTGTTTTGTTTTTTGCGCGATTTTTTGCTTTTTAGGCATTTTTCCGCTCCAAAACACTCCTCAAAATGTGTATAATATAGTGCAAGGAATATTCATAGACCTGCTGAAAAAGTCCTCATTATTATTGTGTCTTTACAGCCTAATATATTTGTCCTGTTGGGGGGTCTTCTGACGCTCAGTGGTCCTACTGTAACTTATGACATAACTGGACAGGTTGGGTTTGATCATATCTGATAGTATCGCCCCCTTTTCCAGAAAAGCGGCAGCAGAGGTGTCCGACAGCCGCTTATCTGCCTCCGTCTCATAATTATGGAAGTAACAGAGAAGATTCCAACTTTGACTGTATATAAATCATATATATATGAATCAGTTGATCAGCTAAGGCGAAAGGCATCAGTTATCCAATCCGTTCTGCACCACAAAAGTAACAATGGATCGGTTTAGAATAATGGACTCCATCCTGTGTCTATCCAGCTGTTGTGACACTACAACTCCAATCATGCCCTGGCAGCCATGGACGATGCAAGCTGTAGTGTCACAGCAGCTGGAGAGCCCCAGCTTACAAGCCTAGTGTGAACGCAGCCTAAACTGTGTAAATAAACTTTGCCACTTGCTTCCATTGACCAATAGAGGGCAGTAGAGAACTGGTAACTGTTTGTTATGCTGTGACTGTACAGTAAATGGCATTGTGCTACCGAAAATGATGATACAATGTGTCAGGAGGAGCAATATGGATAGTATATTTTGCCAGCTTCAGATATATAAGCAGTTAATAGAGTAACAACACTTCTTGGTATTTTAATGTTCTCAACATAACTGGAAAATCAATTTTAGACATATATTATAATAATTGTGTTTGGATATTTATAATGGAATATAAAGGATACTAATTTTCAGCCGGCAGAATAACAAACTTTCCTCAAGAATTCCGCATTCATCAGACAAATAAATATGAGCGCGGCAAAAGCGGTGCACTTTTATGATCTAATTCCTTTTGTGACTGAATGATGATTCTACAAAGTGACCACAATTTCACATTTACTGCCAGAAAGGCAAAAGGTGGGCAAATCACAGCGCTGTGCAATAGGTGGGCAAATCACAGCGCTGTGCAATAGGTGGGCAAATCACAGCGCTGTGCAATAGGTGGGCAAATCACAGCGCTGTGCAATAGGTGGGCAAATCACAGCGCTGTGCAATAGGTGGGCAAATCACGGCGCTGTGCAATAGGTGGGCAAATCACAGTGCTGTGCAATAGGTGGGCAAATCACGGCGCTGTGCAATAGGTGGGCAAATCACGGCGCTGTGCAATAGGTGGGCAAATCACGGCGCTGTGCAATAGGTGGGCAAATCACAGCGCTGTGCAATAGGTGGGCAAATCACAGCGCTGTGCAATAGGCTAACAAACCACAGTGCTGTGCAATAGGTGGGCAAATCACAGCGCCGTGCAATAGGTGGGCAAATCCCAGCACTGTGCAATAGGTGGGCAAATCACAGCGCTGTGCAATAGGTGGGCAAATCACAGCGGTGTGCAATAGGTGGGCAAATCAAAGTGCTGTGCAATAGGGCAAATCACAGCGCTGTGCAATAGGTGGGCAAATCACAGCGGTGTGCAATAGGTGGGCAAATCAAAGTGCTGTGCAATAGGTGGGCAAATCACAGCGCTGTGCAATAGGTGGGCAAATCGCAACGCTGTGCAATAGGTGGGCAAATTACAGCGCTGTGCAATAGGTGGGCAAATCACAGCGCTGTGCAATAGGTGGGCAAATCACAGCGCTGTGCAATAGGTGGGCAAATCACAGCGCTGTGCAATAGGTGGGCAAATCACAGCGCTGTGCAATAGGTGGGCAAATCACAGCGCTGTGCAATAGGTGGGCAAATCACAGCGCTGTGCAATAGGTGGGCAAATCACAGCACTGTGCAATAGGTGGGCAAATCACAGCACTGTGCAATAGGTGGGCAAATCACAGCGCTGTGCAATAGGTGGGCAAATCACAGCGCTGTGCAATAGGTGGGAAAATCACAGCGCCGTGCAATAGGTGGGCAAATCACAGCGCTGTGCAATAGGTGGGCAAATCACAGCGCTGTGCAATAGGTGGGCAAATCACAGCGGTGTGCAATAGGTGGGCAAATCAAAGTGCTGTGCAATATGTGGGCAAATCACTGCGCTGTGCAATAGGTGGGCAAATCACAGCCCTGTGCAATAGGTGGGAAAATCACAGCGCCGTGCAATAGGTGGGCAAATCACAGCCCTGTGCAATAGGTGGGAAAATCACAGCGCTGTGCAATAGGTGGGCAAATCACAGCGCTGTGCAATAGGTGGGCAAATCACAGCGCTGTGCAATAGGTGGGCAAATCACAGCGGTGTGCAATAGGTGGGCAAATCAAAGTGCTGTGCAATATGTGGGCAAATCACTGCGCTGTGCAATAGGTGGGCAAATCACAGCCCTGTGCAATAGGTGGGAAAATCACAGCGCCGTGCAATAGGTGGGCAAATCACAGCCCTGTGCAATAGGTGGGAAAATCACAGCGCCGTGCAATAGGTGGGCAGATCACAGCACTCTACCACAGATGGGCAAATCACAGCACTCTACCATAGATGGGCAGATCACAGCACTCTACCATAGATGGGCAGATCACAGCACTCTACCACAGATGGGCAGATCACAGCACTCTACCACAGATGGGCAGATCACAGCACTCTACCACAGATGGGCAGATCACAGCGCTGTCCCAGAGGCTTCCTGGTCAACTGACAAAAAGTATCCAGCTTGCTTTTTTTTTTTTTAATTACCACATATTTGTACAATATTCCTAAAATTATTTAATCTGAAATGTTTTATATTTAGTTACGCGCTGACTGACGAGGACTTTCAAAGCCAATTAATGTTAATAATATGTTTTAATAAATGATAACGTATCAGGGATTATTTTTTAGACTCAAATAACTTCAATTTACGTTATATTAAGAATATACATATATATATATATATTTTTTTATGTTATAGGATATTTTTAACCTGAGTTGTTTCTATGATGCCGGTTTATAAATAACACAATTATAGATTTGTTTTTCTTTTTAATTCCGTGACTACGGGGGGAAAAGTCACGTTAATATATGAGGGAAAAATGTCAACAACCAGTAGAATTCCAAGAATCCATAAACTTCCATCAAAGGAGGAGAAACAAACAAAAACATGGTAGTAAGATGCCGGCACTGATTAGCACGGGCTGCATTTCTCAAATTAGAAAAGATTGGAGGGAATATGTGAAGAAGACGTAACACAACGTGAAGATGCAAAAATGAAAATAGAGGTTTTTTTTCTATGCAAGTGTTTTCATGTTTAATTTAAAAAAAAGCAAAAAACTAAACACCTCAATCCTATGATTAAATACCCGTCATCTTATGAACACACGATAGACAAGAGCTCTATACGTGAAAAATGGATGTCTGAATGAGCCCTAACAGATGAAGGAAAGCGGATGTGATTTCATGAAAACTCCTACACATTGTGCATTTAAAGTCATAGAACAGTGCATTTTGTGCTGCTTTTTTTTTGCTTTACAGGCTTCTATGGGGAGCCTAAAAAAAAATGCAGGTGTGTTTTTTTTTAAAGTGTAAAATCCCGGCTTTTTTTTCACTAAAAATCATGCAGCAAAAAATGCATGAAAAAAAAGAGAAAAAACATAAATAAAAAGCAGCAATAATGCAATAATCACAGCAGGTTGCTGCAGTGTACTTTGATGCAGGCAACCTGAAGAAAAATGCAGTGGATAAAAAAAAATGCAGCGTTTTTGCAAGTGGCCTTACCTACATAGAGTAGTCATATGTAGGGATATATATATTTTTTTTTTAAAGAAATATCAAAATAGAAATAAATGGAAAGTGGGAAAAAAAAGCGACATCCTCTTAATTCACTTGAATGTATGTTCCTGCGGTCTACTTAAAGATATAAAAATAAAAAAAATAAACAAAATTTTGCTTTTAAAAATTAAATCAATATTTTCACATATCAAGATCTGATCTGGAGTAATACTTCTGTATTAGGAGCTCATATCTCACACCATATATAAGTGGGATTGGATTATGATGTCACGGAGGTCTGTGCCCTATGGTAGTTTCCATGTATTTTGGCTGTATGGATAATCACATACGCCATATATTACCATAGTCCGACTTCCCATCGTCGTCCTCCTTTTACTTTTGGACCCATTCTTGTTTGTGTGCCACTATATATCAATATAACATGTTGCAAGAGACAAGGGTAGAATTTCCAAAAAGTTTCCAAACTTTTTTTTTTTTTTTTTTTACGAAGACTCCATTTTGCCTTTCGGAAGCCAATCATAGTTTGCTTTAGTTATCCTCTGTTTTCCTACAGCTCTGCATCATGTGCGGACCCCATCGCATCGGGGAATGGCCAAGTGCAACATTTGATCCACCTGTTAGTGTGCACTCATTGTGATCAGGTCAGCAAATGTGGCATCGCTAACAAAAAAAAAAAATAGTTTTTGGCTTGCCAGAATATGACCCAAAAAGTTTAGGGAAAGTTTGAGGACATATTTATTGCCAACCAAAAATCAAAGAATTCAACCAAAATGAAGTGTCCCTTACTTTCCATCTGCAACCTATATGTATAGCCCTGTGCTGAATAGTCAGATGACCGGGTCGCCCAGTGCACACACCATATGATGGCAGCTGTGAGCCGCTCAGTATTTTACTGGCTGCTCTCTATAGAACGACTAACCGCTGATGTTTTATAGGAGAATTGATTTTTTTTTTTGCAATGTTGCCATCTGCATGTAAGTTACATCTTTATTTGCTTAACCCTTCTATTTTTGGTGACTACTCTCTTTATAGTTGCGGCAACAATGGTTCGCTTTGTTTTGACTAGTCAGCCGATACTGTCGACCACGCCTTTGTGAATTTTCCTCGAAGCCTGAATTGGTTAAATTGAGCAGAAGACATCATTAGCTGCCACCATGCTGCACTGTAGGAAGGAGAGAGTCGTTTTATTGATGCCGAGTAGATTATTTTACACTGACAACATGTATCAGAGAAACTGTCGCTTTACAGGCTGTAGTCTGTAGTATTACGGCTTAGGGTATGTTCACACCTGGCGTAAAATGCTGAGTTTTTGCATGAGTTTTCTTATGCATTTTTACTTGTATTTTAACTCCTGTTTAGTAGACTGGGTAAAAAAAATGCTGCAAAACCATCGGAAAATTGACCCCTCAAAAAAAACAAACGTGTGCATGAGATTTTTGAAGTATCATTCACTTTTTTGATACTGTAAAACACATTGTTTTTGCAGCAGAAAAAGAGCAACAAAAAATTCTGCAAAAATGCCACGTGTGAACATAGTCTTAGGACTTTATTCACACATCAGTATTTGTAAGCCAAAGCTAAGAGTGGGTGAAAAATTATACTTTTCCTCTGATTGTTCCTCTCCTGGTTTTGTCTTGCAAACACTGATGTAAAATACTGATCAGATACTGAACGTGTGAACGTGGCCATATCGATGTCTGTATTTGGCTACATGCACCATAAATATTGACTCGAAATACTAATAACTTTGTTTGTTGCTTAGAAACTAGATGTAATATTTACAGTATATGAAATAAGATTTGACTGGGAATCTCTCTTCTCCTTTGTTCTGTTCCTTTTTCTTTTTGGTTCTTTGTAAATAAAATAATTCTAAAATTGAATTCTATCGTAATTTCTTCCAGCCATGTCAGACGACCTCAGGTTATGAGATAATCATCTAGCCTGGGTGTTTTGTAATACCTTAATCTAAAGTTTTTTAAAAGTTAGTTAAAAAGAATAAAAAATAAATAAAAAAAAAAGACTTGGATGACAGAGGACAAGATTATCATCCATCTGGTCTCCCACATATTTAAGCTCTGATCCATGCTGGCGGTTTCTTAAAGTTTTCGTCATAAGTTTCTGAATTGTTGTAAAGTTCTGATCTTCAGCGCAGAATTCTGGCAGAACCACCAATGGATCGGGGTCCAACCGGATTTGTCAGGATCCTTTAGAATAGTTACATCTAAACTTCCTTCGATACATTATCATCTTCATGTAACGATTGCTGTTTTATTAGTGGTGCTGCACATTGTTACAATCTACATGTAATACTAATATCGAGACAGATATAGAGAAAGATGGGCAGGTGCAAGAAGTGTAAACTAGATGCAAAACCCCCAATTATTCAGTTGTCCAGCGGCGACACAGAGCTATAAAAAAAGCATCTCCCCAATCCTAGTGACTGTACACACGCATGCTTCTTTCCTATAGGTATATACAAGGCGTAAGCGTAAGGGTACGTGCACACGTTAAGTGTTTGGTGCTGAAATTTCTGCACCATTTCTGAGCAGGAAAAACGTAGCGTAAAACATGCACATTTTTTGCCATGTTTTTGATGCATTTTTGGTGCAGATTTCCCCCCCCCCACTCAGTACGGTCGAAATCTGCAGCAAAAACGCTGAAAGAATTGACAAGCGGAAGATTTAAATCTGCAAGTCACAAATAAGCAACGTGTGCAGGAGTCTTCAGAAATCTCATTCACTTTGCTGGCGTCAGAACGACAAATCTGCACTGAAAAAAAACCGCAACTTGTGCACGCGGCCTGAGCACCGCTACGTCATTTTTGCATCATCTGGTCAAGACTGGGTTAATGATCCCATTAACCCCACGTGTACCTCAAATATTACCGCTCAGACAAAACCAGTGTTCACTTCCCCCGCTGGCCCAACTAATGTCGTTCACTTCAAACATTACAAGTCCGATCGTATTACATAGGAGCTGATGATAATCTTTTGTTTTTTCCCCCCCCTGAAATAATATTTAACACATGCTCACTTTTTCTTTTATTGAGCAGCTGAATAATCAGGACACAAATATCATTTTAACCCCTAATACCGACAGCGAAAAAAGTTAATAATCGGTGATGTCATCCTGATCCAAGAGATGTTACCGTGAGAGCGCGATAACTCTTCCTCCTCCTCCTCCTCTTCCTCCTCCTCCTCCCTGGCAAGGATTGCTGTCGACCTTGCAATGCACATTTACCTAGGAGCAGTGACACATAAGGTTACGCTGGATATACGGTGATATAATCGTGTAGCCGATACATTTACAAAGAGTTTTCTTGCAGAATATATGAAAGTATACAGGAAGCTACAAAGTACGGCATTATGTGACTCAGGGACTGAAGTAGTAAGGTTAGTAGTAACTGTCCCAGTAATATGTAGGGCAACACGTGATTGTGTTCATATGGCCGCCATTAAAAAAAATATTACGCTGCTTGATGTACTTTATTGCAAAGTGTAGACCATGCCCTCTCCAATACAGCTGACCCTGCAATATCCTGACATATAAAAGATGAGTTTATGCCAAAATTATGCTTTAATGACCTTAGGATATAAGTCTGAGGACAGTCCAGCTGAATACGTGCAAGGACGGGACGTAAACTCTGCTTTGCAATGAAGGGTCTGTGCACATGTTGCGTTTTTTTTTTCTGCGCAGCTTTTTTCCTATACCCGGCAAAGTGAAGTCTCATGCACACGTTGCTTTTTTTTTTTTTCCTTGCAGGTTTAAATCTGCAGCGTATCCATTCTTTCAGCGTTTTTTTGCTGTGAATGAGTGGGGAAAAATTTGCAACAAAAAAAGCATGTAAAAAAAAAAGTGTGTATTTTCCTGCCAAGAGATATAGAAGTGGTGCAGAAATTTCTGCAGCAAATACATAACGTGTGCACATACCCCTAAGACTATATTCACACACAGCGATTTATTTATTTATTTTTGCTGCTTTTTAATGCACATAAGAAGCAGCTTTTTACAGCAAAGGCTCTGAGATTTGAGAAATGTTATGTGCACCAATTTTTTTTATTTTATATTAAATAATTTCCAGTCTGAATTTGAGAAACTGCAGCATTTTTTTAAAATCTGCAGCACATCAATTTTTCAGTGTTTTTTTTGCAACTTTTTTTTTTTTTTTTTTTTTAGAAAGTAACGGGACAGTGCAAAATAAAAAAAAGGTTTTGCTTAGTTTTTTGCTGAATTGGGGCTACGTTCCCACGATGAGTTTTTGGTGAGTTTTTTTTTTTATTTTTACGCTGCGTATTTTTGCAAAAATGCATGTAAGCTATTTTACTTAATGGCTGCAGAAATGGTGCTGAAAATCTGCAACATCAAAAACTCATCATGGGAACAAGCCTAAAGCCACGTTCACACACTCAGTATTTGGTCAGTATTTTACATCAGTATTTGTAAGTCAGAACCAGGAGTGGGTGAATAATACAGAAGTGGTGACGAGTTTCTATTACACTTTTCCTCTGATTGTTCCACTCCTGATTTTTTCTTAGAAATACTGATGTAAAATACTGATCAAATACTGAACATGTAAACATGGTCTAAAACTTAAACATGTTTTCTAGACAGTTATATAATCCACACCCAAAAAAACACAGAAAAAAAAATGCAGAGTTTTTACTGCCAAGAGAGCAGGTTTTAGCTACAGGAAAAAAAAAAACTGTGCAAAAACACCATGTATGAACAAAGCCTAAGGGTGTGCATGTGAAAAATACCTTCTGTTGCAGATTTCACGCTATGCATTGCAAAGTGTGAAAATCTGCAAAAAGAGTTGACTTCCCGCAGATTTAATAATCCTCAACACAGATCAATTTTTGCATGGAAATTATTGCTGGTAATATATAATCGACTGTGGATGTAAGGAAAACAATACCAAAATCAGAAAAAAAAAAAACGCAAAAAAATCCAAACAAGTGAACAAGACCTAATCCCCATTCCATGTGGGTAAAAAGTAACATCTCGTCAAAATTCGAATAATTATTATAATTGTCTGCATTTTGCATCACAAGAAGTTTCTTAGGTTTTTTTTAAGCCAATCTGCTAGTTTCCTGCTGTGGATTTCAGACAGAATTCCCAGAGAAACTGTTGCATAATCCCCTGACTGTATTTCTACAGACGGAAGTGGAGTGGGGATAAGACACTGGGTTACTCTTCAGCCCCGCTCATTTTTATTTATCATCTCCGCAATGTTCCCTTTCCAGGTTTGTTTGTAAACTAAAAAGACTCCTAATAATCTGCTCTTCCCCCCAAAAAAGTAAAAGAAAATGGAGATGAGTTGTAATTTTTTTTACATTTTTATTTAAACTCCCCCAAATAAATGTTCTGCAATCATTAAAAATGGGAAAATCAGGAACATTTCTTAGGGTTGTAGAAAATGAGAAATACAAGAGGTAGATACATTTATTAATCGATGAGTAATACGATACACTGTCTTTTATTCAACTATGTTATTTATTTATTTTACTCATTTATATAGCGCCATTAATTCCACAGCGCTTTACAGACATCATCACTGTCCCCATTGGGGCTCACAGTCTAAATATTTGCTGGAAGATGCAAATATGTCACAAAGTGTCGACTATATTCGTCCGATTATTGTGAACATATCTCCCTAGCAACACTTGTTACCCAATAATCGGCTGATGTAAACAGGTGAACCTCTCGCCTGACGAACAAGCAAAACGCTCGTTCGTCGGGTGAAATGATTTATAAAGTTGCTTGAAAAAAAAAAAAATCATTCTCGGCAGCACATTGTCCTGTGTAAACAGTATGTGCTGCCGAGAATTATGGAAGACTGGGTGGCCTGTTTACGGCCGCGGATTGACCAGTGTAAGTCATCCTTAAAGGGTTGGACACCTCTGGGGACAGTTTTTTTTTTTGTTACTTAAATGCATGTATTTTGGGCTAAAAATAATTTTGGCAATTAGGTTTCATTACAAATTTTTCACCGTTTTCTATTTATATTTCATGTGCATCCAATATTATAACTTTATTTTATGCATTTATTTCCTGCTGCTTATAACACAGGCTTATTGTGCACCTCAGTCCCTATCCCCACATTGGAAATTCTCAAACAAGCACTCATATATGGTCAATATTGTTGTTCTGCATCATCATAGGAGAAGAACAAAATAAACCGAAGTGTCAGAATAGGCACATGATGGCAGCAACAATGGCCCCTGATGGACCCAAACTATAATCAGTGATGTAACTTGAAGCTTGTGGGCCCCAATGCAAAATCTCCAATGGGACCCGCAACCGACACAGGTCTTGACTAGTAATAGTCTTTTCATATTTGGCAAAGGGACCTTTGAGGCCCCCCTAGTCTCCAGGGCCTGGGTGTCGATTGCAACTGCGGCACCCACTGATGGACAAAGACAAAAAAGGGCCCCTGTGCAACAACAATATATGGGCCCTTTGCAGTCCAAGAGCTCATCGTAATGCACAATTCCAGCTTCTTTGGATGCAAAAATTGCCCTCCTGACCTCTTGGGCCCTTGTGCGGCTGCACAGGTTGCACCAATGATATGCCTGCCCCTGCCTGCACCCATTAGTTATGCCCCTGACTATAATAGGGTTACTTGGGTTTCACAAAATAGAGGTGATGTTTGCAGTATTTTCAGCTGGATCTGTAATGGAGCCTCCGGCGCGGGTGTGGAGGGAGCCTCTGGCGCAGGTGTGGAGGGAGCCTCTGGCGCGGGTGTGGAGGGAGCCTCCAACATGGATGTGGGCGGAGCATGTGGCGTGGGTGTGGAGGGAGCCTCAAACATGGGTGTGGAGGGAGCCTCCGATGAGGGTGTGGAGGGACCCTCCAACATGGATGTGGGCAGAGCCTGTGGCGTGGGTGTGGAGGGAGCCTCCAACATGGATGTGAGCGGAGCCTCCGATGCGGGTGTGGAGGGAGCCTCCAATGTGGGTGTGGAGGGAGCCTTCGATGCGGGTGTGGAGGGAGCCTCCAACATGGATGTGGGCGGAGCCTGTGGCGCGGGTGTGGATGGAGCCTCCGATGCGGGTGTGGAGGGAGCCTCAAACATGGGTGTGGAGGGAGCCTCAAACATGGGTGTGGAGGGAGCCTCCGATGAGGGTGTGGAGGGACCCTCCAACATGGATGTGGGCGGAGCCTGTGGCGCGGGTGTGGATGGAGCCTCCGATGCGGGTGTGGAGGGAGCCTCAAACATGGGTGTGGAGGGAGCCTCCGATGCGGGTTGGAGGGAGCCTCCAACATGGATGTGGAGGGAGCCTCAAACATGGGTGTGGAGGGAGCCTCCGATGAGGGTGTGGAGGGACCCTCCAACATGGATGTGGGCAGAGCCTGTGGCGCGGGTGTGGAGGGAGCCTCCGATGCGGGTGTGGAGGGAGCCTGTGGCGCAGGTGTGGAGGGAGCCTCCAACATGGATGTGGATGGCGCCTCCGGCAGTTTTTCTGGGCTCCTGTTGTGCCCCCTTATCTACCAGACTAATTAAGCTGGAGTCATTTGCCAAGCAGAACTCCAAGGCTGATTGCCCCAGAATTTTGCCTTCTTCCAGCACTCCTTGGCATGCGCTTCTGGACACGTTACGCCTATATGGCGATGGAGCCGTGCGATTGTCCAGTATAGTCTTAATCATTAATGCACTGGAGAATACATGGAGGAACATACTTTTCTTATCACGCTTGTAGTTTGATAAGGTGGTTATCAGGGACACGGATTAAACGTGAAGCCAGTTCTAAAATATATTGACCGCATCGCAGCAGAAGCTGAACCTCCTCTGTTCTGGATGTGTGCGGAGACTAATTCCTTTCTGGCTCAGTCATGACATGAGGGCTTGTTACCTTGTTGTGCTTATCTATGCCTCTCTTATCTCCAGGGCATTGATTCCTACTTAATGGAGCCAGCGATATACAAATGAAACATCCAGATGTGCCATGTTGTAAAACCTCCGCCACAAATCAGTTCCTTTCCTTAGAAATACGGTCCAGTCAATGTAGAAAGACCAGAAGGGGGGAAGACTCTGCAAAACTAACATATTGAATTTATTAGCTGCTGATGAGATTCATAGACTGTAAAGAGTAATCTGCTACCAGACCTAGGATGCTTTCACATTGCGTTCTGGCACCCGGTCAGTGGCCCCGTCGGGCTTACGTCTGAACCCCCGGCAAAACCAATTCGGACGTATGCGCCAATGGAACCATTGACTATAATGGTTCTGGCAGAGAGCGTGTGCCCTGCCGTGCATCATTCTCAGGCGTGAACAGTTGTGTACCTTAGAGGAGCTTATTCAGACGTCCATTTTTCATGGATAGAACACAAAACGCGCGTCGGGGTTGAGGGAAGCGTGCATGCCCTACTCAGAGCTCTACTGTTACTACTGGTAATTTATTGCTATTTTATGGGTATTCATAGATAACAGATTGATAGAGTGCTGCACTTTACTTAAGTCCAGATTTTCTGGCTGTACCAATTTCTTATGACTTTGAGATACACTTAATCTTATATTGTGTACCGTTTGCACTTTGCACTTTATTTCAATTAGTCTGTGGATCTCATACTAGCTATCACCTTATTTATTATATGATTATTGTGAGTGATCAATATACGGTATGTCAATTTAGGTTTTATATAATTATTGGATTGGTATCTTGCTTATTTATGCCACTTGAGCTATTATTTATAAATATATGTATCAGACATATATACTTTAACTTTAACCTCTAGCGTTACAATTATTTAAAGGGCGTTGCTATAGGTTGTCCCTTGCTTTTTGTATTTTAATATTGTTAACATTGTTATTTAATAAACATTAATTTTAATATTAATTGTAGTGGTCATGGTTTTGATTACCCACTACACCAAAAAACGCACTTGGAAGCCATCCTTGTGTCATCCAATTGGCCATTTTTTTTACTGCCTAATGGACAGGAGAAGCTTGGATTTTTTTTTTTATTTTTGCTTACAAGAAAAAAGGATGCGGGCCTGATGACCAAAGTGCATCAAAATCCAAAATCGGACGCAGGAAACCTATGACAAGGAAAAGGGCATCTGAGGCAAAGGAGGCTGCACCGCTCTGCTGTCTAATCCCCTTTGGACAGAAGTGGAGATTTCCACTTATTCTAATACAGTCCTACTATGTACAGCCGCCGATAACTATGTCAGAGATTTCCGATTATGGAAAACTATGTCCTTGTGGAAAGTGCTTTAGGGGCTTTGTAATGGTTTGGTGCCGGTGGGGTGCAAGCTTCCGACCTACTATAAAAGCCACCGACCTACTGTGTAATATCACAGAGTGTTCAGGAAGCTTCACTTACATTTCTGTAAATCGCCTGTATCTGTGGGATTACAGCTCTATTGTCATAAACAGGTGCTTCTCACAAAATTAGAATATCATCAAAAAGTTAATTTATTTCAGTTCTTCAATACAAAAAGTGAAACTCCTATATTATATAGAGTCATTACACACAGAGGGATCTATTATATAGAGTCATTACACACAGAGGGATCTATTATATAGAGTCATTACACACAGAGCGATCTATTATACAGAGTCATTACACACAGAGTGATCTATTATATAGAGTCATTACACACAGAGGGATCTATTATATAGAGTCATTACACACAGAGTGATCTATTATATAGAGTCATTACACGCAGAGGGATCTATTATATAGAGTCATTACACGCAGAGGGATCTATTATATAGAGTCATTACACACAGAGGGATCTATTATATGGAGTCATTACACACAGAGGGATCTATTATATAGAGTCATTACACACAGAGGGATCTATTATATAGAGTCATTACACACAGAGGGATCTATTATATAGAGTCATTACACACAGAGGGATCTATTATATAGAGTCATTACACACAGAGGGATCTATTATATAGAGTCATTACACAAAGAGGGATCTATTATATAGAGTCATTACACACAGACGGATCTATTATATAGAGTCATTACACACAGGGATCTATTATATAGAGTCATTACACACAGAGGGATCTATTATATAGAGTCATTACACACAGAGGGGTCTATTATATAGAGTCATTACACACAGAGTGATCTATTATATAGAGTCATTACACACATAGTGATCTATTATATAGAGTCATTACACACAGAGGGATCTATTATATAGAGTCATTACACACAGAGGGATCTATTATATAGAGTCATTACACACAGAGGGATCTATTTCACGTGTTTATTTCTGTTAATGTTGATGATTATGGCTTACAGCCAATGAAAACACAAAAGTCATTATCTCAGTAAATTAGAATACTTTATAACAACAGCTTGAAAAATGTTTTTAAAATTCGAAATGTCTGTTCAGTAAATGCCTCAATACTTGGTCGGCTCCTTTTGCATCAATTACTGCATCAATGCGGCAATGTGGCATGGAGACGATCAGCCTGTGGCTGCTGAGGTGTTATGGAAGCCCAGGTGGCTTTGATAGCAGCCTTCAGCTCGTCTGCATTGTTGGGTCTGGTGTCCCTCATCTTCCTCTTGACAATACCCTATAGATTCTCTATAATAGATCCTCTATGGGGTTAAGATCAGACGAGTTTTCTGCCAATCAAGCACAGTGATACTGTTGTGTGTAAACCAGGTATTGGTACTTTTGGCCGTGTGGACAGGGGCCAAGTCCTGCTGGAGAATGACATTTCCATCTCCATAAAGCTTGTCGGCAGAGGGAAGCATGAAGTGCTCTAAAATGTCCTGGTAGACGGCTGCGCTGACTTTGGTCTTGATAAAACACAGTGGACCTCCACCAGCAGATGACATGGCCCCCCAAACCATCACTGATTGTGGAGACTTCACACTAGACCTCCAGCAGCTTGGATTGTGGCCTCTCCACTCTTCCTCCAGACTCGGGGACCTTGATTTCCAAATGAAATGCAAAATTTACTTTCATCTGAAAACACCTTGGAGCACTGAGAACAGTCCAGGTCTTTTTCTCCTTGGCCCAGGTAAGACGCTTCTGGCGTTGTCTATTGCTCATGAGTGGTCTGACACAAGGAATGCGACACTTGTAGCCCATGTCCTGGATACGTCTGTGTGTGGTGGCTCTTGAAGAAATGTTTGAATGGCCTTTTCTTTACAATCCTTTCCAGGCTGCTGTTATCCCGGTTGCTTGTGCACCTTTTTCTACCACACTTTTTCCTTCAGCTCAACTTCCCATTAATATACTTGGATACAGCACTCGGTGAACAGCCAGCTTCTTTAGCAATGACCTTTTGTGGCTTACCCTCCTTTTGAAGTGTGTCAATGACTGCCTTCTGGACATCTCTCAAGTCAGCAGTCTTCCCCATGATTGTGGAGCCTACTGAAAATAAGACTAAGGGACCTTTTTAAACGCGTAGGAGTTTTGCAGTTATTTTTTGTTAATTATTCTAATTTACTGAGCTAATGACTTTTGTGTTTTCATTGGCTGTAAGCCATAATCATCAACATTAACAGAAATAAACACTTGGAATAGATCCCTCTGTGTGTAATGACTCTATATAATAGATCACTCTGTGTGTAATGACTCTATATAATAGATCCCTCTGTGTGTAATGACTCTATATAATATAGTAGTTTCACTTTTTGTATTGAAGAACTTAAATACATTAACTTTTTGATGATATTCTAATTTTGTGAGAAGCACCTGTATGCAGCAGTTCCTATAAGAGATACATGTTTGGCTCCAACTCAAAAATATCTCCCGGATCCGCACATTCCTTAACCAAGAATTGTCAAAAACACTAGTGCACGCCCTCATCATCTCCCGCCTCGACTACTGCAACCTCCTGCTCTGTGGCCTCCCCTCTAACACTCTCGCCCCCCTCCAATCTATCCTAAGCTCTGCTGCCTGACTAATCCACCTGTCCCCCCGCTATTCCCCGGCCTCTCCTCTCTGTCAATCCCTTCACTGGTTCCCCATTGCCCAGAGTCTCCAGTTCAAAACCCTAACCCTGGCATACAAAGCCATCCACAACCTGTCTCCTCCATACATCTGTGACCTAGTCTCCCGCTACATACCTGCACGCAACCTCCGATCCTCACAAGATCTCCTTCTCTACTCCCCTCTTATCTCCTCCTCCCACAATCATATACAAGATTTCTCCCCTCCATCCCCCCTACTCTAGAACTCTCTACCCCAACACATCAGACTCTCGCCTACCGTGGAAACCTTCAAAAGGAGCCTGAAGACCCACCTCTTCCGACAAGCCTACAACCTGCAGTAACCACCGCTCCACCATACCGCTGAACGACCAGCTCTACCCTCACCTACTGTATCCTCACCCATCCCTCGTAGATTGTGAGCCCTCGCAGGCAGGGTCCTCCCTCCTTCTGGACCAGTCGCCGACTCGTTTTTGTTCAAGATTATTATAATTGTTGTTTGCTATGTATACCCCCTTTCTCACATGTAAAGCGTCATGGAATAAATGGCGCTATAGTAATAAATAATAATAATGTAGACTTGCTGTGAGGCTTCTCTGGAGCTTCCCTGTACATGGCGGGCAGTGCAATGTTATTAATTATTCCGGACACATCTCGGGATTTGCATTAATGATTCCTGGCATTCTGGGACGTTGCCGCTTGTCCTTCTGACCTGTGAGTGGAGCCTTCTTTGGACACACTGACCCCTGGCTGAGCCTAAGGCTGCTGTGACCTGATCCCACCCGGCTCCTGCTCCGGCCGTCTCTCTTTAGTGACCATCTCTGGTATTCCAGTGGCCCAGACAGTGCACCGGCCGTACCTGAGATAATTCCGTGTAATTACACCCTTTAACACGCTTTAAACGACCCCTTCTTTGTTTTTACTTGAAAGAAATGATAGTCTCTCCTATTCACACCAACAAAATGCCCAGGGATTGTTATTTGCTGACCATTTACTTCTAATTAATTCTGTTTCATGAAGCCCTGAGACCCTAATGGCTCCTGGGGTGACTGACCGGTACAGACTGCTACAATTATGTCCCTGCTGAATTTAAGATTGAGACGTTGATTAGAGCGAAAGTCCGGTAAAATGCATCTGATGAGCAGCAGAATTATCCTATATTCTGCTTTGGTGGCTCAGTGGTTAGCACACAGTGGCTCAGTGGTTAGCATTGTTGCTTTGCAGCACTGGGGTCCTGGGTTCAAATCCCACCAAGGACAACATCTGCAAGGAGTTTGTATGCTCTCCCCATCTTCGCGTGGGTTTCCTCTGGTTTCCTCCCACACTCCAAAGACATACTGATAGGGAATCTAGATTGTGAGCCCCAATGGGGACAGTGATGATGTCTGTAAAGCGCTGCGGAATATGATGGCGCTATATAAGCATAATAATGCCGTAATGTCATAAATTAGCCCATCTGAACACTCTGTGCTGTCAATACTCTAGGATTTCGGTATTATAATAATTTTATTCTTTGCTCACATATGGCAGAATCCATGGCTCTGTTCACATTGCATTGGAGTTGGGAGAATACCTCCATTGGAAGTCTCTGACCTATGCCGCTATATAGACGCTCAGTGGCATACATTGCCCGTCGGTTACTGTGTTACAGAAACATATAACGAACAATACACCTTTCTTTGCACTCCCTGCAAACTCGGTGTGAACACAGCATTTCATGCAGATTTTACCTCTGGATTTTTGCCTTTGCATTAAAAATCTGCAGATTTGACCACGGGCACGAGCCTGGCAATTATTGTGGATATGGAAATATCAAATGGCTGCAAAAAAAGAATGAAAAATGTGAGTGAAATGTCGTCAATAGACCAAAAATATATTTTCTTCTCTGTAACTCACCTTTCATAGGATGCAAAATGTAAAAACATCATACAGAAGACGTGACGCTCCTGACTTGTGTCCACATACTACGACTGTGGAGACGGTTCAGTGTCTCTGTTGGATTGATGGATAGAGCCGTCTATGCACAGCGACATTTTTTCTCACAATGTATGACTGACACAGATGTCTCTATGTGAACTTTGCTAATTGTCATGCACACTTACTTTGCAATTTTCAGAGCTCCCCAAAAAATGAATGGAGCGAGCGGAGCATGCACAGCACCCTGTGAGCGGAGCATGCACAGCCCCCTGTGAGCGGAGCATGCACAGCCCCCTGTGAGCCGAGCATGCACAGCACCCTGTGAGCCGAGCATGCACAGCCCCCTGTGAGCCGAGCATGCACAGCCCCCTGTGAGCCGAGCATGCACAGCCCCCTGTGAGCCGAGCATGCACAGCCCCCTGTGAGCCGAGCATGCACAGCCCCCTGTGAGCCGAGCATGCACAGCCCCCTGTGAGCCGAGCATGCACAGCCCCCTGTGAGCCGAGCATGCACAGCCCCCTGTGAGCCGAGCATGCACAGCCCCCTGTGAGCCGAGCATGCACAGCCCCCTGTGAGCCGAGCATGCACAGCACCCTGCGACTGCGACCAATTCTTGAGATAGATGCGTCCCATCTCTAAATGTAGAAGGTGGGAATAAACCTTTAACACTAGGACTACTGGACTCGTGACCCCGCCTAGAACTACTGAAAGGAGTCATTTTGACTCCTTGCTTGTTTTCGTTTATTTTTAGAGTTTCATTTGTGGTTATTTATTAATAATTATATTTTTTGTAATGTATTATTATTGTGAGATCCAACAGTGATGCTTTTGATTGTTTTTTTTCTGCTTTTCTTATTTTTCTACAGAAAATAACAATAATTATAATAGACGTTTTTCAAACATTTTTTTTTATTCAAGTGCACACATATAAACAACAACTGAAGAACAAAAAGCAGAGAAAATGTAGGTGGAGGAGAATAAAAATGAAAATATGGCGCAGAATTCACCTTCTAAACATTTGGTGTTTCGCATTTTAGGCATTGCCTTTGATTTATGGCAGTACATTGCCCACACAAAGACTTACCACAAGTCTTACAATTTCGGACAGATCTATTTTTCTTGCACTTTTCTTTGATCTGGCAAAATTTTGTTTGAACCATCACTTCTGAGCATGTAGAAACTTGGGACGTGGAACCCTTTTCCCTATCTGTGACATAAGGACCACTCAACTCTCTCACAAGCGTTTGCAAAAATGCCTTGCGTGACATTTTTTGGTGGGTAATCTCCTTGAATATTATCCATGCATTTATACCCGCAAAGTCTAAGGCATTTTCAAATGCATGAACAGGCCATCTCCTTGTGCATGTTCGTGTGGTATATTTTCGTGCCATCTGATCCACTACATCTACTCCATATTTTGTTTCATTGTAAAACTTTACCGTTTCTGGAGTTTTTTTAGCGGAATCAGACGCAACAACAACATCTGGATGGACGGAACTCAAAATGACAACATTTTTGTTGGGCTTTCCTTGATATACTGTAAGTGTAAAATTGTCTTCATTTCTAAACACTTTAGTGTTGTACAATTCCTCTTTCATGGATTTTATTTCTTTAGGCACTTCTCGCCTTATCTTGTTCAGTGTTCCCACGATGGTTGTTCCTTTGCTTTTTAGCTGTTTAGCTAATTTTACTGAAGTAAAATAATTATCGGTTGTAACATTGCGACCTTTTTTCAAAAACGGGTCCAATAACTTCATTACCACATGGTCAGCTAAACGGTCCTCAGCACGGCGTGTGTCATCTTTGCCTAGATAAGGGAAGCCATTTGCCAGATATTTGCTCCTCTTATCAACAGCTAGCCAATATTTGTGGCCATATTTATCTGGTTTGGAAGGCATGTACTGCGTGAATGGACACCTAGTTTTGCTTGGGAAAAGTTGCTCATCCACCGTTATGTATGGGCCAGGTTTGTAACACGCAATACAATTTTCAATAAACCTGTCCCACACAGTAGAAAATAGAGCAAACTTGTCCGTTTGCAGTCTCTCCGATCGAGTAGATTTCTCATCAAATCTGAGAAACCTCATAATTTCAACAAAGCGGTCCCTAGACATTGTCGCTTTGCAAAACGGTATTCCCCAGTCATTACACCAAATACTGCTAATCGAGTGACGGTTCGTGCCAGATATTCCACGAGCATAGAATATCGCAATGAATGCATCTAGCTCCTCATCAGATAGAGTTTGTTCAGCATTACACAGTAATACAAGCAGGTAAAACACAAGGAAAATGTGAAAAGTTGACATGTAAATTGAACTACATCTATATGAACATCAGGGTAAATAAGACAGAGTGAAAAAATTATGCACAAAACTTTATAGCAACATTTAGTGACAAAAGGACCTCAAAATATAGTAGGGAGTCAAAATGACTCCCTTCAGTAGTTCTTGGTAAATTTTGAAAAAAACGCGCAAATTTTTCACCAAAATTATTTATTCTCACAAAATCTTTTTTCACATCATATTTGAGGAAAAGTCACCGAGTTTCAAGCCGGAATTCTGAAAAATGTAGTCACAGAAGAGAAATAAAAAACGAAAGGAGTCAAAATGACTCCATCAGTAGTTCTAGTGTTAAGTGCTTCTACGTCCAGATATTCTGACCACAAGTGGATTCGTTTATGTTAATTTGAATATTATGAAAGTTTTAGAATGTGAAAACGGACAAGATCTGCAGAAGTGGTCGAGTGCGACCGCCCCTTGTTTCATCATTTCTATGTTCTTTTATTTATAGTGTGATGTTACTGCTGTACATTTATTTATATTTATATATATATATATATATATATATATATATATATATATACACACATGTGGGGCCGAGCTTCTGCTGACTGCAATCAGATATCTCCGCTTCTGACGTCTCCTGCTGAGTCCTTCAATTTCCTTAAGGACGGGGAAGTGGGATCTGGTTACAGAATCTGCCCCATGATCACAGCGCTGGTATCTTTTGGTTTTTAGATTTGGGAATTTTTGCGAGTTATTATTGTTACACTACTCTTATATATCAGTAACACCAAGAACGTCAGTCATTAAGATAAACTGAGACATGTCTGCAGCAGATTGCTGGACATGGACAGACTGACCGGCCAATGTGTCATCAAGAACGACCTATTGTTTAAACCAGAGTTTTGTGCTGTGTGTAAAAAAATAAATAAACAAAATAATAATAATAAACAGATATATATATATAGGTGTTGGCAATGATAATTTATTTATTTTTGTTTATATCACAATCTGTATTAAAAAACTAAATTGGTAATCTTGCATTTTTCAGGTTGGACCATGGGGCTGTTTTAGACTCGCATTTCCTGTGCTTTGAGGAAGAGTTTTCAGCAGTCTCATTATCATTATAGACAAGATTACAATGGCTGATAACACCTCTATATACAGTAGATAACACAGGATCCACCGTTCACTATCGGTGATGTCACAGCTTACCTCCTCCCCCTCCTGTACAATGACTGATAGCACCTCTATATACAGTAGATAACACAGGATCCACCATTCACTATCAGTGATGTCACAGCTCACCTCCTCCTCCTCCTGTACAATGGCTGATAACACCTCTATATAAAGTAGATAACATAGGATCCACCATTCACTATAGGTGATGTCACAGCTTACCTCCTCCCCCTCCTGTACAATGACTGATAGCACCTCTATATACAGTAAATAACACAGGATCCACCATTCACTCCAGGTGATGTCACAGCTCACCTCCTCCTCCTCCTGTACAATGACTGATAGCACCTCTATATACAGTAAATAACACAGGATCCACCATTCACTCCAGGTGATGTCACAGCTCACCTCCTCCTCCTCCTCCTGTACAATGACTGATAGCACCTCTATACACAGCTGATAACACAGGATCCACCATTCACTATAGGTGATGTCACAGCTCACCTTCTCCTGTACAATGACTGATAGCACCTCTATATACAGTAGATAACACAGGATCCACCATTCACTATCAGTGATGTCACAGCTCACCTCCTCCTCCTGTACAATGGCTGATAACACCTCTATATAAAGTAGATAACATAGGATCCACCATTCACTATAGATGATGTCACAGCTTACCTCCTCCCCCTCCTGTACAATGACTGATAGCACCTCTATATACAGTAAATAACACAGGATCCACCATTCACTCCAGGTGATGTCACAGCTCACCTCCTCCTCCTCCTGTACAATGACTGATAGCACCTCTATATACAGTAAATAACACAGGATCCACCATTCACAATAGGTGATGTCACAGCTCACCTCCTCCTCCTCCTGTACAATGACTGATAGCACCTCTATACACAGCTGATAACACAGGATCCACCATTCACTATAGGTGATGTCACAGCTCACCTTCTCCTGTACAATGACTGATAGCACCTCTATATACAGTAGATAACACAGGATCCACAATTCACAATAGGTGATGTCACAGCTCACCTCCTCCCCCTCCTATACAATGCAGATAACACGCTCCATTCAATACAAAAAATAGGGTCAGAGTCTGTTTATTCCTGCTAATGTTCATGTGGATTCCTGATATAACCAGAAGTTATTGTGTAAAAGTAATAAAACATTAAACAAAAATGTAATTTAGGTATCACCTTAATTGTATCAAAACGCAGAAGAAATGTAACATGTAGTTCATACTTTTTAGGTAGTTCACCCTACATAAAAAATTAAATAAACAATAAATCTGAAATAGTATTTTTTTTTTTTATTTCTTTTGCCTCCTATCAAAAAGTGGTTAAAATGTCACAATCACCCCAAAATGAAATCAGTAAAAACCACAGCTGGTCAAACCCCCAAACTACTTTGTACATTGAAAAAAGGGTTAGAATATGATTCGTGACCAAAGTGTTTTTTCTTTTTTTTTTACTTTTTTTTTTTTTTGCAAAAGTGGCAAAGCATAAAAAACCCTATATAAATTTGGGTTGTCTGAATTGCATTGACCTATACATTAAAGATGGCATGACAATTATACCTAATGATGTAGTGTGTGTACAAGAAAAATACAATTAATTCAGAATTACATTTTTCTTTTTTCATTCTGCCTCCCAAAGACGGTAAGTGATCAAAAACTTGCATTTACCACAAAACGGTACCAATAAAAGCTACAGTTTGTCACGCAAAAAAATAAGCCCTCATACAGCTCCACTGACCTAAAATTATAAAACTTATGGGCGTCAGAATATGCAACCCAAAACCAAGTGATTTATTTATTTTTTTACAAGTGTGTATTTATTGTACAAACCAATGAAATCATAAAAATGTCGTATCACACCATATTCCTACGGACCTACAGAATAAAGCTGACACCGTATCTGTGCAGCACAGCAAATAGCGTAACATTTAAAAACACAAAAAAAGAAAAAAAAAACAGAATTGCACTTTACTTTATACTCCTTCCCATAAAAAAAGTTTTAGAAAAGTTTTTCAAAAACTTATATGTACAGTATAATGATTTTACTTTATTCCTTTCCATAAAGTTTTAGAAAAGTTTGTTAAATTCCATTATGCTGTACGTATAACTTATTACTTTATATTTCCTTACCGTAAAAAGTTTTAGAAAAGTTTAAGAAGTTATCTATCCACTATAATGATTCCACTTCGCAGAATTGCTGTTTTCTTTACATTCCTTCCCATAAAAAGTTTTAGAAAAGTTTAAGAAGTTATCTATCCACTATAATGATTCCACTTCACAGAATTACTGTTTTCTTTACATTCCTTCCCATAAAAAGTTTTCGAAAAGTTTAAGAACTTTTATGTACAGTATAATGATTTCACTGACAAACAAAACTCATCCCGGAAAAAAAAACAAGTTGTCCTACAACCAAAAAATAAAAAAGTTATGGAACTTGACAATGGAAAAGTAAAAGAAAAAAAAGTTTGTATTAAAGGCCATAATCGCTAGTGACGGCAAGGGATAAACTTTTTTTTTACATCATATTTTTTTAAGTTCATAAAAGTGAATTGTTTTTTGCTGTAACTTCTAGTGACTCTAGTAGCGCAGACTAATTTCCAAACTCTTCCTTGGCCGTAAATGGTTTAAGCCACAGTATCCACCCCGCTTATAACTAATAAAAGGGGCCATTGATAAAAGTCTTTTGTTGGGTGATCTAAGACCATCCAAATCCACTGTTCTAAAGATGCTAATTATATTAATGTGCAATGTGAAGCAGCCCCGATCCCCCCCTACGCTGCAGTGATGGCACCTGCTGCCTTTTTTCAGATGGACTCCCTTTTCACTGTACAAATACAGCTGATCTGTCTGCGTCCCCAGCTCACGTGCAGGGGGAATAAATCTGGATCTGCATCAATCTTTCCCTACTCCATGTGTGTGTGCTCCCTGCAGCTGCAAGGCTGAGCAGCCCATGGAAGGTGAGAGGTGACTGCTCGCCCCTCTTGTTCATTTTGTTCTAACCAGCTCTGCTCACCCAAGCTGACATTGCTCCTGCTATTCCCTTTGTTGCTAGTGCAAATAGACACACTGTTTCCTTCCAAAGGCTAACGAGAAAGCAGCCATCTGAAATATTGCACTGTGCAGTCCACAGGTTAAAACAAACATAAACACTTTGCCTTGAATACTTTGCCCTGAGAGCCTTTTCTTATGAAGATAAGCTGGTTATCTCATTCATTCAGATTTTAATCTGACAGGTCCTTTGCTTGCTGCCAGCTGAATTTAGGATATGCATACCTCAATTTTTTTCATTTAAATCTCCGATTAGTTAAAACTCTTGAAAGCGAATACAAAAACATGTCTTTTCAAATCCAGATTCGTCTTTATTTCTAATTGACATATTAAAAATGGCAACTTGAAGAAGCAAAATATCCCAAACTTTTTTTTTTCTTTTTAATACTGTTCCTTCTTCTTTTTTTACAGTATCCTTGCACAATCACTTAAACTGTTTCACCTGCAAAACTTCATCACCATTATGATCGGCGTGCAGGTGAAACAATACAGAGATCGCTGCAGCGGCGGCGGCACAGGGGCGGATAAAGTTAAGGGCTCGTGGCATGACCACTGCGCATGAATGAAGCCTCAAACGGAAATGATTTTTTGCAAAGTTCTATAATATATTGTGATGTACAATCAAAAGTTATATTGTACCGTGTTAGCCAGAAAAATCGGTGTAAATACCTTTATGCCCAAAAATGACAAAAGTTTTCTAGGACTGATACCTTTATTGGCTAACCAGCAATTTTCTGGTTCGCCAATAAAGGTATCACTCCTTTAATTATTTTGTCATTTTTGGACATATAATATATTATATGTAAATAATTTTAACATTTCTGTGCCCAACCAAACATATTTTATTTTTTTGTGAGTGTTTTTTTTTTAAATGATATTTTAGCACATACTTGCTACAGTTGGAACGACAATATAATATAACAATCATAATTGACTTTGGCGAAAGGTGAAAGTTAATAATAATAATGTAAATGGTGCTTTAAAGAGATCCTGTCAGCACGATTTTGAGTGTAAGGGCGCAATCAGATGGCCGTATAAATCGGACGGAAATCGGATCGGAGTGCTTGGACTGGCCGGCAGATCTCCCAACCCGAGCATGGCAGCTGCATAGGAATGCATGAAGCGGTCACGCTCGGGTCGGGAGAGCTGCTGGTCTGATTTATACGGGCGTCTGACCATGTCCTTTAAAGTAACGGCATAGCCATAATGGCGCTGTTATACAGATTAAATACATCATATCTTTAGTGAAGAAATCCACCGGGTGGTTGTTCTTTAATCAGTATTTGAAGTTTGGGTGTAATAAGCTTTAGGTGCACAGGGGAATGGTGGGAAGGGTCTTCAGCTCCTGCCTCGGCCCCTCCTCTGCCTCTGGTGTCTGTATCTGCCTCCTGTTTGAAAGTTCGACCCAGCACCGTCCTCACCGCAGGCGGCGCTTACACAGATTTATCTTCCGGTAGTCTTCAATAAAATTGCGCCGGTGGCGGTGCATGCGCAGATTGAGATCTCAGCTCGTCAATGTGCACATGCGCCATATTACTGATCACAGGCAGGTGGTCAATCTGCGGAAGCGCTGCCTGCGGTGCTGGAGCAAACTTGCTATACAGCAGCCACATGGACTGTGGGTATCAGTAGTTTGGAGATATCCATTGCCTTCTATGGGAGTGTGTTGTGGGCAAGCTCTGTGATTTCTGTCATTGTGCAGGATGGTGGGGGTGATCTCTACGGAGCAAGAAGTGTCAGCCTATTGTAAGGCTTGGTGACCAGTGAAAACTGTAAGATTTCAGGATTTCCTCTGTGTAATGTAGTGATGGGGGAAAAAAAATCCAAAATATATATAAATCTAAAAAAAAATCTTAATCAATATCATTTTCTGATTACACAGTCCCTTTAATTTAATGGGGTTGGCAGCTCCTTTTTTTTAATATTAGTGGTCTATCTTTAGTATTGGTCATCAATTTCTGATCAGTGGGGGTGCGACACCAGGCATCCTGCCGATCAGCTGATACAGGTGTCCGGAAGTTCTTGGATGGAGCCGGAACAGCACAGTACAGTGGCCGCGGCTGGGTACTGCAGCTCCATCCCCTAATAAAGGGGGGATCTGCAGTACCCGGCGGCGGACACTATAGAAATGACTGCTGTGTTTCTCCAGCCTCTGAGATATGGATGTGCAATATGTGTGCCTGTGAGTAGCCAGTTTAGCCTGAATCCAGGATTCATCTATACAGGGTTGGGAGTCAGGAGAAGTAATTTGCTCCGTCGACAGTCATTGCCGATGCACCACCGTCCTGAGAATCCCCTGGATTTTGCTCTGGGAGTTATATTCAGCCCATAATTGCTGCAGTATTCAGTCCAGAGCTGTGCTCCTAGCTAATTTTGCAATTTCAGTCCTTCTTTTACCTCCGACTGCTCCTCTTATTGTTAAACAATTGCTAGATTCTTTTTCCTTTGACAAATATGCAAATATATCATATACCTAGGTGAGAAACATCAGGGAGCCGAATACAGAAGTTTCACACCATAAAAAACAAAAATCAATTTTCCTTCTCCGGAGCTGCTGAGAGATGTTCTCTGGAAAGATTGGAGTTTAGTTGATGAAATAGTTCTCTCCTCCCAACATTGCAGCAATTGTAAATTACATTCTCAGAATTTTACAATCAAATTAGATCCTCATCATCAGATGCGCCCGGCCGGCTATTCTCCCAGTTGAAATGTGAATCTTGCTTTAATCTCTATAAGGTTTATGCTGAAATAAAGACACAGAGAAGAAAAGACGAAAGTATTACTTAAAGACACATATACAGTCGCAGCTAATTATCGCTGGTTTCATTGCAAGCTCTGTGTCTGCAGCTGTCTGCATCCTTTATGATGTGAGCTCCCCCTAGTGGTGGCTTCAGGAAGACAGAATATTATCATTTAATTATATGTGAAAGTGGTAAAGGGATTTTGAATTGATGTTTCAACACCTATAATATACAGTACAGACCAAAAGTCTTGACATACCTTCTCATTTAAAGATTTTTCTGTATTTTCATGACTTTGAAAATTGTACATTCACACTGAAGGCATCAAAACTATGAATTAACACATGTGGAATTATATACTTAACAAAAAAGTGTGAAACAACTGAAAATATGTCTTATATTCTAGGTTCTTCAAAGCAGCCACCTTTTGCTTTGATGACTGCTTTGCACACTCTTGGCATTCTCTTGATGAACTTCAAGAAGTAGTCACCGAAAATGGTTTTCACTTCACAGGTGTGCCCTGTCAGGTTTAAAAGTGGGATTTCTTGCCTTATAAATGGGGTTGGGACCATCAGTTGTGTTGTGCAGAAGTCAGGTGGATGCACAGCTGATAGTCCTTCTGAATAGACTGATAGAATTTGTATTATGGCAAGAAAAAAGCAGCTGAGTAAAGAAAAACGAGTGGCCATCATTACTTTAAGAAATGAAGGTCAGTCAGTGCGGAAAATTGGGAAAACTTTGAAAGTGTCCCCAAGTGCAGTTGCAAAAACCATCAAGTGCTACAAAGAAACTGGCTCACATGAGGACCGCCCCAGGAAAGGAAGACCAAGAGTCACCTCTGCTTCTGAGGATAAGTTTATCCGAGTCACCAGCCTCAGAAATCGCAGGTTAACAGCAGCTCAGATTAGAGACCAGGTCAATGCCACACAGAGTTCTAGCAGCAGACACATCTCTACAACAACTGTTAAGAGGAGACTTTGTGCAGCAGGCCTTCATGGTAAAATAGCTGCTAGGAAACTACTGCTAAGGATATGCAACAAGCAGAAGAGACTTGTTTGGGCTAAAGAACACAAGGAATGGACATTAGACCAGTGGAAATCTGTGCTTTGGTCTGATGAGTCCAAATTTGAGATCTTTGGTTCCAACCACCGTGTCTTTGTGCGACGCAGAAAAGGTGAACGGATGGACTCTACATGCCTGGTTCCCACCGTGAAGCATGGAGGAGGAGGTGTGATGGTGTGGGGGGGCTTTGCTGGTGACACTGTTGGGGATTTATTCAAAATTGAAGGCATACTGAACCAGCATGGCTACCACAGCATCTTGCAGTGGCATGCTATTCCATCCGGTTTGCGTTTAGTTGGATCATCATTTATTTTTCAACAGAACAATGACCCCAAACACACCTCCAGGCTGTGTAAGGGCTATTTGACCAAGAGGGAGAGTGATGGGGTGCTACGCCAGATGACCTGGCCTCCACAGTCACCAGACCTGAACCCAATCGAGATGGTTTGGGGTGAGCTGGACCGCAGAGTGAAAGCAAAAGGGCCAACAAGTGCTAAGCATCTCTGGGAACTCCTTCAAGATTGTTAGAAGACCATTTCCGGTGACTACCTCTTGAAGCTCATCAAGAGAATGCCAAGAGTGTGCAAAGCAGTCATCAAAGCAAAAGGTGGCTACTTTGAAGAACCTAGAATATAAGACATATTTTCAGTTGTTTCACACTTTTTTGTTAAGTATATAATTCCACATGTGTTAATTCATAGTTTTGATGCCTTCAGTGTGAATGTACAATTTTCATAGTCATGAAAATACAGAAAAATCTTTAAATGAGAAGGTGTGTCCAAACTTTTGGTCTGTACTGTGTATGTATGTATATATATATATATATTACTATTATTATTTAGAACAAAATGTTTGACTTATTTAAACAAATTTAGAACCTGTAATTAAAGTGATTGACCACTACATATTAGTATAAAGAGGGGTGTACGGCGGTCTTGAACCAACTCCAGATAATCACTATTTTCTATTGGATACATATCAATTGGTTTATTTTATTCTACTCCATTGGGGCAAAGGTACCATGCCCCCACGGATGGTAGTGACCCAATGTGATATATGTCCTAATTCAGTAATATATTATAAGGATTAATAATTAATATGCTAATGATATCAATAATTTATGTATATCAGTTATATTTAATAAATAATAATTGTGAATGATTAATAAATATAAGGAAAAGTGCTCATAGTTCTATTGAGATATGTTATGTGTTTTGTCCCTTTGCCGGACTTGTATTCTGTTTGACTTGCGATATGTAATGATTATATTTATTGCTATGCCCAATTGTCCTATTTTTGCGCTATTTAGGTGCCATTGGCTAAATATCTATGGCTAAGTTAACTTTCCTGTTTTAGTGTTGGACATTATTGTCCATCTTCTGATCTTTATTTACTTAAATTGGTTAGATGTCTATAGTGTTTATTTACTGTACCGCACCATTGTGTTTATCCACGTCCTCCTCTATGGGCTTTCCCCGGTGGTTAGATTGTGACGGTACGGCGATCCTTGCCCACGTAATCTAGGGGGCGTGACTTGCAATCATGTGATGTGATGGGCGGCACTAGTGGGTTATCGCGATCTAATGCTAATGTGTGATAGTATACACCTCCGGATGGGAATGTTTATGCACGGGGACACGGGGTCCTTTCTGCACCTATCACGGTGAGCGTCTGAATAGTGAAAGTAGATGTGTCCTGTCTGGATTTTATCTATTGGGCAGTATGCACTATTTAAGGGATACCGGTTTTAAACATGTTACAACCCCCAGAAGAAGGCACAGCGCCGAAACGCGCATAGGGGTGACGGTACCGGGACTGACCAAATACACATGTGAGTAGCGTTACATTCTTACCTATCTCTAAGTGTTAAATGGACTTGTGTCCTTACAAATTAGCTATGCACTGTGCACTTTAACATCTGAGTGGAGCTCAGGTACATTATATACATATAGATGGGATAGGGGATTTGTTTGACATACTCTTAGTTCTGTTTGCTCCACTTAGTGATCTCTAATTTCTTTCCCATGTGATTGGTCAGTCTTTGGTATCTTAATAATAGCTTACCATCCATTTATTTATGCCACTTTGTATGTTTTTTATGCATTTGTACTAATAAAAATTGTGTATTTTGGTAAATAATATTCTCATACGTCATTTCTTCTGTGTGAATTGCCATTATAGACGTTGAACTGAGCTGCGCTGTCCTATTGTAGAGAACTGTTTGTATATGTGACCATGGTGGTCAATTAATTTGTCTCATCCAGATAATCACTATCTGCCCCTCCCAAGTCCAGATACCGGCCTGTCGACCACTCCCAAGTCCAGATACCGGCCTGTCGACCACTCCCAAGTCCAGATACCGGCCTGTCGGACCCCCACCTATGGAGGCTACCATTGTATATGCTATAAAATTCAATGCCATTAATTCTTGTGTTTGTGAAATGAAAAACTACTAGTGCAGATCGCAGCATGGATTAAAGCATCTGTGTAAAATACGAAAGTGTGCATGAGGCCTGAGAGTAGCTGATTTAGCCAGACCGAGCGTTTTATGTCTAAAGGTGGGTCAGGAGAAATAGCTTTTACCTCCAGCTGGTTTCCTCGCTTCTTCCGGCAGGTAATGTCACAGGACTGCTGCAGCCAATCAGCGGCTACCGATTGACTGCAGCCGTTACATTTAATCTGAACCAGAATAGAGCTCGGAGACAGTTTCTTCCGGATTGGGCAGATCGTAATGGCTGCAACTAATCAGTGACTGCTGCTGGGAAAGGAAGCAAGGAGACTGGTGTGGGACATAGGCAGCAGTGTAAGGAGCAGCAGGGGGCTGCTTTAGTTTTAAGACCCCCATCGGCCCATTTTTAATATATTATTATGTTGAGAACAGCCCCTATATTTTAATTAAATCCTATTTTTTTTATTAGTCTATATTCTGTGCTATTGTTGTGGTAGATTTTAGTGCACGGCGCTCCTGGAGTCTTTGGACTGTTGTTTTATCCATTAATGCCAAGAATACCGACTGCAGCCGGCACAGAGCAGAAGCTGCTGTGTGGTTAGTCATACCCCTATCTCATGATCCATGGACCTACAAAGCTGCACTTAACAAGGAGACAACCCAAAATGGGCTGGAAACAAAGGCCCCTCTGTGAAGGTTCGGTCAGCAAGGTGAGGCAGCCCTAGTAGACGGAGGTTCAGCCAAGATCAATGTGCAGCCTAATTGCCGCAGCCTGTCATGTTAATACTTAATATGTGTTAACCCCTTACCAGGGGCAGCACAAGAATATATGCAAAAAGGCTGGAAATAAAGAAATCACTGCAATTCAAAAGAGTCCAGTGCATCTTTGCATTTGTATTCCACTTGTAAATAAAAAAGTATAAAGTACAACGCACACTTAGTATAGGAAAGCACGAACACATCACAGACTACAGCGGCAAATGTTAGATTTTTTTGGCTGAACTTTGGCGAACAAAATCCAATACGCCCCACGAGTGGTTGGAACGATTACAAAGGATCATCTATCTGTCATGAGTCGAAACGAGGAATCATTTGTTTTACCGAATCATCTGACGGTCGCTTGTTATGATCAAAATCGGGCATTTTATTTCCGTATGATCTAATGTGAATGGGCTCCTTACAGTTAGGTTACAGTGGTGTGAAAAAGTGTTCGCCCCCCTTCCTGATTTCTTATTCTTTCGCATGTTTGTCACTTAAATGTTGCAGATCACAAAAAAAAATGTCAATATTAGACAAAGAGAACACAAGTAAACACAAAATGAAGTTTTTAAATAAAGGTCTTTATTATTAAGGGAAAAAGAAATCCAAACCTACAGGGCCCTGTGTGAAAAAGTAATTGCTTCCCCTTCATCCTTAAAACATAAATTAACTGTGGTTTATCACATCTATGGGAAGCTGAGTTCAGTTTCCCTAGCCACACACAGGCCTGATTACTGCCACACCTGTTCTCAATCAAGAAATCACTTAACTAGAACCTGCCTGACAAAGTGACGTAGACCCAAAGATCGTCAAAAGCTAGACATCATGCTGTGATCCAAAGAAATTCAGGAACAAATGAGAAACAAAGTAATTGAGATCTTTCAGCCTGTAACAGGTTATAAAGCCATTTCTAAAGGTTTGGGACTCCAGCGAACCACAGTGAGAGCCATTATCCACAAATGGCGAAAACATGGAACAGTGGTGACCCTTCCCAGGAGTGACTAATAAACAAAGTAGCACACTACAATGCTAAGTATGTGAACATGAAATATATGAAATTTGAATAGCATTACTGCTCCTTCCCAGGAGTGGCCGGCCGACCAAAATTACCCCAAGAGCCCAGAGACAACTCATCCCAGAGGTCACAAAAGACCCCACAACAACATCCAAAGAACTGTAGGCCTCAATTGCCTCAGTTAAGGTCAGTGTGCTTGACTCCATTATAAGAAAGAGACTGGGCAAAAATGGCAGCATGGCAGAGTTCCAAGACGAAAAACCACTGCTGAGCAAAAAGAACAGAAAGGCTTGTCTCAGTTTTGCCAAAAAAACATCTTGATGATTGCCAAGACTTTTGGGAGAATATTCTGTGGACTGACAAGACAAAAGTTTAACTTTTTGGACAGTGTATGTCCCATTACATCTGGCGTAGAAGCAACGCAGCATTTTAGAAAAGGAACATCATACCAACAGTAAAATATGGTGGTGGTAGTATGGTGGTCTGGGGCTGTTATGCTGGTTCAGGACCTGGAAGACTTGCTGTGGTAAATGAAACCTTGAATTCTGCTGTCTACCAAAAAATCCTGAAGGAGAATGTCCGGCCATCTATTCGTGACCTCAAACTGAAGCGCACTTGGGTTATGCAGCAGGACAATGATCCAAAACACACCAGCAAATCCACCTCTGAATGGTTTAAGAAAAACAAAATTAAGACTTTGGAGTGGCCTAGTCAAAGTCCTGACCTTAATCCGATTGAGATGCTGTGGCCGGACCTTCAAAAGGTGGTTCATGCTCGGAAATCCTCCAATGTGGCAGAATTACAACAATTCTGCAAAGATGAGTGGGACAAAATTCCTCCAGAGCGTTGTAAAGACTCATTGCCAGTTATCGCAAACGCTTGATTGCAGTTGCTGCTGCTAAGGCTGGCCCAACCAGTTATTAGGTTTAGGGGGCAATCACTTTTTCACACAGGGCCCTGTAGGTTTGGATTTCTTTTTTCCTATATAATAAAGACCTTCATTTAAAAACTGCATTTTGTGTTACTTGTGTTATCTTTGTCTAATATTTACATTTGTTTTGTGATCGGAAACATTTAAGTGTGAGAAACATGCAAAAGAATAAGAAATCAGGGAGGGGGGCAAACACTTTTTCACACCACTGTATATCAGACCAATTGTTTTTTGTTGTTGCCAGATATCCGATGGCACCAGTTGGGCGACCATAGATGTATCGCAAAACACAACATATTTTGATCCACATCTGATGAAAAACCTGATGTAGCAGATGGTGCAAATGATCCCATAGAAAACTATAGGGTCAGTTTCCCTCTGATGTTTTACTACCATGCCAGAAAAGAAAAAACACCAGTTAGCCAGTTATATATGGGGACGAGGCTTCCAACATGTCACTTATTATCTGTACAGCCCCAGCAGCATTAAGAATATTATGGTGCAAGCCGTAGAAATTAGGGCTCATTCAGACTTCGATTTTCTGCATATGAGTGCTGTCCGTGATTTTCACAGATAGCACCACTCGTGCCTATGGTAGTCTATAGGGTCATTCACAAGTCCGATTTTTTTTTTTTTTTTTCTCAGGCCACGTGGTCTGCGAAAAATATCCGAGACCTATCTGATTTTCATGCGAAGGTTGGATCAAAATCATCAATAGAAGTCATTAGATCCTTGAAAAGATTGGACTGCACTCGTATTTTACATGCATTTTTGGTGCAGATTTTTACCACTCATTAGTATGGGTGAAATCTGCAGCAACAATGCTGAATGAATTAAAGCTGTCGTTTTAAATCTGCAACAAATCTGCAAGTCACAAATAAGCAAAGTGTGCATGAGACCTCAGGATCCTCATTCACTATACTGGCATCAAGAAACCCTTCAGGTTTTGTGAAAAAACGTTGCAAAATCACAACTTGTGCATGTAGCCTTAGATTAATTTTATTATATGTTACTATAGAGAAAATTCACATAGATGAAATAATGTTACAGAGACCTATAAGACTTTCCTTCCGCACTACTGCCCATAATATCCTGCACATTTATTCTCTTACTGTTTGTTGAATACAATGTTACAATAACAAATATTTATACTGAAATATTTGTATTTATTATTTGTTTACAAACTTATAGAATTAAATTTAAAAAAAAAGTAACGTGAATGTATTTTTCTACAATGTTGATGAATGCTGTAATGCTGACGGTGCGCTCCGTGACTTTTTGCCCTCTGTCTTAAAAAGACGTATTTTCTTAATTTTCAAAGAGCAATATAGTGTTTGTTGTTTTTGTTTGTAATTTGCGGTGCCGGTGAAATCTTCTCAATCTCCATCTGAAAAGAAGAAATTCTTTAGTCTTTTGGTGAAGACTTTTTTCTTTTTTTTTTTTCATTGGGCTTGGTCAAAAATCTCTTCTAGCCTAAGGGGAACTGTAATAAGTCAGAAGTTGTGCAATGTGTCAGGTCGTGTGATAGGATTTATGTGCTGAAGAACTGGACAGGTCGCAAGATTTATAGATTCCTCCTCAAAATAAAGGTAATGTGTATTACTATCACGTGATGAATAAAAATGTCCTCCCAGGCTGAATCTTCATTTATCCTATCCGTATATTCCCCCAGCTATTCACTATCCTTAATGGGGTCACCATCCAAATTGTGTCTGTTTTTGGTGTTGGAGGAAAGCAGAATACCCAGAAGAAACCCATACAAACATGCAGGTCCATATTTACTGATAAGTAACACTAAAAGTGCCCATACCCCTTAAATAATAGTCAAGACCCCCATACACCTTAGAATAATGTTGTCCAAATCCGCTGATTTCGAGGGGTTCAGACGACAATCTAATGTGTATGGTGTCCCGTGACAGATTATTGTTGGGAGTGATAAGGATCAGGCATGTCCCATTTTGGACTGCAGATCCTTTTGTTTTCTGAGAGATAATCAACTATCAGAGATGTCTGGCAGCAGCTCTCTGATAGAGAGCACAGAAGTGCTTGGTAGAGTCAGCTCTCCGATGTATGAGAGAGCTGGGCGAGATAGATGCTGGCTGAATGATCGGATAGCTATCTAAACTCTATGGGTGGGCTTTAATCAAACATTTTTTTGGCTTACGTATACGGCCTCATTCATGTATTTTCAGTCTTTGTGGTGTCCACGTGTACAATGGACAGCACATTAACCCTATTGTCTATTGTCAAGTCGAATATATGAAAGATTACCATCAATACTACATTAATACATCAGCAGAACCACCAGCAATACATGAATACAGCACCAAAACCACCATCAGTACATGAATTCAGCACTAGAAACACCAATGGTAAATAAATACAGCTGCAGAACCACTACCAATACATGAATACAGCACCAAAACCACCATCAGTACCTGAATGCAGCACCAGAAACACCAATGGTAAATAGACACAGCTGCAGAACCACTACCAATACATGAATACATCACCAGAACCAACATCAGTACATGAACACTGCATCAGAAACACCGTCAGTACATGAATACAGCACCAGAACCACCATGAGTACCAAAGTACAGAACCATAATCAGTATATGAACACAACACCAAGCTTAGTGCAGCAATCCATTGCAATGTCAGTTCAGCCTCCGGTCTACACAATTTTATTTCATGAACCTGCAACTCCCAGTATGTCCTTAACAGTGTAAAGTTGATGGTGGGAGTTGTTGTAGTTGGCAGTAGCCTTCATCAGACTGCAGACCCTATAGGAACCACAGTACTAATACAGGCAGTAGTACTATTAAACATTTATAGGGTAACATCTTTTGTGAGCAATCCTATATGATGTATGTCCTTTAATGTTGAGCAGATTGGTGCTCTAGAGGTGCCCCGTCATACTACTCCTGCTTCCCAAACCGCAGGCAGCGTGTATCAGAGCCTGGCAGCACATTGTAGCCAGGTATATTTTTGGCATTTCAGAGAAGATACCTCTTAAAGATCCTAGTGATTTGGGCAGCATGAATCCGCTGACATGTTCTTTTGCAATATGATACTTTGGTTACTGGATTGTGTCTATATAGTTGTGATACAACATTTACAAGTCCCTATCTAAGGTTTCATGCAAATGATTGTATTCCAGTTTGTGCATGAGCCATTATTTTGGGTGGCGTCCATGAGTGGGAGTTGTAGTACCTGTGTGTGCGCTAGCACTGTATTACCATGATGTATTACTATGCATGATGACTCATGTCTCTCCATCACTCAGAACAGTAAACACTTCCTAAAGGTACAGATTGTTAATGTGTCTATTTACTGTGTTACCTGCTTCCTGACCGAGTTCAGTCTCCTCCAGGGGACAAGGAGAAATAAATGGGGACGGTCATCAGTTCCAGGAATGATGCGTGAGGTGTGTTATGTGCCCTGGAACCACACCATGAAAAGTTTAAAAGGTTGTAATTTCCTCCTAAATGAGTACCTTGCTGCATGAGTATTTTCCACTTCATGTCACACAGGTGGTTTCTTTGCCCAAAAAACTAAAAACAAACAAAAGTTTTTATGATACAGAGTTTTCTTTCTTACATGGCTGTACTGACTATAAGTGAGGATGATTCAGGTCACTTGGTCAGTAGGAACCTCCTTTGGGTTTGTTTTTTATTTTTGCATTTTTTATTTGTAAAATACTTTATGATTTTGATACTTTTTTGAAGTCTTTTCTTTTTTATAAATATGTTGATTTTATGTTTTTTTTTTTCCTATAGTGAAGCACATGGGAAAATGCATGAAAAAAAAACCACACACACCTATCCTAGAGAAAAATGACAGGGAAACAAACAAAAAAAACAACACACCAGTGTAAAAAAAACGGCATGAAAAAGAAGTCTGCTCTCCCCATAGGAGTCAATAGAGCGGTGGCTATGTTTGCAGGTAGCCCTCCCTATTCACGTGAGTGCTGAGTTTTGCATTCTCTGACCTTTCCTTAAAATGGCTGTCCACCATTAGAGACACTTTTTTTTTTTAAATGTATGTATTTGCGGCTAAAATACCAATTTTGCTATTGGATTTTATTAAAAATGTTCATAATTTGGCTTTTTTTTTCTTTTGTTTACCTGCACATTCGACTTTGACATGGTCTGTGGTCATAAATCAGCCGAAAGGAGCTCAGAAACAGACAGATAACAATTAGACTCTCTTGTCATACAATCAGAATGAGCTCACTAACAGATTCTCAGTTTACTCATTCCACAGTCAGAAATAGACAAAACAATACAAAGACTATAGCAGGCAAATGGTGCAACGCTTGTAATCTAACCCAAGAGCAAACATGATTTTTAGTCCAAATTGCCTTACACTTAAGTTAAAAAAGGGTAGATAACCCCCTTTAATCGCCAAATAACTTTTCTAATGTTTGCTCAACAACTATTCCCTCAAGCAGATGCTTGCCCGATGGGCAGAGGGTGATATTCAGCTGGCAGATACCACTGGGGACTAGCTATCTCCTGTAAGAACAAGCTAAAAGTATAGTTATACAAATAATATAGTTCGTCATCACTCCTGAAATTTACAGTTTTAGCAACTTTGCTATAATGTGTATGGACACCAATGTGTGTCTGGCCTGAAATGTTCTCTCCATTGGTGAGGGCCCCCCACTTATCAAGTATGCTGGATGTGCCAGAAATAATTCTGATAGGAATATCCCTATAGTCACGGGTGTACCGCGACAGAGAGGGCTAGAAGACCGCAGCGTCTTATTTCCCGTACTCCTGCACTGATTAGAAGCACATCACCATCATATCAAACTGTGCAGGTTTCTGTTAGCAGTGCAGGGGTTAATCTGTTCAGTTGAGAGTCTCTGAAGCTTTCCAGCTTGGATGATCTCAGCTCTTCAGTATAGGCCACTCCCCTCTCTTATATATATTCGCTTCTGGCAATCTAGATTGCCAGTGTTGGTTTTATACTGCCTGGTTCTGGACTTGGAGGTGTTTGTTGAGGAGGCGTTTGGAGTGTTGTGCTAAAGACTGTTGCTTGGTGATTTGTCTGTGTGCTTATCCTCATTCTATTCTATTTGTTTTTTCCTCCCCTATACTTCCTGATATTCCGCTCTGTTGTTTGTGGGTTCATATTTGTATGATTGGTATTTTCATTTATCCCTGTACGTCTTCCCTTGTTAGTCTAGTTTGTGTATACTTATACACAACTACTCCCCATTTCCCTGGGTATGAGAAGGGACAGATATAGGGCTGATTCAGAAGCTCAGCAAGGTTACTTCAAAAATTAGAAGTAATCCGGGGAGCAAGGAATGGGAAGGAGCCCTTAACCCCGGGATATCAAACAACAGTCATATGACACCTGCAGTGGGGAAATAAGTATTTAGTCAGCCCCCAATTGTGCGAGTTCTCCCACTTAAAAAGATGAGGTCGGCCTGTAATTGACATCATAGGCCGACCTCAACTATGAGAGACAAAATGAGAAAACAAATCCTGATAATCACATTGTCTGATTTGGAAAGAATTTTTTTTCAAATTTTGGTGGAAAATAAGTATTTGGTCAATTACAAACAATCAAGATTTCTGTCTCTCACAGACCTGTAACTTCTTCTTTACGAGGCTCCTCTGTCCTCCACTCATTACCTGTATTACTGGCTCCTCTGTCCTCCACTCATTACCTGTAGTACTGGCTCCTCTGTCCTCCACTCATTACCTGTAGTACTGGCTCCTCTTTCCTCCACTCATTACCTGTAGTACTGGCTCCTCTGTCCTCCACTCATTACCTGTAGTACTGGCTCCTCTGTCCTCCACTCATTACCTGTAGTACTGGCTCCTCTGTCCTCCACTCATTACCTGTATTACTGGCTCCTCTGTCCTCCACTCATTACCTGTAGTACTGGCTCCTCTGTCCTCCACTCATTACCTGTAGTACTGGCTCCTCTGTCCTCCACTCATTATCTGTAGTACTGGCTCCTCTCTCCTCCACTCATTACCTGTAGTACTGGCTCCTCTCTCCTCCACTCATTACCTGTAGTACTGGCTCCTCTGTCCTCCACTCATTACCTGTAGTACTGGCACCTGTTTGAACTTGTTATCAGTATAAAAGACACCTGTCCGCAACCTCAAACAGTCGCACTCCAAACTCCACTATGGTGAAGACCAAAGAGCTGTCGAAGGACACCAGAAACAACATTGTAGTCCTGCACCAGGCTGGGAAGACTGAATCTGCAATAGGCAAGCAGCTTGGTGTGAAGAAATCAACTGTGGGAGCAATAATTAGAAAATGGAAGACATACAAGGCCACTGATAATCTCCCTCAATCTGGGGCTGCACACCAGATCTCACCCTGTGGGGTCAAAATGATCTCAAGAACGGTGAGCAAAAATCCCAGAACCACACGGGGGGGGGACCTAGTGAATGGCCTGCAGAGAGCTGGGACCAATGTTACACAGGCTACCATCAGTAACACACTATGCCACCAGGGACTCAGATCTTGCAGTGCCAGACGTGTCCCCCTGCTTAAGCCATTACATGTCCGGGTCCGTCTGAAGTTTGCTAGAGAGCATTTGGATGATCCAGAAGAGTATTGGGAGAATGTCATATGGTCAGATGAAACCAAAGTAGAACTGTTTGGTAGAAACACAACTCGTCGTGTTTGGAGGAGAAAGAATACTGAGTTGCATCCAAAGAACACCATACCTACTGTGAAGCATGGGGGCGGCAACATCATGCTTTGGGGCTGTTTCTCTGCCAAGGGACCAGGACGACTGATCCGTGTACATGAAAGAATGAATGGGACCATGTATTGTGAGATTTTGAGTGCAAACTTCCTTCCATCAGCAAGGGCATTGAAGATGAAACGTGGCTGGGTCTTTCAGCATGACAATGATCCCAAGCACACCACCAGGGCAACGAAGGAGTGGTTTCGTAAAAAGCATTTCAAGGTCCTGGAGTGGCCTAGCCAGTCTCCAGATCTAAACCCTATAGAAAACCTTTGGAGGGAGTTGAAAGTCCGTGTTGCCCAGTGATTGCCCCAAAACATCACTGCTCTAGAGAAGATCTGCATGGAGGAATGGGCCAACATACCAGCAACAGTGTGTGCCAACCTTGTGAAGACTTACAGAAAACGTTTCACCTCTGTCATTGCCAACAAAGGATATATAACAAAGTATTGAGATGAACTTTTGTAATTTACCAAATACTTATTTTCCACCAAAATTTGAAAAAAAAAATTCGTCCCAAATCAGACAATGTGATTTTCAGGATTTGTTTTCTCATTTTGTGTCTCATAGTTGAGGTCGACCTATGATGTCAATTACAGGCCTCTGGGAGAACTTGCACAATTGGTGTCTGACTAAATACTTTTTTTCCCCCACTATATTTATTAAGGAGTTATGCAGCTGGACCATGCTAGAAACTCACATTTCATGGAGCTTCCTTAGGAATGGAGGCTGTTTTAGGTGTAGAACCTCATGAACTCCATTATTACTGTTGCTACAATTTTGTAGAAATTATTCAGTTTGTCCAGTACTTTGCCTTTTATGCTGGCCATACTCATTAGGTGACTGTCGGCCGAACTATGCCTCGGCCAATCGTTCTGAGTACAGCCATTTTAGCCAACACTCCTGTGTTCTCCATGAGTAAGTTGCCAACTGACACGTTGGATGGCGGCTTATCTCCAGGAGAACAATGAGATCAGCTGTCCAAAATTGGACATGTCCCATCAACATCTCTCCCAACGATCAGTCGGCCGGTGTCATATCTCCAAGAAAACATTGCGATTGGTAATTAAAAATTGGACATGTCCGATCAACATCTTTCCCAATGATCAGACCGTTTGTTGAACCCATCGATATCGGCAGGTTCAGCCGACATTAGTCTAATGTGTACGGGGACCTTTACACTAATGACCGGGAGAAAACTATTGACCTCCCAATAACACGCTTTATTCACTGCACAAAATGGTTCTCCTTCTTTTTTTTTGTTTTCCTATATACATGGACGGCGAGGGCTATGATGAAATGACAAGGACGTAACTGTCTTATCAAAGGCATTCCCAGAAATGAATGTTAATGACGTGGAGGGCTTTGGAGGGGGACAGTCCAGTACATGTCACCAGCAGATCCTCATTATAGATAATGGCAGACAGTCGTCACTCTGGTCCAGGAGCCGTCGTGCTTTGCCGATTGTCTTCAAAACCTAAAATTACTCCAATGACTAAGGCTGAGCTACGAAGGTTCATGCCTTGAGTGGTTCCTCAAAGTTTTATGGCGCTTCTGACCTTTTCAACTTTCTAGAATCAATTTTGGATCTGAGTTGAGAGGATTATTAGTTCTCCATTTGTTACAGATAAATTGCCCAATATTTCCGACCGGATCCCATTCAACATGGTCGCCTGCGATGTCTAAATGTGACCAATCGTGAGGACTGATTATTGCCATGTAAGACCCAGAGCCTCCATGTTACTCTCACATTGATCTGGATTTTTTTTAGTGTTGGGTAAGATTTCTAATGTAATAGGTCATAGTTCCCGGGGTTCACTATTGTGCTTGTTGTCAGGTATTTTGGGCTGTGAAACAAGTTTTGAGAATGGCAGGAAGCAAATTGTAGGCTGTTCCTCTGAGATCACTAATTTAGAAGGGAAAATATCTGGGAAATAGCAAGTGTAGGACTTTACTAGTGGCCGGAGAAGAATAAGAGGGAAAGTGATGGTATCTTGTTGTGGCCAATCTACCGCAGGCGACTCTTGTTTATGTGCTGCCTCGATCACTTCTTTTTCGGTCCAAACAGTTGGGTCTAAGGGGTACCGTTTTTCCTTATGGAGAGTGACAAGCCATGCCTGCTATGTCAGAGAGAGGAGACTTATAAGCCATGCATGCTCCTCTGGGAAATTAAATATGCATGGTCCAAATACTTGTCATTTTGCAAAAATAGTATTTTAAAGGGGTTTATCATCAGGTCTGACCTTGCAAACCACTGACAGTGTAGCGCTATCCACATACCTCACTGGACTTTATTAGCAGCAGCGGGAATGAGAAAATGAAGTCTTATTTCGGTATATGTCACTCCGTCAAGTGCTGTCTGGTCGTCCCCTACGGCCGGATTGATATAGGCAAATATGAGGGTGTGGAGTTAGGGTCAGAAGACCCCATGGCTGTTCTGTATTAGACCGCGAAACACTAAAGGTCGCCATACACATTGTATTAACGTCGCTTGAACCTCTCTATATCGGCGGACTCTGACGACAGTTGAATGCGTATACGGGTGTTCCATCTCTTCCCCGATAGATGATGTTGGAAGAGATAAGGACAACCAATCCTTTTGTACTCAGCGAGATAAGCCGTCACCAGAGATGTCTGGAGCGCTCGGTAGTGTGCGTCTGTGTATGGGCAAGACAGCTTCCGGCAGAACCATCAATTGGCCACCAGCCCTTACTCTGAAGTGCTTGATCAAAAAATAGAGATAGAACCCACCATATCTTAAAAAAAATCACTTTAGTCCATCTTCATTAGAAACAACAGGACATTGTTATAGGATGTGGCCAAAGATGGAGGGGGGAATTATTACAGGAAGGGGCCAGAAGATGGATATTATTACTGGAAGGGGCTCAGGATGGAGGAAATTGTTAAATGATATTGCCCAGGATGGAGGGGGGAATTATGCTAGGTGTAGGCTCAGAATGTGGGAAATTTATACTAGGAAGAGGCTCACGATGGGGGTCGTTGATATAGGATGATGCCCAAGATAGAGGGGGGCATTATTACCAGAAAGGGCCCAGGATGGGGGTCATTGTTATAGGATGGGGGCAGGGCATTATTACTGAAAGGGGCAAGATGGGGGACATCATCACAGGAATGGGCCCAGGATGGGGGACATTATACTAAGAAGGGGCTCAGCATGTGGGACATTATACTAGGAAGAGGCTCACGAATGGGGGACATTGTTATGGGATGGTGCCCCGGATGAAGGGGGCATTATTACTGGAAGGGGCCAGGAGGTGGACATTATTACTGGAAAGGGTTCAGGATGGTGGACATTATACTAGAAAGGAGCTTAGGATGGGGGATCATTATAACAGGAAAGGGCTTAGGATGAGGGATATCGTTACAGGATGGTGCCCAGGGTAGAGGGGGGCATTATTACAGGAAGGGGCTCAGGATGGAGGACATTATAACAGGAAAGGGCTTAGGATGAGGGACATTGTTATAGGACGGGGGCGGGGAATTATTACTGAAAGGAACCAGGATGGGGGACATTATTACAGGAAGTAGACAATATGAGGGACATTATTACACAGGAGGCACATATACATGTTTTTATAGGTTCTAGAATGTTAAAAGCGACCAGATTTTGCAGCGGGGCCCATCGGACTCTAGTTACACCACTGTTACCTTTGAGTGACACCTGTAGCTTCAACTTGGGTGGAAAGTACAGCTGTCACTCAAGAACAGAGGGGAGGAGTTGTGACACTTTTATAATAGGGATTAGAGAACACTTTGGCATTAGGAACCGCTCAGATCGCACTTGCTCTCTACTCCTCTTCCGTATAGCACGGTCACCTGTTTTGCAGGAATAAACTTGCTGACTGACTCCCCTGTAAAATCTTACTATTGCAGCAGGGACCCAGGTACAAAGAGGAGTGATCATGTTCTACGAGTATTACGACATGAAGTCATAAAGCCCACAATTGATAAACATACTTAAATTAATAAAAGAACCACACTACCATTATATATGGGGTAAAACTTATTTATTGGTCGGGTACCTTTGTCAAGTTTAATCAAATAATCAATATAGTAAATCCATAAATAATCAAATACATTAAATATTAAAACTGCTCCAGACATAAATAAATAATTTAATAAATAACTCATTAATAATTATCTCCATAAGGATCCACCCAAGTATCTGGGTGACCCATCCACCAGGACTCTGCTTAAAAAGCAGAGGCCCCCCCACAAAGCCACCCGACCAATGCTCAATCATAGTCTGAAAGTCTAAATTCAAAATGTCATAACCGACATCAGAAAGATGAACGGAATCTCTACTATACATCCCCACTACATATCCCTCTAACTCACTGTGCATATAGCAAAAACCGTTGAGGCTTGGCAAAAATTTGGAAAGATCCCTATTCACCTTACGCTTGATCATTTCAAGAAAAAATACCCCATCCGATTTCCAACGGAGGCGGGATATTATCTCCGAAAAGGCAATCGTAGCAGCAGGAAAAAAACTGGAAATCCAGAGAAGATCTTGTTTGACTTACCAGAGCAGATCAGAAGACCAAAACTTGCCAATATCATTACCCAATAAATGTAAAATTAAAAAATCAGGTATAGGATAACGCAAAGATAAATCTAATAATACTTTCTTCAACTGTGACCAACGCATACCACGAATACCATGCCAGAAGATTTGAAATTCGGATGAACTAAATGATAAATTTTCAGAATAATTTCTTTTACTCGCCCTTCTCTGCGCCCAATAAACGTAAGCGTGCCCAATAATCCATATACATCTGGGCCCTACAAAATAAAAAGAATCAACATGTAAATAACAAGTCAGGGCGAACATACAATTGGTATCGTTTTGACTTCCACCTCCCTAATTGCTTAATCAAATTCTCATCTAGGCCAGCTTGGGCAGCCGTAGTTGCTGCCCCTATCCTAAACGAATGACCTGTAATACGTAAATTCCCCAGTTTCAAATCGCTCAAGCATTTCCTCAATATGAAAGAAAATTGGAATTTAGTTACTGGGCTACCATTTTTATGAATGAATAGAAGGGAAAAACCAAGGGGGCGAATTGACAGCCATCGTCTCATGTTAGACACAGGGCATAAGGGAGAATCACTGATTGCCCTTACTATGATTTTATTGCCCCAGCCTATCTGATCTGTCTTAGACCTCCTTAAGAAAAGGACCATACTGTGCTGTAGTACTGAAACGTCAGATAACAGAAGCCCCGTAGGCCTAAGCCCATTATCTGACAATAACTCACCCGTCCTCATTGCTGAAAAAAATAAAGTAATAAAAATGGCCCTAAAAAGAGTTGCTTCAAAAAGGTCGAAACAAACTTCAGAAACCACCGAACACAATTTGGACAAAAGTTCAATCGTAACTGGTCGTCTGGTATCTGCAGAAAAAGAATTACGTTTAAAACCCTTTAAAAATTGCTTTACCACAAATAATGACGACAAGGGAGCTGACCCATATAGCTTTAAGAAAAATGATATCCCTGCTACAATTTTTGCCAAAGCCGAGTGAGACAACCCTTCATTCACTAACATGTCTAAAAATGACAAGGCTGAAGTAGCAAAACATGCATGAGGATCAAAGCCATTAACTTGACAAAATCCCCGCCATCGCTTCCACGCGCATGTATAACCAGCCCATGTGCGCGGAGCTAAGGAATGAATAATGTATTTAGGAACATGAATTAAACCAGATCCCACAGGGACGTGGGAAGCCTCGTTCTGTCCGCTTCTGCCTCCGGATACCGCGCAAGGAATTCTTCCACCCGCTGCTGAGACAGAAGATCCGCCATTACATTACTATATTCTGTAGAAACGCAGGCTTTAAGCCAAATGTTGTGCTGAAGTAATATTAACATCAAATGCCTCAAAATTTTAGAGATCAACCCGTTTCTAGAAGACATAGTGTTAAGTGAAAAACAAAGACCTTGAGATCTGGAGCGCAACAAAATTCTACAATTATCGAGACGAGAACTCCAAAGGGAAAAAATAGCAAAAACTGCAAAGACTTCAAAAAAGGATATAGTAAAATCCCTACCGCAGAAAAAAACCGGCCAAAGCTCCGAAATCCATGCATCGCGGAAAAATCCTCCAAAACCGGAAAGACTGGCTGCACAAAACAATTGCAGTTTATCCGCTGATTGAAATTCTGACTGCCAGCAAGACACACCATTATACTCGTCCAAAAACCGGGCCCACACCCATAAATCCTCCTTCAGATCAGGAGAAATAATAATCAAAGACGTCGGGGAGGTGTGGCCTTTCATAGCCTCATACAAACGCCTCAAAAAAATTCTCCTGACAGGTATTATGCGCAAAGCAAAATTTAATGCTCCTAATAAAGATTGAAAATCCCTCAAAGAAGCAGTTTCCCGTCGCAGAAAAAGGTAGACTAGTGATTTCAGCTTAATCACTTTATCCAATGGCAGCCTACATACCATTTCATTAGAATCTAACTCTATCCCTAAAAATTCCAGTTTCGTACAAGGAAAAACCGTCTTATCTTCTGCAATGGGGACCCCAAAAATAGCCATAATGGACAAAAAACGTGTCAACAATTGGGAACAAATGTCAGAACCGGAAGGGCCTAAGAATAAAAAATCATCTAAATAATGTAACACATGTCCTTGTGGGAAAATGGATTGAAGGCACCATTGCAGAAAGGAAGAAAAAATTTCAAAATAAAAACAGGATAACGAAAAACCCATTGGGAGACATCGGTCAAAAAAATAAAATCCCTCAAAAACAAAACCCAATGAACAATAACCAGACGGATGAAGAGGAAGCAGGCGAAAAGCCGCTTGAATATCCGTCTTAGCTAGCATGGCATTGCCGCCGACATTCCGTAATAAATCTACGGCCATGTCAAATGAGACATAATGGACATACGCCTTAGTCTTATCCACCTGGTCGTTCAATGAATCGCCGGGAGGGAAAGATAAATGATGTATAAGGCGATAGGAACCCCACTCTTTTTTTGGAACAACCCCTAATGGAGAGATCCTAAAATTCAAAAAAGGGGGATCAATGAATGGACCAGAACACCTACCGAGCTGAATTTCCTTAACAATTTTCTCTCTCGCTACTTCAGGAAAACGCCTGGCTGAAGGTAAATTCTCAATTACCTTGCAACCAGACCCTTCAAAACTAGGTACAAAAAAACCCTCTGTGAAACCTTTAAACAGTAGCAGGGCTTTCTCCCAGTCGTGATATTTGTTTAGAAACGGTAGCATTTCTGCCACCTTCACCGGTGTCTTTGCCATTAAGAAATGGCTCTTTTGCAATAGCCCTTTGAGGCGACTGAGTAAATTTCTTGAAGCATTTATTCATTGGGTGAGCCCCCCCCGCAAATGGAACACTCATGCTTATAACGACAATTGTGTAGCCATTTGCAGGAGGACTCATTAAACGCGAAACATAACCCTTTCCGAATCTGTTGAGAAACCGGGTTTTTAACAATATTAGGTTTCCTCTGTGGGACCATCATTTGTAGCCATAGGCCTACGTCTTTTACCCCCCATTTTAATGAAGGGTGAACAGACAATTTTTGCCTAAAGGCTTCATCATACAGCAGCCAAGCAGTACCGCCAAAATGGCGGTAAGCCTCCAATACAATATCTATATGTTGAAGGAGTCCACAGCAAAGAGACGCAGATTTCTCCCCCAACACGGCCTCATAAATTAAGAAGGCCTGTAGCCATGAATGAAAAGATTTAAAAATTTTCTTTTTTTTCCTCATCCGGTTTATCGGTCCGAGAAGCATCTTTACCGGGAAGCAGGGAAAAAACATCCAAATACTCCCCAGCCCAGATCCTTTCCTTCACCGACGTGGACAAGTGAAAACCCAAAGGGGAAACCTCGCAGGACAATGTTTCCTTGAAGCAAGCTGCAGGTACATGAGGCCTCTGAGAAACCTTAAGGGAGGACCCCATATCAAACCTAGAAAATCCCCTAAGGGCATCCTGCACAGCAATATTAATTATCTCTTTAAGAGAGGCTGAACTAGAAATAACATTATCAGTTAAACTGTCATTATGCATTAGTATCTCACCATCCGAAGATCGTGCCTCTGTCCTTGCTTTCCTGACGTCTTCTCTATTCTCACACCAGACCCCTGAACGGCCTCAGTGAAAGGGGCCCTCCCGGTACTAGCCACAACCGCCGGGCTCCAGGCCTGGGACACAGCTGCAGCCGCCTGACAGCTCTTTTGCTGCGGCTGCAAGCTGGCGCCCTGGCTCCACGGAGCGGTCGCGACCACTACCGCTGCACCACTGCCTTCATCCGTCCCGCGCTCCGGGGACCTGGATGCCGGCTGGCTCACGGGACCACGCCCTCTCGCGGGACTACGCGAGAGCCTGCTGACAGGCTCCCCGCTTAGCGATGCCGCCGGCCTCTTCCTGCCCTGGCTCCCCCTGCCTCCTGATGGCGGCGGTGATGGGGACCAGCGTCGCAGCTTCCTGGGTCTCACACTGCGACGGGGAACCGGCGCTCCATCCTGTATCTCGCCATCTTCGGGCTCCTCAATCGCCCCCTCAACTGCCTCTTCCTGCGCCGCTGAATCTTCCACCAGGCACCGCAGAAGCCAGTCCCGACCTCCCCCAGCGCTCGCCTTCTCCAGCAGCCGCCTCAGGAGCTCCTCCATCCAGTCTGCAGGCTTCTTCAGCTCTTGAGGTAAAACTGACCCCTCCTGACAGGAGCCGTCACCTTATATAGGCATATGCCCCCACTCTCCCCCCCTTTCAGAACCAATCAGCTGTTCTCCATTTCACGCTCAAAAACCGGTTAAGGCCAGATTTGTACCACTTCTGAAACTTCCAAGTAATATTGTCAGTTACCTCATAACCTGACTTGACCATGTAATACATCAGGGGCTTATTCCCTCATGATGTCCCCATTTAAGGCAATGTGGCCATCTCATTCTCCAGCACTGATTCTAGGGAGCAGCATCTCGTAGATATGACGACATACGAACCGAGACACGATATGGCAGCACACGAATGTGCCGCAGTATGAAGGCAAAATAGACAATTGGTAGGACAATATTTAGGTTTTCAATCATATTGTAACCACTTTCAAGTAAGTAATAAAGTTGTCCAGGCTGGAGAGAGGGAGGTGATGGATCTACTGTACAGCTGTCAATCAATCATTGCAATATGGAGCGTAATATCATTCTGGGTCCCCGCCAGACGTCTGCTGAAAAGCCGAACTGTTCAGTGAAACAGTTCTGAAAAATGACCTGTTAAATACATTGCAAACATAGCAGCGCTCTACCTTCTGAGGCTCACTGACATGGCTGCGGTCTACCTTCTGAGGCTCATTGACATGGCAGCGGTCTACCTTCTGAGGCTCATTGACATGGCAGCGCTCTACCTTCTGAGGCTCATTGACATGGCTGCGCTCTACTTTATGAGGCTCGTTGACATGGCAGCGCTCTACCTTCTGAGGCTCATTGACATGGCAGCGCTCTACCTTCTGAGGCTCATTGACCTGGCAGCTGTCTACCTTCTGAGGCTCATTGACATGGCAGCGGTCTTCGTTCTAAGGCTCATTGACATGGCCGCGCTCTACCTTCTGAGGCTCATTGACATGGCTGCGGTCTACCTTCTGAGGCTCATTGACATGGCTGTGACGCGCCCCTGGGCCTGAGTCGCGCAGCGTTGCGCACGCGAGAGCCTACCCGGAGCCGGATCAGATGGGGGTAGTAGTCTCGTGGCGGTGACCCGGTCCGTGCCCAGGGAGTCAGACTAAGTGGCAGTCTATTAGCAGTAGATGGTGGATGACTACGCCACCCGTTGAATGCAGCTATGGAGCTGCCGCTGCAGGGCAGACCGCTGAGACCGGTGGAAGGATGGTGCAGCGTGGATGGTATAACCCCCAACGGGAGGGGTATGGCCTCAGGGCAGCCGACGTGGATGATGGGGGTAGCAGGAACCACTCAGAGACGATGCGGTGTAGTTCAGGGTCTTTACTGGTGACAAAGATAGACCCTCCCGGAGTACTTGCTAGCAATCGGGGCCTGGTCAGTCCTTGAGCAGATGGGATCTCCCCTGGCCAGGCGGAGTTGTAGGCCTTCCCAACTAACTGTACTCTTCTGGCTACCTTGCTAGAGGCGGGTAAAAGTAGCCCACGTCCCTGAGTGTACCGTGTGGTGCTCACCCGTATGGCCGGTGACTCGGGGCCTTCTAATGGCTTCCGCTCCACGATGGCGGTGCTGGTCCCACGCGTGTGACCGTGCCTTCGGGTTTCTGGGCCAGAGGACCTGCAATCCCCTGCCGGTCGGTTTCTGCTGCTGGGTAGAGATTAGTCCCCACAGCCTCGGACTCCGGGTCCGGTGATACTTCTCAGTCAGGGCGAGCTCTGCAGCTGCCAGCCCCTGACTCCTTGTAGCACTGTTCCCACAGAGCTCCTGATGTTCTTTTCCTATATCTGCTTCTCTGTCTCTACTTCTTCTCTACTCACTAACCCTGCCTCAGCCCTAGGTTTATATAGGGGAAGTTCTTCCCCTCCCAGGACTGGGCAGGAGGTGTGGCATGCATAGGATTCCTGACCAAGAGACCTCCCACCTGCTCTCAGACATAACATTGCATTATTGTGGAAACCAGACCCCTGGGGTGCCACATTCCCCCCTAGTGAAATTTAGTACTCCGGGACTAAACATACTTTTGTAAACATAACAGGGTATAACAATAATAATACAATAAGAAAAACACATAAAGGTGGTCACGGCATGTCCGCAACCGGGTGCAGTCTTTGAAGGAAACAAAGGTGTCCATTTCACCAAAACAGGGAGACGTAACCAGGTAGGGGTCTGTCCTGCCCCGAGTCCTTAACAGTCTTTTAGTCCATCCTGGGTTACGCTCCACTAACTGTACAAAGGATTCCCGGTAAATCCACCAAGGACTCCTATAAATTACTAGAAACACATAATTATTTACAGGATATGGCCGCTCTCAGTCCTCGGCCAGTGGGGATAAGGATTGGCTGCTCACAGTCCTCAGCCTGGTAAGGGATAGGGGATGGCTGCTCACAGTCCTCAGCCTGGTAAGGGATAGGGACACACGGGGAACAATTCACTAATCCCAACGGGGACCATATTTTAATTAGCAGCAGTCCTTGTACCCTAACGGGTAACTATGTACAGCTCTTTATTCACGCTACTTCCCTTCAGTAGCTATGTCCTCTTTGTGCTCCCTCCTGAGGGTAGTCCTCAGACCCGTCCGGGTCCTCTTGGCTTTCCTCGTATTGGTAGTACTGCAGCTCCTCCTCGGTTAGCCGGGTTAGTATCTCTGCGACAGTCCTCCTCCCAGGTGGCCAGGACTTTACCTCCCTTTGGGCTGCCCCAGTTAGTTGGGCCACCAGGATGCTCACTTTTTGCTCTTCTGTGAGGGGGTACACCTGGAAGAGGCTATCCAGCTTTTCTCTAAAGTCATGCAGGGTATGTGACTCCCCTGAGTACTGGGGTAGCCAGGCTGCTCCCGGGATATAGGGCATGGTGAAAGGCATGACTGCAGCAGCGCTGGCGCTGGCGGGGGTTGAGGCAGTGAAGCTCTCCTCCGTATCCGACATCTTCCTCCCCCCTAGTGGACCGTGGCCTACCTTGCGATGATCCTCTTCCGTAGGCCGCAGCTCCGCAGTGGATCGTCAGGGTTGAGGACCTTCCGTCACGCTCCTGTGACGTCGGCGTCTGCTGGGCTCCTTCCAGGACCTTACGCAACGTCCGGACGTGAGGCGGGACTTCAGTTCTCGCGCGCCTTCGGAGTCCACGCCCCTCTTCTTCCCGCGCGGCGTCCCCAAGATGGCGTCCAACGGCGGGAAAACTCCACGGATGGCGGGAAGAAGGCTGAAGATGGCGCCGGATGGCGGGAAAACTTCACGGATGGCGGGAAGAAGGCTGAAGATGGCGCCGGATGGCGGGAATCTTCACCGATGGCGGGAAGAAGGTTGAAGATGGCGCCGGATGGCGGGAATCTTCACCACAGGTAAGTTTTAAAAGTCTCTTTTTCAGGCACGCAGTACCCGGTGGTTGCGGGCACTAAATCCTGCCGACTACGCCAAAAGTTGACGCGCCCCTGGGCCTGAGTCGCGCAGCGTTGCGCACGCGGGAGCCTACCCGGAGCCGGATCAGATGGGGGTAGTAGTCTCGTGGCGGTGACCCGGTCCGTGCCCAGGGAGTCAGACTAAGTGGCAGTCTATTAGCAGTAGATGGTGGATGACTACGCCACCCGTTGAATGCAGCTATGGAGCTGCCGCTGCAGGCCAGACCGCTGAGGCCGGTGGAAGGATGGTGCAGCGTGGATGGTATAACCCCCAACGGGAGGGGTATGGCCTCAGGGCAGCCGACGTGGATGATGGGGGTAGCAGGAACCACTCAGAGACGATGCGGTGTAGTTCAGGGTCTTTACTGGTGACAAAGATAGACCCTCCCGGAGTACTTGCTAGCAATCGGGGCCTGGTCAGTCCTTGAGCAGATGGGATCTCCCCTGGCCAGGCGGAGTTGTAGGCCTTCCCAACTAACTGTACTCTTCTGGCTACCTTGCTAGAGGCGGGTAAAAGTAGCCCACGTCCCTGAGTGTACCGTGTGGTGCTCACCCGTATGGCCGGTGACTCGGGGCCTTCTAATGGCTTCCGCTCCACGATGGCGGTGCTGGTCCCACGCGTGTGACCGTGCCTTCGGGTTTCTGGGCCAGAGGACCTGCAATCCCCTGCCGGTCGGTTTCTGCTGCTGGGTAGAGATTAGTCCCCACAGCCTCGGATTCCGGGTCCGGTGATACTACTCAGTCAGGGCGAGCTCTGCAGCTGCCAGCCCCTGACTCCTTGTAGCACTGTTCCCACAGAGCTCCTGATGTTCTTTTCCTATATCTGCTTCTCTGTCTCTACTTCTTCTCTACTCACTAACCCTGCCTCAGCCCTAGGTTTATATAGGGGAAGTTCTTCCCCTCCCAGGACTGGGCAGGAGGTGTGGCATGCATAGGATTCCTGACCAAGAGACCTCCCACCTGCTCTCAGACATAACATTGCATTACTGTGGAAACCAGACCCCTGGGGTGCCACAGCTGCGCTCTACCTTCTGAGGCTCATTGACATGGCTGCGCTCTACCTTCTGAGGCTCATTGACCTGGCTGCTGTCTACATTCTGAGGCTCATTGACATGGCAGCGGTCTTCGTTCTAAGGCTCATTGACATGGCCGCGCTCTACCTTCTGAGGCTCATTGACATGGCTGCGCTCTACTTTATGAGGCTCGTTGACATGGCAGCGCTCTACCTTCTGAGGCTCATTGACATGGCAGCGCTCTACCTTCTGAGGCTCATTGACCTGGCAGCTGTCTACCTTCTGAGGCTCATTGACATGGCAGCGGTCTTCGCTCTAAGGCTCATTGACATGGCCGCGCTCTACCTTCTGAGGCTCATTGACATGGCTGCGGTCTACCTTCTGAGGCTCATTGACATGGCTGCGCTCTACCTTCTGAGGCTCATTGACATGGCTGCGCTCTACCTTCTGAGGCTCATTGACATGGCAGCGCTGTACCTTCTGAGGCTCATTGACATGGCTGCTCTCTACTTTCTGAGACACGTTGACATGGCAGCGCTCTACCTTCTGAGGCTCATTGACATGGCAGCGCTCTACCTTCTGAGGCTCATTGACATGGCTGCGGTCTACCTTCTGAGGCTCATTGAAATAGCAGCGCTCTACCTTCTGAGGCTCATTGACATGGCAGCGCTCTACCTTCTGAGGCTCATTGACATGGCAGCGCTCTACCTTTTGAGGCTCATTGACATGGCTGCGCTCTACCTTCTGAGGCTTATTGACATGGCAGCGCTCTACCTTCTGAGGCTCATTGACCTGGCTGCGCTCTACCTTCTGAGGCTCATTGACATGCCTGCGCTCTACGTTGTGAGGCTCATTGACCTGGCTGCGGTCTACCTTCTGAGGCTCATTGACATGGCTGCGGTCTACCTTCTGTGGCTCATTGACATGGCTGCGCTCTACCTTCTGAGGCTCATTGACCTGGCTGCGGTCTAGCTTCTGAGGCTCATTGACATGGCTGCGCTCTATCTTCTGTGGCTCATTGACATGGCTGCGCTCTACCTTCTGAGGCTCATTGACCTGGCTGCGCTCTACCTTCTGAGGCTCATTGACCTGGCTGCGCTCTACCTTCTGAGGCTCATTGACCTGGCTGCGCTCTACCTTCTGAGGCTCATTGACCTGGCTGCGGTCTATCTTCTGAGGCTCATTGACATGGCTGCGCTCTACCTTCTGAGGCTCATTGACCTGGCTGCGCTCTACCTTCTGAGGCTCATTGACATGGCAGCGCTCTACCTTCTGAGGCTCATTGACATTGCAGCGCTCTACCTTCTGAGGCTCATTGACCTGGCTGCGGTCTACCTTCTGAGGCTCATTGACATGGCTGCACGCTACCTTCTAAGGCTCATTGACATGGCTGCGCTCTACCTTCTGAGGCTCATTGACATGGCTACGCTCTACCTTCTGAGGCTCATTGACATGGCAGCGCTCTACCTTCTGAGACTCATAGACATGGCAGCGCTCTACCTTCTAAGGCTCATTGACCAGGCTGCGCTCTACCTTCTGAGGCTCATTGACATGGCTGCGCTCTACCTTCTGAGGCTCATTGACATGGCTGCGGTCTACCTTCTGAGGCTCATTGACATGGCTGCGGTCTACCTTCTGAGGCTCATTGACATGGCTGCGCTCTACCTTCTGAGGCTCATTGACATGGCAGCGCTCTACCTTCTGAGACTCATAGACATGGCAGCGCTCTACCTTCTAAGGCTCATTGACCTGGCAGCTGTCTACCTTCTGAGGCTCATTGACATGGCAGCGGTCTTCGTTCTAAGGCTCATTGACATGGCCGCGCTCTACCTTCTGAGGCTCATTGACATGGCTGCGCTCTACCTTCTGAGGCTCATTGACATGGCTGCGCTCTACCTTCTGAGGCTCATTGACATGGCAGCGCTGTACCTTCTGAGGCTCATTGACATGGCTGCTCTCTACTTTCTGAGGCACGTTGACATGGCAGTGCTCTACCTTCTGAGGCTCATTGACATGGCAGCGCTCTACCTTCTGAGGCTCATTGACATGGCTGCGGTCTACCTTCTGAGGCTCATTGAAATAGCAGCGCTCTACCTTCTGAGGCTCATTGACATGGCAGCGCTGTACCTTCTGAGGCTCATTGACATGGCAGCGCTCTACCTTTTGAGGCTCATTGACATGGCTGCGCTCTACCTTCTGAGGCTTATTGACATGGCAGCGCTCTACCTTCTGAGGCTCATTGACATGGCTGCGTTCTACCTTCTGAGGCTCATTGACATGGCTGCGGTTCACCTTCTGAGGCTCATTGACATGGCTGCACTCTACCTTCTGAGGATCATTGACATGGCTGCACTCTACCTTCTGAGGCTCATTAGCATGGCTGCGGTTCACCTTCTGAGGCTCATTGACATGGCTGCGCTCTACCTTCTGAGTATCATTGACATGGCTGCGCTCTACCTTCTGAGGCTCATTGACATGGCTGCGCTCTACCTTCTGAGGCTCATTGACATGGCTGCGCTCTACTTTCTGAGGTTTATTGACATGGCTGCACTCTACCTTCTGAGGCTTATTGACATGGCAGCGCTCTACCATCTGAGGCTCATTGACATGGCTGCGCTCTACCTTCTGAGGCTCATTGACATGGGTGCGCTCTACTTTCTGAGGCTCATTGACATAGCTGCGCTCTACCTTTTGAGGCTCATTGACATGGCTGCGCCCTACCTTCTGAGGCTCATTGACATGGCTGCGCTCTACCTTCTGAGGCTCATTGACATGGCTGCGCTCTACCTTCTGAGGCTCATTGACATGGCTGCGCTCTACCTTCTGAGGCTCATTGACATGGATGCGCTCTACCTTCTGAGGCTCATTGACATGGCTGCGCTCTACCTTCTGAGGCTCATTGACCTGGCTGCGGTCTACCTTCTGAGGCTTATTGACCTGGCTGCGCTCTACCTTCTGAGGCTCATTGACCTGGCTGCACTCTACCTTCTGAGGCTCATTGACCTGGCTGCGGTCTACCTTCTGAGGCTCATTGACCTGGATGCCGTCTACCTTCTGAGGCTCATTGACATGGCTGCGCTCTACCTTCTGAGGCTCATTGACCTGGCTGCGCTCTACCTTCTGAGGCTCATTGACATGCCTGCGCTCTACCTTCTGAGGCTCATTGACATGCCTGCGCTCTACCTTGTGAGGCTCATTGACCTGGCTGCGGTCTACCTTCTGAGGCTCATTGACATGGCTGCGGTCTACCTTCTGTGGCTCATTGACATGGCTGCGCTCTACCTTCTGAGGCTCATTGACCTGGCTGCGGTCTAGCTTCTGAGGCTCATTGACATGGCTGCGCTCTATCTTCTGTGGCTCATTGACATGGCTGCGCTCTACCTTCTGAGGCTCATTGACCTGGCTGCGCTCTACCTTCTGAGGCTCATTGACCTGGCTGCGCTCTACCTTCTGAGGCTCATTGACCTGGCTGCGCTCTACCTTCTGAGGCTCATTGACCTGGCTGCGCTCTACCTTCTGAGGCTCATTGACCTGGCTGCGGTCTACCTTCTGAGGCTCATTGACATGGCTGCGCTCTACCTTCTGAGGCTCATTGACCTGGCTGCGCTCTACCTTCTGAGGCTCATTGACATGGCAGCGCTCTACCTTCTGAGGCTCATTGACATTGCAGCGCTCTACCTTCTGAGGCTCATTGACCTGGCTGCGGTCTACCTTCTGAGGCTCATTGACATGGCTGCACTCTACCTTCTAAGGCTCATTGACATGGCTGCGCTCTACCTTCTGAGGCTCATTGACATGGCTACGCTCTACCTTCTGAGGCTCATTGACATGGCAGCGCTCTACCTTCTGAGACTCATAGACATGGCAGCGCTCTACCTTCTAAGGCTCATTGACCAGGCTGCGCTCTACCTTCTGAGGCTCAATGACATGGCTGCGCTCTACCTTCTGAGGCTCATTGACATGGCTGCGGTCTACCTTCTGAGGCTCATTGACATGGCTGCGGTCTACCTTCTGAGGCTCATTGACATGGCTGCGCTCTACCTTCTGAGGCTCATTGACATGGCAGCGCTCTACCTTCTGAGACTCATAGACATGGCAGCGCTCTACCTTCTAAGGCTCATTGACCTGGCAGCTGTCTACCTTCTGAGGCTCATTGACATGGCAGCGGTCTTCGTTCTAAGGCTCATTGACATGGCCGCGCTCTACCTTCTGAGGCTCATTGACATGGCTGCGGTCTACCTTCTGAGGCTCATTGACATGGCTGCGCTCTACCTTCTGAGGCTCATTCACATGGCTGCGCTCTACCTTCTGAGGCTCATTGACATGGCAGCGCTGTACCTTCTGAGGCTCATTGACATGGCTGCTCTCTACTTTCTGAGGCACGTTGACATGGCAGCGCTCTACCTTCTGAGGCTCATTGACATGGCAGCGCTCTACCTTCTGAGGCTCATTGACATGGCTGCGGTCTACCTTCTGAGGCTCATTGAAATAGCAGCGCTCTACCTTCTGAGGCTCATTGACATGGCAGCGCTCTACCTTCTGAGGCTCATTGACATGGCAGCGCTCTACCTTTTGAGGCTCATTGACATGGCTGCGCTCTACCTTCTGAGGCTTATTGACATGGCAGCGCTCTACCTTCTGAGGCTCATTGACATGGCTGCGTTCTACCTTCTGAGGCTCATTGACATGGCTGCGGTTCACCTTCTGAGGCTCATTGACATGGCTGCGCTCTACCTTCTGAGGATCATTGACATGGCTGCACTCTACCTTCTGAGGCTCATTAGCATGGCTGCGGTTCACCTTCTGAGGCTCATTGACATGGCTGCGCTCTACCTTCTGAGGATCATTGAAATGGCTGCGCTCTACCTTCTGAGGCTCATTGACATGGCTGCGCTCTACCTTCTGAGGCTCATTGACATGGCTGCGCTCTACTTTCTGAGGTTTATTGACATGGCTCCACTCTACCTTCTGAGGCTTAGTGACATGGCAGCGCTCTACCATCTGAGGCTCATTGACATGGCTGCGCTCTACCTTCTGAGGCTCATTGACATGGGTGCGCTCTACTTTCTGAGGCTCATTGACATAGCTGCGCTCTACCTTTTGAGGCTCATTGACATGGCTGCGCTCTACCTTCTGAGGCTCATTGACATGGCTGCGCTCTACCTTCTGAGGCTCATTGACATGGCTGCGCTCTACCTTCTGAGGCTCATTGACATGGCTGCGCTCTACCTTCTGAGGCTCATTGACATGGCTGCGCTCTACCTTCTGAGGCTCATTGACATGGCTGCGCTCTACCTTCTGAGGCTCATTGACCTGGCTGCGGTCTACCTTCTGAGGCTTATTGACCTGGCTGCGCTCTACCTTCTGAGGCTCATTGACCTGGCTGCACTCTACCTTCTGAGGCTCATTGACCTGGCTGCGGTCGACCTTCTGAGGCTCATTGACCTGGATGCGGTCTACCTTCTGAGGCTCATTGACATGGCTGCGCTCTACCTTCTGAGGCTCATTGACCTGGCTGCGCTCTACCTTCTGAGGCTCATTGACATGCCTGCGCTCTACCTTGTGAGGCTCATTGACCTGGCTGCGGTCTACCTTCTGAGGCTCATTGACATGGCTGCGGTCTACCTTCTGTGGCTCATTGACATGGCTGCGCTCTACCTTCTGAGGCTCATTGACCTGGCTGCGGTCTAGCTTCTGAGGCTCATTGATATGGCTGCGCTCTATCTTCTGTGGCTCATTGACCTGGCTGCGCTCTACCTTCTGAGGCTCATTGACCTGGCTGCGCTCTACCTTCTGAGGCTCATTGACCTGGCTGCGCTCTACCTTCTGAGGCTCATTGACCTGGCTGCGGTCTACCTTCTGAGGCTCATTGACATGGCTGCGCTCTACCTTCTGAGGCTCATTGACCTGGCTGCGCTCTACCTTCTGAGGCTCATTGACATGGCAGCGCTCTACCTTCTGAGGCTCATTGACATTGCAGCGCTCTACCTTCTGAGGCTCATTGACCTGGCTGCGGTCTACCTTCTGAGGCTCATTGACATGGCTGCACGCTACCTTCTAAGGCTCATTGACATGGCTGCACTCTACCTTCTGAGGCTCATTGACATGGCTACGCTCTACCTTCTGAGGCTCATTGACATGGCAGCGCTCTACCTTCTGAGACTCATAGACATGGCAGCGCTGTACCTTCTAAGGCTCATTGACCAGGCTGCGCTCTACCTTCTGAGGCTCATTGACATGGCTGCGCTCTACCTTCTGAGGCTCATTGACATGGCTGCGGTCTACCTTCTGAGGCTCATTGACATGGCTGCGGTCTACCTTCTGAGGCTCATTGACATGGCTGCGGTCTACCTTCTGAGGCTCATTGACATGGCTGCGCTCTACCTTCTGAGGCTCATTGACCTGGCTGCGGTCTAGCTTCTGAGGCTCATTGACATGGCTGCGCTCTATCTTCTGTGGCTCATTGACATGGCTGCGCTCTACCTTCTGAGGCTCATTGACCTGGCTGCGCTCTACCTTCTGAGGCTCATTGACCTGGCTGCGCTCTACCTTTTGAGGCTCATTGACCTGGCTGCGCTCTACCTTCTGAGGCTCATTGACCTGGCTGCGCTCTACCTTCTGAGGCTCATTGACATGGCTGCGCTCTACCTTCTGAGGCTCATTGACCTGGCTGCGCTCTACCTTCTGAGGCTCATTGACATGGCAGCGCTCTACCTTCTGAGGCTCATTGACATTGCAGCGCTCTACCTTCTGAGGCTCATTGACCTGGCTGCGGTCTACCTTCTGAGGCTCATTGACATGGCTGCACGCTATTTTCTAAGGCTCATTGACATGGCTGCGCTCTACCTTCTGAGGCTCATTGACATGGCTGCGCTCTACCTTCTGAGGCTCATTGACCAGGCTGCGCTCTACCTCCTGAGGCTCACTGACATGGCTGCGGTCTACCTTCTGAGGCTCATTGACATGGCTGCGCTCTACCTTCTAAGGCTCATTGACATGGCTGCGCTCTACCTTCTAAGGCTCATTGACCTGGCTGCGCTCTACCTTCTGAGGCTCATTGACCTGGCTGCGCTCTACCTTTTGAGGCTCATTGACCTGGCTGCGCTCTACCTTCTGAGGCTCATTGACATGGCAGCGCTCTACCTACTGAGGCTCATTGACATTGCAGCGCTCTACCTTCTGAGGCTCATTGACCTGGCTGCGGTCTACCTTCTGAGGCTCATTGACATGGCTGCACGCTACCTTCTAAGGCTCATTGACATGGCTGCGCTCTACCTTCTGAGGCTCATTGACCTGGCTGCGCTCTACCTTCTGAGGCTCATTGACCAGGCTGCGCTCTACCTTCTGAGGCTCATTGACATGGCTGCGGTCTACCTTCTGAGGCTCATTGACATGGCTGCGCTCTACCTTCTGAGGCTCATTGACATGGCTGCGCTCTACCTTCTGAGGCTCATTGACATGGCTGCGCTCTACCTTCTGAGGCTCATTGACATGGCTGCGGTCTACCTTCTGAGGCTCATTGACATGGCTGCGCTCTACCTTCTGAGGCTCATTGACATGGCAGTTCTCTACCTTCTGAGGCTCATTGACATGGCTACGCTCTACCTTCTGAGACTCATTGACATGGCAGCGCTCTACCTTCTGAGGCTCATTGACATGGCAGCGCTCTACCTTCTGAGGCTCATTGACCAGGCTGCGCTCTACCTTCTGAGGCTCACTGACATGGCTGCGGTCTACCTTCTAAGGCTCATTGACATGGCTGCGCTCTACTTTCTGAGGCTCATTGACATGGCTGTGCTCTATCTTCTGAGGCTCATTGACCTGGATGCGCTCTACCTTCTGAGGCTCATTGACCTGGCTGCGGTCTACCTTCTGAGGCTCATTGACATGGCTGCGCTCTACCTTCTGAGGCTCATTGACCTGGCTGCGCTCTACCTTCTGAGGCTCATTGACATGGCAGCGCTCTACCTTCTGAGGCTCATTAACATTGCAGCGCTCTACCTTCTGAGGCTCATTGACCTGGCTGCGGTCTACCTTCTGAGGCTCATTGACATGGCTGCACGCTACCTTCTAAGGCTCATTGACATGGCTGCACTCTACCTTCTGAGGCTCATTGACATGGCTGCGCTCTACCTTCTGAGGCTCATTGACATGGCTGCGCTCTACCTTCTGAGGCTCATTGACATGGCTGCGGTCTACCTTCTGAGGCTCATTGACATGGCTGCGCTCTACCTTCTGAGGCTCATTGACATGGCAGTTCTCTACCTTCTGAGGCTCATTGACATGGCTACGCTCTACCTTCTGAGACTCATTGACATGGCAGCGCTCTACCTTCTGAGGCTCATTGACATGGCAGCGCTCTACCTTCTGAGGCTCATTGACCAGGCTGCGCTCTACCTTCTGAGGCTCACTGACATGGCTGCGGTCTACCTTCTAAGGCTCATTGACATGGCTGCACTCTACTTTCTGAGGCTCATTGACATGGCTGCGCTCTATCTTCTGAGGCTCATTGACCTGGATGCGCTCTACCTTCTGAGGCTCATTGACCTGGCTGCGGTCTACCTTCTGAGGCTCATTGACATGGCTGCGCTCTACCTTCTGAGGCTCATTGACCTGGCTGCGCTCTACCTTCTGAGGCTCATTGACATGGCAGCGCTCTACCTTCTGAGGCTCATTAACATTGCAGCGCTCTACCTTCTGAGGCTCATTGACCTGGCTGCGCTCTACCTTCTGAGGCTCATTGACATGGCTGCGGTCTACCTTCTGAGGCTCATTGACATGGCTGCGCTCTACCTTCTGAGGCTCATTGACATGGCTGCGCTCTACCTTCTGAGGCTCATTGACATGGCTGCGCTCTACCTTCTGAGGCTCATTGACATGGCTGCGGTCTACCTTCTGAGGCTCATTGACATGGCTGCGCTCTACCTTCTGAGGCTTATTGACATGGCAGTTCTCTACCTTCTGAGGCTCATTGACATGGCTACGCTCTACCTTCTGAGACTCATTGACATGGCAGCGCTCTACCTTCTGAGGCTCATTGACATGGCAGCGCTCTACCTTCTGAGGCTCATTGACCAGGCTGCGCTCTACCTTCTGAGGCTCACTGACATGGCTGCGGTCTACCTTCTAAGGCTCATTGACATGGCTGCGCTCTACTTTCTGAGGCTCATTGACATGGCTGTGCTCTATCTTCTGAGGCTCATTGACCTGGATGCGCTCTACCTTCTGAGGCTCATTGACCTGGCTGCGGTCTACCTTCTGAGGCTCATTGACATGGCTGCGCTCTACCTTCTGAGGCTCATTGACCTGGCTGCGGTCTACCTTCTGAGGCTCATTGACATGGCTGCGCTCTACCTTCTGAGGCTCATTGACCTGGCTGCGCTCTACCTTCTGAGGCTCATTGACATGGCAACGCTCTACCTTCTGAGGCTCATTAACATTGCAGCGCTCTACCTTCTGAGGCTCATTGACCTGGCTGCGGTCTACCTTCTGAGGCTCATTGACATGGCTGCACGCTACCTTCTAAGGCTCATTGACATGGCTGCACTCTACCTTCTGAGGCTCATTGACATGGCTGCGCTCTACCTTCTGAGGCTCATTGACATGGCTGCGCTCTACCTTCTGAGGCTCATTGACATGGCTGCGGTCTACCTTCTGAGGCTCATTGACATGGCTGCGCTCTACCTTCTGAGGCTCATTGACATGGCAGTTCTCTACCTTCTGAGGCTCATTGACATGGCTACGCTCTACCTTCTGAGACTCATTGACATGGCAGCGCTCTACCTTCTGAGGCTCATTGACATGGCAGCGCTCTACCTTCTGAGGCTCATTGACCAGGCTGCGCTCTACCTTCTGAGGCTCACTGACATGGCTGCGGTCTACCTTCTAAGGCTCATTGACATGGCTGCACTCTACTTTCTGAGGCTCATTGACATGGCTGCGCTCTATCTTCTGAGGCTCATTGACCTGGATGCGCTCTACCTTCTGAGGCTCATTGACCTGGCTGTGGTCTACCTTCTGAGGCTCATTGACATGGCTGCACTCTACCTTCTGAGGCTCATTGACCTGGCTGCGCTCTACCTTCTGAGGCTCATTGACATGGCAGCGCTCTACCTTCTGAGGCTCATTAACATTGCAGCGCTCTACCTTCTGAGGCTCATTGACCTGGCTGCGGTCTACCTTCTGAGGCTCATTGACATGGCTGCACGCTACCTTCTAAGGCTCATTGACATGGCTGCGCTCTACCTTCTGAGGCTCATTGACATGGCTGCGCTCTACCTTCTGAGGCTCATTGACATGGCTGCGCTCTACCTTCTGAGGCTCATTGACATGGCTGCGGTCTACCTTCTGAGGCTCATTGACATGGCTGCGCTCTACCTTCTGAGGCTCATTGACATGGCAGTTCTCTACCTTCTGAGGCTCATTGACATGGCTACGCTCTACCTTCTGAGACTCATTGACATGGCAGCGCTCTACCTTCTGAGGCTCATTGACATGGCAGCGCTCTACCTTCTGAGGCTCATTGACCAGGCTGCGCTCTACCTTCTGAGGCTCACTGACATGGCTGCGGTCTACCTTCTAAGGCTCATTGACATGGCTGCGCTCTACTTTCTGAGGCTCATTGACATGGCTGCGCTCTATCTTCTGAGGCTCATTAACATTGCAGCGCTCTACCTTCTGAGGCTCATTGACCTGGCTGCGGTCTACCTTCTGAGGCTCATTGACATGGCTGCACGCTACCTTCTAAGGCTCATTGACATGGCTGCGCTCTACCTTCTGAGGCTCATTGACATGGCTGCGCTCTACCTTCTGAGGCTCATTGACATGGCTGCGCTCTACCTTCTGAGGCTCATTGACATGGCTGCACGCTACCTTCTAAGGCTCATTGACATGGCTGCGCTCTACCTTCTGAGGCTCATTGACCTGGCTGCGCTCTACCTTCTGAGGCTCATTGACCAGGCTGCGCTCTACCTTCTGAGGCTCATTGACATGGCTGCGGTCTACCTTCTGAGGCTCATTGACATGGCTGCGCTCTACCTTCTGAGGCTCATTGACATGGCTGCGCTCTACCTTCTGAGGCTCATTGACATGGCTGCGCTCTACCTTCTGAGGCTCATTGACATGGCTGCGGTCTACCTTCTGAGGCTCATTGACATGGCTGCGCTCTACCTTCTGAGGCTCATTGACATGGCAGTTCTCTACCTTCTGAGGCTCATTGACATGGCTACGCTCTACCTTCTGAGACTCATTGACATGGCAGCGCTCTACCTTCTGAGGCTCATTGACATGGCAGCGCTCTACCTTCTGAGGCTCATTGACCAGGCTGCGCTCTACCTTCTGAGGCTCACTGACATGGCTGCGGTCTACCTTCTAAGGCTCATTGACATGGCTGCGCTCTACTTTCTGAGGCTCATTGACATGGCTGTGCTCTATCTTCTGAGGCTCATTGACCTGGATGCGCTCTACCTTCTGAGGCTCATTGACCTGGCTGCGGTCTACCTTCTGAGGCTCATTGACATGGCTGCGCTCTACCTTCTGAGGCTCATTGACCTGGCTGCGCTCTACCTTCTGAGGCTCATTGACATGGCAGCGCTCTACCTTCTGAGGCTCATTAACATTGCAGCGCTCTACCTTCTGAGGCTCATTGACCTGGCTGCGGTCTACCTTCTGAGGCTCATTGACATGGCTGCACGCTACCTTCTAAGGCTCATTGACATGGCTGCACTCTACCTTCTGAGGCTCATTGACATGGCTGCGCTCTACCTTCTGAGGCTCATTGACATGGCTGCGCTCTACCTTCTGAGGCTCATTGACATGGCTGCGGTCTACCTTCTGAGGCTCATTGACATGGCTGCGCTCTACCTTCTGAGGCTCATTGACATGGCAGTTCTCTACCTTCTGAGGCTCATTGACATGGCTACGCTCTACCTTCTGAGACTCATTGACATGGCAGCGCTCTACCTTCTGAGGCTCATTGACATGGCAGCGCTCTACCTTCTGAGGCTCATTGACCAGGCTGCGCTCTACCTTCTGAGGCTCACTGACATGGCTGCGGTCTACCTTCTAAGGCTCATTGACATGGCTGCACTCTACTTTCTGAGGCTCATTGACATGGCTGCGCTCTATCTTCTGAGGCTCATTGACCTGGATGCGCTCTACCTTCTGAGGCTCATTGACCTGGCTGCGGTCTACCTTCTGAGGCTCATTGACATGGCTGCGCTCTACCTTCTGAGGCTCATTGACCTGGCTGCGCTCTACCTTCTGAGGCTCATTGACATGGCAGCGCTCTACCTTCTGAGGCTCATTAACATTGCAGCGCTCTACCTTCTGAGGCTCATTGACCTGGCTGCGCTCTACCTTCTGAGGCTCATTGACATGGCTGCGGTCTACCTTCTGAGGCTCATTGACATGGCTGCGCTCTACCTTCTGAGGCTCATTGACATGGCTGCGCTCTACCTTCTGAGGCTCATTGACATGGCTGCGCTCTACCTTCTGAGGCTCATTGACATGGCTGCGGTCTACCTTCTGAGGCTCATTGACATGGCTGCGCTCTACCTTCTGAGGCTTATTGACATGGCAGTTCTCTACCTTCTGAGGCTCATTGACATGGCTACGCTCTACCTTCTGAGACTCATTGACATGGCAGCGCTCTACCTTCTGAGGCTCATTGACATGGCAGCGCTCTACCTTCTGAGGCTCATTGACCAGGCTGCGCTCTACCTTCTGAGGCTCACTGACATGGCTGCGGTCTACCTTCTAAGGCTCATTGACATGGCTGCGCTCTACTTTCTGAGGCTCATTGACATGGCTGTGCTCTATCTTCTGAGGCTCATTGACCTGGATGCGCTCTACCTTCTGAGGCTCATTGACCTGGCTGCGGTCTACCTTCTGAGGCTCATTGACATGGCTGCGCTCTACCTTCTGAGGCTCATTGACCTGGCTGCGGTCTACCTTCTGAGGCTCATTGACATGGCTGCGCTCTACCTTCTGAGGCTCATTGACCTGGCTGCGCTCTACCTTCTGAGGCTCATTGACATGGCAACGCTCTACCTTCTGAGGCTCATTAACATTGCAGCGCTCTACCTTCTGAGGCTCATTGACCTGGCTGCGGTCTACCTTCTGAGGCTCATTGACATGGCTGCACGCTACCTTCTAAGGCTCATTGACATGGCTGCACTCTACCTTCTGAGGCTCATTGACATGGCTGCGCTCTACCTTCTGAGGCTCATTGACATGGCTGCGCTCTACCTTCTGAGGCTCATTGACATGGCTGCGGTCTACCTTCTGAGGCTCATTGACATGGCTGCGCTCTACCTTCTGAGGCTCATTGACATGGCAGTTCTCTACCTTCTGAGGCTCATTGACATGGCTACGCTCTACCTTCTGAGACTCATTGACATGGCAGCGCTCTACCTTCTGAGGCTCATTGACATGGCAGCGCTCTACCTTCTGAGGCTCATTGACCAGGCTGCGCTCTACCTTCTGAGGCTCACTGACATGGCTGCGGTCTACCTTCTAAGGCTCATTGACATGGCTGCACTCTACTTTCTGAGGCTCATTGACATGGCTGCGCTCTATCTTCTGAGGCTCATTGACCTGGATGCGCTCTACCTTCTGAGGCTCATTGACCTGGCTGTGGTCTACCTTCTGAGGCTCATTGACATGGCTGCGCTCTACCTTCTGAGGCTCATTGACCTGGCTGCGCTCTACCTTCTGAGGCTCATTGACATGGCAGCGCTCTACCTTCTGAGGCTCATTAACATTGCAGCGCTCTACCTTCTGAGGCTCATTGACCTGGCTGCGGTCTACCTTCTGAGGCTCATTGACATGGCTGCACGCTACCTTCTAAGGCTCATTGACATGGCTGCGCTCTACCTTCTGAGGCTCATTGACATGGCTGCGCTCTACCTTCTGAGGCTCATTGACATGGCTGCGCTCTACCTTCTGAGGCTCATTGACATGGCTGCGGTCTACCTTCTGAGGCTCATTGACATGGCTGCGCTCTACCTTCTGAGGCTCATTGACATGGCAGTTCTCTACCTTCTGAGGCTCATTGACATGGCTACGCTCTACCTTCTGAGACTCATTGACATGGCAGCGCTCTACCTTCTGAGGCTCATTGACATGGCAGCGCTCTACCTTCTGAGGCTCATTGACCAGGCTGCGCTCTACCTTCTGAGGCTCACTGACATGGCTGCGGTCTACCTTCTAAGGCTCATTGACATGGCTGCGCTCTACTTTCTGAGGCTCATTGACATGGCTGCGCTCTATCTTCTGAGGCTCATTAACATTGCAGCGCTCTACCTTCTGAGGCTCATTGACCTGGCTGCGGTCTACCTTCTGAGGCTCATTGACATGGCTGCACGCTACCTTCTAAGGCTCATTGACATGGCTGCGCTCTACCTTCTGAGGCTCATTGACATGGCTGCGCTCTACCTTCTGAGGCTCATTGACATGGCTGCGCTCTACCTTCTGAGGCTCATTGACATGGCTGCGGTCTACCTTCTGAGGCTCATTGACATGGCTGCGCTCTACCTTCTGAGGCTCATTGACATGGCAGTTCTCTACCTTCTGAGGCTCATTGACATGGCTACGCTCTACCTTCTGAGACTCATTGACATGGCAGCGCTCTACCTTCTGAGGCTCATTGACATGGCAGCACTCTACCTTCTGAGGCTCATTGACCAGGCTGCGCTCTACCTTCTGAGGCTCACTGACATGGCTGCGGTCTACCTTCTAAGGCTCATTGACATGGCTGCGCTCTACTTTCTGAGGCTCATTGACATGGCTGCGCTCTATCTTCTGAGGCTCATTGACCTGGATGCGCTCTACCTTCTGAGGCTCATTGACCTTGCTGCGGTCTACCTTCTGAGGCTCATTGACATGGCTGCGCTCTACCTTCTGAGGCTCATTGACCTGGCTGCGCTCTACCTTCTGAGGCTCATTGACATGGCAGCGCTCTACCTTCTGAGGCTCATTAACATTGCAGCGCTCTACCTTCTGAGGCTCATTGACCTGGCTGCGGTCTACCTTCTGAGGCTCATTGACATGGCTGCACGCTACCTTCTAAGGCTCATTGACATGGCTGCGCTCTACCTTCTGAGGCTCATTGACATGGCTACGCTCTACCTTCTGAGGCTCATTGACATGGCAGCGCTCTACCTTCTGAGGCTCATTGACATGGCTGCGGTCTACCTTCTGAGGCTCATTGACATGGCTGCGGTCTACCTTCTGAGGCTCATTGACATGGCTGCGCTCTACCTTCTGAGGCTCATTGACATGGCTGCGCTCTACCTTCTAAGGCTCATTGACATGGCTGCGCTCTACTTTATGAGGCTCATTGACATGGCTGCGCTCTACCTTCTGAGGCTCATTGACATGGCAGCGCTCTACCTTCTGAGGCTCATTGACATGGCTGCGGTCTACCTTCTGAGGCTCATTGACATGGCTGCGGTCTACCTTCTGAGGCTCATTGACATGGCTGCGCTCTACCTTCTGAGGCTCATTGACATGGCTGCGCTCTACCTTCTGAGGCTCATTGACATGGCAGCGCTCTACCTTTTGAGGCTCATTGACATGGCTGCGCTCAACATTGTAAGGCTCATTGACATGGCAGCGCTCTACCTTTTGAGGCTCATTGACATGGCTGCGCTCAACATTGTAAGGCTCATTGACATGGCTGCGCTCTACCTTCTGAGGCTCATTGATATGGCAGCGCTCTACCTTCTGAGGCTCATTGATATGGCTACGATTTACCGTCTCCACCTTGTAAAATTTGTCTGATCTTATTCCGCAGGGAATGGCTTGTTTTCCAGATGGACGACATTCTCACCATCCTTGTCCAAAGCACTGGGATCACAACTGCTGGAATGACCCTAAAAAAATGTTGTGCATGTAAAGAAATATTGGACTGCATATTGGAAAAAGATCTTTTTGCAGCAGGTAAAGAGAATTGATTTGGAATAATGACATCTGCCAGCGTGCAGCTTGCCTCTATCTGACCTTTTTGACCTCCGAGTCAAAAGAACAAAGACTAAGTACATACAACATAAGGAATGTGATCTGATTAGTGACTTCCATCCTGATCCGCTGCAAAGGGTGTTCAACTTTTTTTACTCTTTGAATATGTAAAATAAAATCTAGTAACTTTTACTGACTTTATGGGAACTTTAAAGGGGTATTCTGGGCAGAAGCACTTCCGTATGGACCGTCTACATCAGTCCAGTAGACTGGGGTCATCCATATGCTCTGATGCTCCATTCACATTGATGATCTCGGGGGTCCCAGCAATCCCTTATTTATCATATATTCTGTGGATAGCGGCAAAATGTATTTAGTGGGAAATACAACTTAATTTAAGGTTCCAAAGATCTTGGTTAAAGTGAAGATGCCAGAAAAAGGTAAAGTGAGATACTCGTATATTCTAAAGTGAATTTGTCTCTATTATTAGTATATTGAAAGACAAGGTAATGATGGATGGAACCTAAAACTATTCAGTTTGTGAAAATAGAAGTATACATAGTCCTGTAAATGCTGCACGTTGGTATCGCCGCACTGGATCCAGTGGTTTAGGATTTGCACTCACGTGGATATAAGATAATGTATTCTGCTGCCATAATCCCAGGGTTTTGTAGGGTGTCACCCTAAGGGCGCGGTCAGATGTCTGTATAAATCAGACCGAGATCGGACCGCAGTGCACGGACTGGCCGGCGGCTCTCCCGACCGGAACGTGATGGCTTCATATTTTTCTATGCGGCTGTCACGCTTGGGTCCGGAGTCCCGCTGGCCAGTCCGTGCACTTTGGTCTGATCCCGGTCTGAATTATACGAACGTCTCATTGCGTCCTGTGTCATCAGAACATAACTTATTGTTTAAATCATGTTTGTGTGTTACATTTACATTTTTACAATTGTTTTTATCATTATCTACAATTAAGCACCAAATTAGTAATCTTTCAAGTTCGACAGTGGCCTCTGGGGTTATTTTAGGCTTTTATATTTCTCATCCTTTCAGGAAGAGTTTTCAGCAGTCTCATTATCAGCAGAGGCAGGATTACAATGACTGATAACACCTCTGTAAACAGCTCATAACACAATGTTCCACAGTCACAATAGGCGATGTCACAGATTTCCAGCTCCAACCCTTTAAATAAATAATAAATAAATAAATAATAAATGAATAATTTCACGACAACCCCACACGCTCATTAGCTGCTTCAATACAAGATGGAGTCAGGGTCTGTTCATTGTGGCTAATGTACGTGTGCATTCCCTGAACAACAGGAAGTTAGATTAGGAGGAAAAGTGCAATATATCTATCTTTTATTTTTTGTGTTATGGAAAAAAAAAAAACATGCGACATGTGTGCGTCATGTAATGATGACAGTTCACAAAAAAAAAATGAGCCAGGAATGCCGGGAGGTAAGAAGATTCACAGATTACTGACCAGGCTGACGGACCGGAGTCCTGCTAATCGATTCTCTCATTTCTAGTTTCCACCATTCTCCTTGTGAAGAGTGACAAGCCAAGCTTGGCATGTCAGAGTGAGGAGACTTATTAGCCATGCAGGCTCCTCTGGGAAATTAAATATGCAAATTGTCTCTTCAGAGAGGAAGAGAACTAGAACTTTTAGGATCGCTGCTTCCAATAGGTGGCGCTAGAGTTCTAGTCCGCTTCCTCTCTGCAGAGACAATTTGCATCTTTAGTATCCACCATCAAATGCTAGAGAATGGAGAAACATTGTTTCCCGGGGAGAACATTACCATATTTGGGGGATATAATATCCTCCAAGCTCACAGCTTCTGTGGAGGTCTAAGGCCCCCCATACACAGTAGATAGCCGCCCGCTGAACGATGGTTGGGACGGTTCTTTGGCTGATTGCTTCTCTCTGGCTTCCTCCAGACAGGGGCGCTCTCGGTTCTGCAGGACGCTCCTGTTCTCCCAATGATCGAGCCGCTGCCGGACTCCTCACCTCACCGAGAACTAAAGGATCCGCCGTCCAAAATCAGATCAGACAAAATCGGACACGCCGGATCCTTCTCTCCCCCAACACCGTAGACTGTTGGTGGAGCCCACCGATATTGGAGGGGTCAGATGACGCTAGTCTATTGTGTGGAGTGGTCTTCAGTATTATTTGTGTGTTTTTGCTGGTGAAATTTTAAACATTTATTATAAAGCATCTGCAATTTTGAGAAATTTGGCATAAAAGGCGCCATTATTTCTCTAGGGAAGCACGGTGGCTCAGTGGTTAGCACTGTACTATACATAGGGCAGCACGGTGGCTCAGTGGTTAGCACTATAATATACATAGGGCAGCACGGTGGCTCAGTGGTTAGCACTATAATATACATAGGGCAGCACGGTGGCTCAGTGGTTAGCACTGTACTATACATAGGGCAGCATGGTGGCTCAGTGGTTAGCACTATAATATACATAGGGCAGCACGGTGGCTCAGTGGTTAGCACTGTACTATACATAGGGCAGCACGGTGGCTCAGTGGTTAGCACTATAATATACATAGGGCAGCACGGTGGCTCAGTGGTTAGCACTGTACTATACATAGGGCAGCACGGTGGCTCAGTGGTTAGCACTATAATATACATAGGGCAGCACGGTGGCTCAGTGGTTAGCACTGTACTATACATAGGGCAGCACGGTGGCTCAGTGGTTAGCACTATAATATACATAGGGCAGCACGGTGGCTCAGTGGTTAGCACTGTACTATACATAGGGCAGCACGGTGGCTCAGTGGTTAGCACTATAATATACATAGGGCAGCACGGTGGCTCAGTGGTTAGCACTGTACTATACATAGGGCAGCACGGTGGCTCAGTGGTTAGCACTATAATATACATAGGGCAGCACGGTGGCTCAGTGGTTAGCACTGTACTATACATAGGGCAGCACGGTGGCTCAGTGGTTAGCACTATAATATACATAGGGTAGCACGATGGCTCAGTGGTTAGCACTGTACTATACATAGGGCAGCACGGTGGCTCAGTGGTTAGCACTATAATATACATAGGGTAGCACGGTGGCTCAGTGGTTAGCACTATAATATACATAGGGTAGCACGGTGGCTCAGTGGTTAGCACTGTACTATACATAGGGCAGCACGGTGGCTCAGTGGTTAGCACTATAATATACATAGGGTAGCACGGTGGCTCAGTGGTTAGCACTATAATATACATAGGGCAGCACGGTGGCTCAGTGGTTAGCACTGTACTATACATAGGGTAGCACGGTGGCTCAGTGGTTAGCACTATAATATACATAGGGCACCATGGTGACTCAGTGGTTAGCACTTTACTATACATAGGGCAGCACAGTGACTCAGTGGTTAGCACTGTACTATACATAGGGCAGCATGGTGACTCAGTGGTTAGTACTGTACTATACATAGGGCAGCACAGTGACTCAGTGGTTAGTACTGTACTATACATAGGGCAGCACAGTGACTCAGTGGTTAGTACTGTACTATACATAGGGCAGCACAGTGACTCAGTGGTTAGTACTGTACTATACATAGGGAAGCACAGTGACTCAGTGGTTAGTACTGTACTATACATATGGTAGCACGGTGGCTCAGTGGTTAGTACTGTACTATACATAGGGTAGCACGGTGACTCAGTGGTTAGTACTGTACTATACATAGGGCAGCACGGTGACTCAGTGGTTAGTACTGTACTATACATAGGGCAGCACAGTGACTCAGTGGTTAGTACTGTACTATACATAGGGCAGCACGGTGGCTCAGTGGTTAGTACTGTACTATACATAGGGCAGCACGGTGACTCAGTGGTTAGCACTATAATATACATAGGGCAGCACGGTGACTCAGTGGTTAGCACTATAATATACATATGGTAGCACGGTGGCTCAGTGGTTAGTACTGTACTATACATAGGGTAGCACGGTGACTCAGTGGTTAGCACTGTACTATACATAGGGCAGCACGGTGGCTCAGTGGTTAGCACTATAATATACATAGGGCAGCACGGTGGCTCAGTGGTTAGCACTGTACTATACATAGGGCAGCACGGTGGCTCAGTGGTTAGCACTATAATATACATAGGGCAGCACGGTGGCTCAGTGGTTAGCACTGTACTATACATAGGGCAGCACGGTGGCTCAGTGGTTAGCACTATAATATACATAGGGTAGCACGATGGCTCAGTGGTTAGCACTGTACTATACATAGGGCAGCACGGTGGCTCAGTGGTTAGCACTATAATATACATAGGGTAGCACGGTGGCTCAGTGGTTAGCACTATAATATACATAGGGTAGCACGGTGGCTCAGTGGTTAGCACTGTACTATACATAGGGCAGCACGGTGGCTCAGTGGTTAGCACTATAATATACATAGGGTAGCACGGTGGCTCAGTGGTTAGCACTATAATATACATAGGGCAGCACGGTGGCTCAGTGGTTAGCACTGTACTATACATAGGGTAGCACGGTGGCTCAGTGGTTAGCACTATAATATACATAGGGCACCATGGTGACTCAGTGGTTAGCACTTTACTATACATAGGGCAGCACAGTGACTCAGTGGTTAGCACTGTACTATACATAGGGCAGCATGGTGACTCAGTGGTTAGTACTGTACTATACATAGGGCAGCACAGTGACTCAGTGGTTAGTACTGTACTATACATAGGGCAGCACAGTGACTCAGTGGTTAGTACTGTACTATACATAGGGCAGCACAGTGACTCAGTGGTTAGTACTGTACTATACATAGGGAAGCACAGTGACTCAGTGGTTAGTACTGTACTATACATATGGTAGCACGGTGGCTCAGTGGTTAGTACTGTACTATACATAGGGTAGCACGGTGACTCAGTGGTTAGTACTGTACTATACATAGGGCAGCACGGTGACTCAGTGGTTAGTACTGTACTATACATAGGGCAGCACAGTGACTCAGTGGTTAGTACTGTACTATACATAGGGCAGCACGGTGGCTCAGTGGTTAGTACTGTACTATACATAGGGCAGCACGGTGACTCAGTGGTTAGCACTATAATATACATAGGGCAGCACGGTGACTCAGTGGTTAGCACTATAATATACATAGGGCAGCACGGTGACTCAGTGGTTAGCACTATAATATACATAGGGCAGTACGGTGACTCAGTGGTTAGCACTATAATATACATAGGGCAGCACGGTGACTCAGTGGTTAGCACTATAATATACATAGGGCAGCATGGTGACTCAGTGGTTAGTACTGTACTATACATAGGGCAGCACAGTGACTCAGTGGTTAGTACTGTACTATACATAGGGCAGCACAGTGACTCAGTGGTTAGTACTGTACTATACATAGGGCAGCATGGTGACTCAGTGGTTAGTACTGTACTATACATAGGGCAGCACAGTGACTCAGTGGTTAGTACTGAACTATACATAGGGCAGCACGGTGGCTCAGTGGTAAGTACTATAATATACATAGGGTAGAACGGTGGCTCAGTGGTTAGCACTATAATATACATAGGGCAGCACGGTGGCTCAGTGGTTAGCACTGTACTATACATAGGGTAGCACGGTGGCTCAGTGGTTAGCACTATAATATACATAGGGCACCATGGTGACTCAGTGGTTAGCACTTTACTATACATAGGGCAGCACGGTGACTCAGTGGTTAGCACTGTACTATACATAGAGTAAGATGGTGGCTTAGTGGTTAGTACTGTACTATACATAGAGTAAGATGGTGGCTTAGTGGTTAGTACTGTACTATACATAGAGTAAGATGGTGGCTTAGTGGTTAGTACTGTACTATACATAGGGCAGCACGGTGACTCAGTGGTTAGCACTGTACTATACATAGGGCAGCACGGTGACTCAGTGGTTAGTACTGTACTATACATAGAGTAAGATGGTGGCTTAGTGGTTAGTACTGTACTATACATAGGGTAGCACGGTGGCTCAGTGGTTAGCACTGTATTATACATAGGGCAGCACGGTGGCTCAGTGGTTAGCACTGTATTATACATAGGGCAGCATGATGGCTCAGTGGTCAGCACTGTACTATACATAGGGCAGCACGGTGGCTCAGTGGTTAGCACTGTACTATACACAGGGCAGCAGGGTGGCTCAGTGGTTAGCTCTGTACTATACATAGGACAGCACGGTGACTTAGTGGTTAGTACTGTACTATACATAGGGTAGGACGGTGGCTCAGTAGTTAGTACCGTACTATACATAGGGTAGCATGGTGACTCAGTGGTTAGCACTGTACTATACACAGGGCAGCATGGTGACTCAGTGGTTAGCACTGTACTATACATATGGTAGCACGGTGGCTCAGTGGTTAGCACTGTACTATACATAGGGTAGCACGGTGGCTCAGTAGTTAGCACTGTACTATACATAGGGTAGCACAGTGGCTCAGTGGTTAGCACTGTATTATACAAAGGGCAGCACGGTGGCTCAGTGGTTAGCATTATAATATACATAGGGTAGCACAGTGATTCAATGGTTAGAACTGTACTATACATAGGGTAGCACTGTGGCTCAGTGGTTATCACTGTATTATACATAGGGCAGCACGGTGGCTCAGTGGTTAGCACTGTACTATACATAGGGCAGCACGGTGGCTCAGTGGTTAGCACTGTACTATACATAGGACAGAATGGTGACTCAGTGGTTAGCGCCGTATTATACATAGGGCAGCACGGTGGCTTAGTGGTTAGCATTATAATATACATAGGGTAGCACAATGACTCAATGGTTAGCACTGTACTATACATAGGGTAGCACGGTGGCTCAGTGGTTAACACTGTATTATACATAGGGCAGCACGGTGGCTCAGTGGTTAGCACTGTACTATACATAGGGCAGCACGGTGGCTCAGTGGTTAGCAATATAATATACTTAGGGTAGCACAGTGACTCAGTGATTAATAATATACTATGCATAGGGTAGCACACTGGCTCAGTGGTCAGCACTGTACTATACATAGGGCAGCATGGTGGCTCAGTGGTTAGCACTGTACTATACACAGGGCAGCAGGGTGGCTCAGTGGTTAGCTCTGTACTATACACAGGGCAGCACGATGACTTAGTGGTTAGTACTGTACTATACATAGGGCAGCACGGTGGCTCAGTGGTTAGCACTGTACTATACACAGGGCAGCAGGGTGGCTCAGTGGTTAGCTCTGTACTATACACAGGGCAGCACGGTGACTTAGTGGTTAGTACTGTACTATACATAGGGTAGGACGGTGGCTCAGTAGTTAGTGCCGTACTATACATAGGGTAGCATGGTGACTCAGTGGTTAGCACTGTACTATACACAGGGAAGCAGGGTGGCTCAGTGGTTAGCACTGTACTATATACAGGGAAGCAGGGTGGCTCAGTGGTTAGAACCATACTATACATAGGGCAGACAGAACACACTGAATTTTAAAGCACAGGACACAGACCATACTATCACTTGTAGGCTGGCCTGGTCAAACTTATGTCAAGTGCTTAGTGTATGGACCAATGAGGAATGGCAGACCATTCGGTAACACACATGGAAAAAAGAGAACCACCAAATGATAGGTCCAATCATACAAAGGATTAAATAAATCACTTTATTAGGTAAGGGTAACAAGTGGCACTACATGCAAAGAGAAGGCCGCATTGTAGAGTCCAAAACACAGAAATAAATCATAGAGTAAAATTTACATGATGAGCTGCATAATACAAAAAACATAATGGTAATACAACAGGTACAAATATTAGAAATATATTCAACCAACATATATAGAAGTACTATGCGTACTATAATACTGACCATATCTATATCAAATATCCAATATATATGTACAAGCCATACCAAAGGGGCAACGTACAATCAATTAGAGAAAATTGTATATAGAAAAGATGTATAGCGTACCTGTGTCTACAGCAGCTAGTGTGAGTGGCAGCATGGTGACTCAGTGGTTAGTACTGTACTATACATAGGGCAGCACAGTGACTCAGTGGTTAGTACTGTACTATACATAGGGCAGCACAGTGACTCAGTGGTTAGTACTGTACTATACATAGGGCAGCATGGTGACTCAGTGGTTAGTACTGTACTATACATAGGGCAGCACAGTGACTCAGTGGTTAGTACTGAACTATACATAGGGCAGCACGGTGGCTCAGTGGTAAGTACTATAATATACATAGGGTAGAACGGTGGCTCAGTGGTTAGCACTATAATATACATAGGGCAGCACGGTGGCTCAGTGGTTAGCACTGTACTATACATAGGGTAGCACGGTGGCTCAGTGGTTAGCACTATAATATACATAGGGCACCATGGTGACTCAGTGGTTAGCACTTTACTATACATAGGGCAGCACGGTGACTCAGTGGTTAGCACTGTACTATACATAGAGTAAGATGGTGGCTTAGTGGTTAGTACTGTACTATACATAGAGTAAGATGGTGGCTTAGTGGTTAGTACTGTACTATACATAGAGTAAGATGGTGGCTTAGTGGTTAGTACTGTACTATACATAGGGCAGCACGGTGACTCAGTGGTTAGCACTGTACTATACATAGGGCAGCACGGTGACTCAGTGGTTAGTACTGTACTATACATAGAGTAAGATGGTGGCTTAGTGGTTAGTACTGTACTATACATAGGGTAGCACGGTGGCTCAGTGGTTAGCACTGTATTATACATAGGGCAGCACGGTGGCTCAGTGGTTAGCACTGTATTATACATAGGGCAGCATGATGGCTCAGTGGTCAGCACTGTACTATACATAGGGCAGCACGGTGGCTCAGTGGTTAGCACTGTACTATACACAGGGCAGCAGGGTGGCTCAGTGGTTAGCTCTGTACTATACATAGGACAGCACGGTGACTTAGTGGTTAGTACTGTACTATACATAGGGTAGGACGGTGGCTCAGTGGTTAGCACTGTACTATACACAGGGCAGCAGGGTGGCTCAGTGGTTAGCTCTGTACTATACACAGGGCAGCACGGTGACTTAGTGGTTAGTACTGTACTATACATAGGGTAGGACGGTGGCTCAGTGGTTAGTACTGTACTATACATAGGGCAGCACGGTGGCTCAGTAGTTAGTACCGTACTATACATAGGGTAGCATGGTGACTCAGTGGTTAGCACTGTACTATACACAGGGCAGCATGGTGACTCAGTGGTTAGCACTGTACTATACATATGGTAGCACGGTGGCTCAGTGGTTAGCACTGTACTATACATAGGGTAGCACGGTGGCTCAGTAGTTAGCACTGTACTATACATAGGGTAGCACAGTGGCTCAGTGGTTAGCACTGTATTATACAAAGGGCAGCACGGTGGCTCAGTGGTTAGCATTATAATATACATAGGGTAGCACAGTGATTCAATGGTTAGAACTGTACTATACATAGGGTAGCACTGTGGCTCAGTGGTTATCACTGTATTATACATAGGGCAGCACGGTGGCTCAGTGGTTAGCACTGTACTATACATAGGGCAGCACGGTGGCTCAGTGGTTAGCACTGTACTATACATAGGACAGAATGGTGACTCAGTGGTTAGCGCCGTATTATACATAGGGCAGCACGGTGGCTTAGTGGTTAGCATTATAATATACATAGGGTAGCACAATGACTCAATGGTTAGCACTGTACTATACATAGGGTAGCACGGTGGCTCAGTGGTTAACACTGTATTATACATAGGGCAGCACGGTGGCTCAGTGGTTAGCACTGTACTATACATAGGGCAGCACGGTGGCTCAGTGGTTAGCAATATAATATACTTAGGGTAGCACAGTGACTCAGTGATTAATAATATACTATGCATAGGGTAGCACACTGGCTCAGTGGTCAGCACTGTACTATACATAGGGCAGCATGGTGGCTCAGTGGTTAGCACTGTACTATACACAGGGCAGCAGGGTGGCTCAGTGGTTAGCTCTGTACTATACACAGGGCAGCACGATGACTTAGTGGTTAGTACTGTACTATACATAGGGCAGCACGGTGGCTCAGTGGTTAGCACTGTACTATACACAGGGCAGCAGGGTGGCTCAGTGGTTAGCTCTGTACTATACACAGGGCAGCACGGTGACTTAGTGGTTAGTACTGTACTATACATAGGGTAGGACGGTGGCTCAGTAGTTAGTGCCGTACTATACATAGGGTAGCATGGTGACTCAGTGGTTAGCACTGTACTATACACAGGGAAGCAGGGTGGCTCAGTGGTTAGCACTGTACTATATACAGGGAAGCAGGGTGGCTCAGTGGTTAGAACCATACTATACATAGGGCAGACAGAACACACTGAATTTTAAAGCACAGGACACAGACCATACTATCACTTGTAGGCTGGCCTGGTCAAACTTATGTCAAGTGCTTAGTGTATGGACCAATGAGGAATGGCAGACCATTCGGTAACACACATGGAAAAAAGAGAACCACCAAATGATAGGTCCAATCATACAAAGGATTAAATAAATCACTTTATTAGGTAAGGGTAACAAGTGGCACTACATGCAAAGAGAAGGCCGCATTGTAGAGTCCAAAACACAGAAATAAATCATAGAGTAAAATTTACATGATGAGCTGCATAATACAAAAAACATAATGGTAATACAACAGGTACAAATATTAGAAATATATTCAACCAACATATATAGAAGTACTATGCGTACTATAATACTGACCATATCTATATCAAATATCCAATATATATGTACAAGCCATACCAAAGGGGCAACGTACAATCAATTAGAGAAAATTGTATATAGAAAAGATGTATAGCGTACCTGTGTCTACAGCAGCTAGTGTGAGTGGCACTCTGCGGCAAACCCCGACGCGCGTTTCGGACACCACGTCCTTCGTCAGGATGTGGTGTCCGAAACGAAGGACGTGGTGTCCTGACGAAGGACGTGGTGTCCGAAACGCGCGTCGGGGTTTGCCGCAGAGTGCCACTCACACTAGCTGCTGTAGACACAGGTACGCTATACATCTTTTCTATATACAATTTTCTCTAATTGATTGTACGTTGCCCCTTTGGTATGGCTTGTACATATATATTGGATATTTGATATAGATATGGTCAGTATTATAGTACGCATAGTACTTCTATATATGTTGGTTGAATATATTTCTAATATTTGTACCTGTTGTATTACCATTATGTTTTTTGTATTATGCAGCTCATCATGTAAATTTTACTCTATGATTTATTTCTGTGTTTTGGACTCTACAATGCGGCCTTCTCTTTGCATGTAGTGCCACTTGTTACCCTTACCTAATAAAGTGATTTATTTAATCCTTTGTATGATTGGACCTATCATTCGGTGGTTCTCTTTTTTCCATATACATAGGGCAGCACGGTGACTCAGTGGTTAGCACTGCAGCCTTTCAGCGCTGGGGTCCTGGGTTCAAATCCCCTCAAGGACAACATCTGCAAGGAGTTTGTATGTCCTCCCCGTGTTTTTGTGGGTTTCCTCCGGGTTCTCCGGTTTCCTCCCATACTCTAAAGACATACTGATAGGGAATCTAGATTGTGAGCCCCAATGGGGACAGTGCTCATGATATCTGTACAGTGCTGTGGAATTAATGGCGCTATAAAAGAAAAGCACAATAAATAAGATGCACAACATGATCGATGCACATCCAGAATATTACAGATATTAGATTTGGGGGATATTATTTGGATATTTTCCTTACCCATCGCTGTGGGGCATCGTCTGTCTTTTAATGCCCCGGCTGTAATGCGCTTTGGGATCTGTAATTCAGTTTTTTTTGCTGCTGTTACAGATTGACAGATGGTTTATATATGTTCTTACAATGTTCCCTTCTTTGCTGACTGACTTGACACTGATTGCAGCTAATACACAAGGGGAGCAGAGATGGGCGCGCGGCCTGGGGTCTCACATACTAACATACTTAGTAGTGGAAACTGTTGCCTAAATTACATTTTAATTTTCTGGAACTGGCTGCAGAACAAGTGAGTTTGTGGGTTCTGTGACAAGTCGTGATGCATTGTACCTGGGGGAATCCGGGCTTTTCTATAATCCGATTAGCACTGTTCAATTGTCATTTGTCAGCCTCTTTCCATTATAGAGGTTACGTCGTAATCAAATTACTGACAAGGGTGAACAGGTGATTTACTGACTGATGAAAATACCAATTTAACTCCATCATAGATTTTAGAGGGAGGGATTATTGAAAAGCAATATATTTCAATCTTCATTTTTACTTTTGTAAAAAGTTTAGATAGATAAGGAAAAAGTGAACAGAAAGGATACGGCAGAGTGTAGAACTCTGGGTTGTGTGCAGGGTCGGACTGAGCTGGCAAATCCCCACCAGTGAGATTGATTCTTGGGGTCCACTGTTCAGCTACATGTAAAAATAACCTGACCCTAGAACACAAATTAACTTTTGCTTCTATGTAATAATAGTAATTTAATTAATTATTAGATGACACCATATTCTGCGAATTGTAAATCAAGTGTAAGATCACTGCTCATTAGCATCATCATTCACAGGAGCGGCCTACCGGAGGATTCTCCAGCCCCCCCAGTGGGCCAGTCCGAACCTGTATGTCTGCACTTTTTTAGTGCATTATGTTGTGTCTGAAAACTTATGGGTATAGCTACACATCACATATTTCTGTAATGATCTGATCCTTCCATGGGCCGATGGATTTTGTACAAACCGTACTTATCCAATGGTGTGTGTCTAAAAGGGGAAAAGCGTAGTTGCCCCCCTTTTCTGAGCCAGACATTTCATCTATATAGCTACCCATGGGTCTGTGTCTGAACAGTCGGGCCCCTGTCCTACACTGCCCTTATCTACACTGAGGTCGACTGATACAAGGTGAGGTTTTAATACTAGAGACAGGATAGGACTGTCCCGATTGGGTTCACCTTGTCGTGGTGGGATGGCTTTTACATTATTTTTAAATTAAAATGGCGTTAACTAAGATCCCTATGTTATTTACATACTTACTTACTACAGGATATTTGCTAATTCTGTTTTTATCTTGGGTTTTGTCTGTTAAATGGCCACAATGTGAACGTGCTCTTACACATTGCACCTATACCAACTTGATTTCCAACTCATTTCTTTGGTTTTGCTATAGCTGCCCACTGTCCTGGGTTTCCTGGATTCTTGGGATGGGGGGGAAGCAAACAGGGTTTATGTAAACTCCCTCCAAAAGTGGGTATACCGGCGCGTTATTGGTCAGAGGGGAGGTTAGATGTCCCTAGAAATGATGGCAACAATGGACAAGGAATTTGTGAGCCCCATTGGGGACAGAGACTGATGTGAATGATGTGATGTGAATAATTTAGAGGAAGCGGCACCACCAAAATTGTAGGGAGTGCTCACTGCATAGTAAAGAATGATTGCGTGTGGAAGAAGGAAAAGAAAGTATGCTTATACAGGCACATCCCAAAATGTAATAATTTTATTCAATAATACAAAAAAACACCAAATACACACGAATTAAAAACATGCACAAAACCAATGTGACAATAATAATGAGACAATAGACTCCCCTATAGGAGATATCAAACAGATCTAAGAAAGGACAGCAAACATGTAACTAACAAATGCAGAGATAGAGGAAAGAAAAAAAAAATATATATATATATACATATATATACAGTACAGACCAAAAGTTTGGACACTCTTTCTCATTTAAAGATTTTTCTGTATTTTCATGACTTTGAAAATTGTACATTCACACTGAAGGCATCAAAACTATGAATTAACACATGTGGAATTATATACTTAACAAAAAAGTGTGAAACAACTGAAAATATGTCTTATATTCTAGGTTCTTCACAGTAGCCGCCTTTTGCTTTGATGACTGCTTTGCACACTCTTGGCATTCTCTTGATGAGCTTCAAGAGGTAGTCACCGGAAATGGTCTTCCAACAATCTTGAAGGAGTTCCCAGAGATGCTTAGCACTTGTTGGCCCTTTTGCCTTCACTCTGCGGTCCAGCTCACCCCAAACCATCTCGAATGGGTTCAGGTCTGGTGACTGTGGAGGCCAGGTCATCTGGCGTAGCACCCCATCACTCTCCTTCTTGGTCAAATAGCCCTTACACAGCCTGGAGGTGTGTTTGGGGTCATTGTCCTGTTGAAAAATAAAGGATGGTCCAACTAAACGCAAACCGGATGGAATAGCATGCCGCTGCAAGATGCTGTGGTAGCCATGCTGGTTCAGTATGCCTTCAATTTTGAATAAATCCCCAACAGTGTCACCAGCAAAGCACCCCCACACCATCACACCTCCTCCTCCATGCTTCACGGTGGGAACCAGGCATGTAGAGTCCATCCGTTCACCTTTTCTGCGTCGCACAAAGACACGGTGGTTGGAACCAAAGATCTCAAATTTGGACTCATCAGACCAAAGCACAGATTTCCACTGGTCTAATGTCCATTCCTTGTGTTCTTTAGCCCAAACAAGTCTCTTCTGCTTGTTGCCTGTCCTTAGCAGTGGTTTCCTAGCAGCTATTTTACCATGAAGACCTGCTGCACAAAGTCTCCTCTGAACAGTTGTTGAAGAGATGTGTCTGCTGCTAGAACTCTGTGTGGCATTGACCTGGTCTCTAATCTGAGCTGCTGTTAACCTGCGATTTCTGAGGCTGGTGACTCAGATAAACTTATCTTCAGAAGCAGAGGTGACTCTTGGTCTTCCTTTCCTGGGGCGGTCCTCATGTGAGCCAGTTTCTTTGTAGCGCTTGATGGTTTTTGCAACTGCACTTGGGGACACTTTCAAAGCTTTCCCTTCATTTCTTAAAGTAATGATGGCCACTCGTTTTTCTTTACTTAGCTGTTTTTTTCTTGCCATAATAGAAACTCAAACAGTCTATTCAGTAGGACTATCAGCTGTGTATCCACCTGACTTCTGCACAACACAACTGATGGTCCCAACCCCATTTATAAGGCAAGAAATCCCACTTATTAAACCTGACAGGGCACACCTGTGAAGTGAAAACCATTTCCGGTGACTACCTCTTGAAGCTCATCAAGAGAATGCCAAGAGTGTGCAAAGCAGTCATCAAAGCAAAAGGTGGCTTCTTTGAAGAACCTAGAATATCAGACATATTTTCAGTTGTTTCACACTTTTTTGTTAAGTATATAATTCCACATGTGTTAATTCATAGTTTTGATGCCTTCAGTGTGAATGTACAATTTTTAAAGGCATGAAAATACAGAAAAATCTTTAAATGAGAAGGTGTGTCCAAACTTTTGGTCTGTACTGTATATATATAAACAATAATGGAAAAAAATAACAAAGCATCAGATGAACTGTACCAGTAATAAAAATGTAATTAACACATTGAATGAATACTAGTCCAGGAGAGAAAAATAAAGAAATTAAATAATAGGAAAAATCCCTGTGAGGGACAACAAAAAAATCCCAAATCGTATCGCCAATGTAGCACCCTGAGGATTCGGCTGCTACAGGGGTATTGCACCTCAACCCAGAGGTGTGGTATTCCACTCCCGGGTAAGGATGGAGTGTGGAACTGAGCTCAGTTAGCTGCATGCACTACACACATCCCATTTCCGGGGAACAGACCGATGGTACTCCCACTAGAGAAATGTGCAGGTACGACAGTGTCTGTTCCTGGCTGGAGTGGGAGGGGGGTGGAACATCCCAGTAGTGTAGGGGCAGATAGGGGGAGCAGCCTGGGTAAAGCTAGGAGCTCATTGGGTGCTGGTCACCTGAGCTCACACATAGAGGGAGTATATAAGGTGGGCACCATCTTAGGACAGGGTCTTTGTAGAGTGAGTCAGTCTGTCAGAGTGTAACCTGAGGAGCAGAGCAGAGAAGCTCAGCCAGAAGGGCTGACAGGGAGTTGTGGTTCCGGCTGGGCCCAGCTCCAAGGCCAAGAGAGAGAGAGGAGTCTGAAGGACCCAGAGAAAACAAGAGGGAACTCCAAGAACCCAAAATTAGATCAGAGGGTGAAGAGTTGGCACCTAGGGTACCGGATGCCAAGCTGGCAGAGAGAAAAGCACACCTTAGCCAGAGACCGGAGGTCGTGGGCAGGATCTGCCACGACCCTCACCACATCCACCAGGAAGGCAGACCAAGTATAGGGTCAGGGAACCCAGAGGAGGTGTACCCACCAAGAGACCCGAGGGAGCCGGACATAGGTGGATCCCTGGTGAGAACGGCCAGAAGAGAGGGAAAGTCAGACAGGAGCTCAGGACCACGCTCCAGAACTGCCTGGGGGTTAGCCGAGTCCAGGACCTGGTGGACGCAGCACGGCTCGGGTGGTCACTTCAGGCCAGAGTGACCATAAGAACACCCGTAAGTAAAAACCCCTGAACTGCACAGCCCGACTCTGAGTCTTCTTGCTGATTCATCCTGCACCTTCACAACCACCATCCTCTACATCTGACCCCCTGAGGCTATACCCCTCCCGTTGGGGGTTATACTACCAAAGCTGCACACATACCAACAGCCTCAGCGGACCCTGCTGCAGCGGCGGCCTTTTGACCGCAAATCAACGGGTGGCGTAGTCGACACAAAGAACTCTAATAACATCTGTGGGACTGCCACACACTGAGCTTGACACCCTGGGCATGGACCGGGTCACCGCCACTCGGAGACTACAACCCCCATCTGATCCGGCTCCGGGTATCCCCCAAACAACACTGGCCCAGGGGGCGCGTCAACTTTGGCGTAGTCGGCAGGATAACGTGCCCGCAACAACCGGGTACTGCGTGCCTGAAGAAAAGTTCACCGTTACCTCAAAAAGAAGTCTCCTGCCGGTTCCGGAGGGTCCCCGCCAACGGACCCCATCACAGGTCGTTTCCCGCCGGTTGTCCGCCATTTGCAGCTTTTTCCCGCCATCCATGGAGTTTCCCGCCACTGGGAGACGACTCCCGCCATTTCCAAAGATTTCCCGCCTTGGAAGAGCGGACGCCATTATGGGCGTGCCGGAGGGTGGCAAGAGGCCACCTCCCATCGTGGGCCAGGTCGAAGAATGGCGCCAAAAGCGGAAACTGCGCCCACCAACAGAGACTGTGATGCTGGAAGTGTCCATCAGCGTAAGAGAACTGCCCCTGGAACTGACAATCACAAAGTTGCCCCGGGACCACCCTCGATGTGGGCGGAGACAGAACAAGAGAGCAAAGATGGGTGTCGCCTGGAGCAGTCTGGAGAGAGCGCACCCGGAGACAAGAAGTCTGGAGAGGAGTCCAGAGAAAGCCTACCCGGAGATGGAGGGAGAGTCAGGCAGCACCGACCCAGTGGTCAGGAGCCTGCTGCAAGCAACGACCCCACTAGGCTTAGTGGAGGTCCTGGCACAGCTCCCCCGAGACCGGGAGTGTGCACAGACTGCGCTGAAGAGCCTCGCACGGAGGATGGCCCGGGTACAGCGAGAGACGTTGGCGGAGTGGAGCCGAGAGATGGCCCAGCAGACCGGAACCCGTCAGCGGAGCACGCCACCCGAGACGAGGAGACAGACCGCCTCTGAGGATGGTGCAGGAGGACTGAAGGCCGGAGACGGCACCGAGAAGGGAGCTGAACGGACGGAGGCAGGTAAAGGGGACGTCTCTACCCCGAGCCGGGAAACCGCGTGCCTGCCCCAGCTCCCCGTCGCAGAGCCCGAAATTCCCCCTGCCGTGCCCGTCGCTGCATCGTCACCACCGCAGACTAGGCCTCAACCGGAAACTGCGGCCGCGACCCCTGTGACGTCACACGCCTCGACCTCGAGCGTGGCCAAGCAGGAAATACCACCGGCCTGGTCGCAAGGCCTAGTACCCCCGGGCGCCGCTATTCCAACAGTGCCCCCTACCTCCGCGGAGCCACCGGCCTGGTCACAGGGCCGAGTAACCCAGAGCGCCGCCGTTCTTACGGTGCCCTTTGCCTTTAGGGTGCCCCAAGCCTGGTCGCAAGGCCTGGTCAACCCGGGCGCCGCTACCATCAACGCGCCCTCAACATCTAGAGTGCCGCACCTGGGTGAAAATCTATTTGCCCAGCATACGTGCCCGGATGGGCAGCCCTTTGTATGGCCCCAGGAGTACATTCAGCTGGAACTCCAGAGAGCAAGGCCCATGTGCGAGCCCCTAATTCCGGCTCCGAAGCCTGTAAAGAGGACCTCACCCCCGCTGGAGGAGGCACAGTTCGAGTGGGACCCCACTGGAGAAGACCTCATGGGGTTCACTCAGGAGACTCGGGCGGCCGCAGCGGAGCGTGCAGAGTGCTACCGCCAGCAGCTCGAGGTCTTCGAGAAGGAGCGGAGAGAGAGGCGGGTCCGGGAACAGCAAGCACAGATAAGGAGCGCGGAGCAGAAGAGCCGGACCAGGAGGAACCCCCGTGCAGCTCATGGTCCCCGTACCACCGGGACTGTGATTAAATTCAACCTACAGCATGGGTGGGGCTTCATAAAAGACCATCATACCCCCGGCGACGTCTTTGTCACACGCAGAGACGTAGAAAGCCATCTGCCGGAGGGACACAGAGGTCGTGACCTGTACGCAGGGGACGAGGTCACCTTCACCCGGCACAAGTGTGCCAAAGGACCCTACGCCCTCCATGTACATCGCCTGACGGAGGAGGAGTTGCGGTGTGAGGAGGAGCAGGAGGACCCGGACGGGTCTAAATCCAAAGAAGGAGCAGGAGGACGCCGTCGTTAAAGTACGGTAAAGAGACTGTAAATAGTTACCCATCGGGGTACAGTGAACTGTTGCTGCTTTAAATAAGTCCCCGTTGGGACAAGAGTGAACTGTTTACCCGTATTCCCCTTAATCCCACTGGCCGAGGACTGAGAGCGGCCACTTTCCCCCTGTATATAGTTGCGCTTTCTAAGGCGCCCTCTACAGGTTTTATAGGAAAACCGTGTTTCTAAAGGAGACTGTCGCACTTTTCCCGGTCACAAGTTGCACCGTGGCCGGAGGAGCAAGAGTGTTTACAAGGACGTTATTTATGAAGAGTTTTTATGAAAAGTTTTATGTGATGTTTTATATGTTTATGAAAAAAATTGTATGTTTTGGATGTTTTTATATCTTACAGCCCGAGGACGTGCTGTGATTTACCAGGGGGGAATGTAGCACCCTGAGGATTCGGCTGCTACAGGGGTATTGCACCTCAACCCAGAGGTGTGGTATTCCACTCCCGGGTAAGGATGGAGTGTGGAACTGAGCTCAGTTAGCTGCATGCACTACACACATCCCATTTCCGGGGAACAGACCGATGGTACTCCCACTAGAGAAATGTGCAGGTACGACAGTGTCTGTTCCTGGCTGGAGTGGGAGGGGGGTGGAACATCCCAGTAGTGTAGGGGCAGATAGGGGGAGCAGCCTGGGTAAAGCTAGGAGCTCATTGGGTGCTGGTCACCTGAGCTCACACATAGAGGGAGTATATAAGGTGGGCACCATCTTAGGACAGGGTCTTTGTAGAGTGAGTCAGTCTGTCAGAGTGTAACCTGAGGAGCAGAGCAGAGAAGCTCAGCCAGAAGGGCTGACAGGGAGTTGTGGTTCCGGCTGGGCCCAGCTCCAAGGCCAAGAGAGAGAGAGGAGTCTGAAGGACCCAGAGAAAACAAGAGGGAACTCCAAGAACCCAAAATTAGATCAGAGGGTGAAGAGTTGGCACCTAGGGTACCGGATCCCAAGCTGGCAGAGAGAAAAGCACACCTTAGCCAGAGACCGGAGGTCGTGGGCAGGATCTGCCACGACCCTCACCACATCCACCAGGAAGGCAGACCAAGTATAGGGTCAGGGAACCCAGAGGAGGTGTACCCACCAAGAGACCCGAGGGAGCCGGACATAGGTGGATCCCTGGTGAGAACGGCCAGAAGAGAGGGAAAGTCAGACAGGAGCTCAGGACCACGCTCCAGAACTGCCTGGGGGTTAGCCGAGTCCAGGACCTGGTGGACGCAGCACGGCTCGGGTGGTCGCTTCAGGCCAGAGTGACCATAAGAACACCCGTAAGTAAAAACCCCTGAACTGCACAGCCCGACTCTGAGTCTTCTTGCTGATTCATCCTGCACCTTCACAACCACCATCCTCTACATCTGACCCCCTGAGGCTATACCCCTCCCGTTGGGGGTTATACTACCAAAGCTGCACACATACCAACAGCCTCAGCGGACCCTGCTGCAGCGGCGGCCTTTTGACCGCAAATCAACGGGTGGCGTAGTCGACACAGAGAACTCTAATAACATCTGTAGGACTGCCACACACTGAGCTTGACACCCTGGGCACGGACCGGGTCACCGCCACTCGGAGACTACAACCCCCATCTGATCCGGCTCCGGGTATCCCCCAAACAACACTGGCCCAGGGGGCGCGTCACCAAGATTCGGCTTCATCAGGGGCTTCCCCCTCTTTTCCGTCTTCTAAACGTAACTATATTGGTGCTACATAAGGAAAGAGTGATAAAAAAAAAAAAAAAACTTAGATATGTGGAGCGCTGAGTACAGATCATTCCCAGTAACAGAATGGGAACGGGTCATCTTCCTTCTCTCTGAAATTTTGGATTTTCTATCAATCAGATGGATGAAGGGAAATGTGCACGACTTTGTAAGAAATTGGAAATGGACATAGGTAAAGTTTGGCTCCATAAACTGCTATAGGGACCGAATTACATCTCATTGCAACTCAAAACTTGTACTTGGTTATAAGGGGAGAGTCAGATGAGAGTAAAACTTGGACGAAGATCGTAAAGCCGGCGACTCTTCCAACCCAAGCGGGACCGCATGTATTTCTATGCAGCTCTCCATGTCAGAGTTATATATGGAGTTGTGACTCTCCCCTAAAGGTAAGGTCACATGGGCTGCATACATCCGAAACGCCGCACAGTTGTGCTTTTGAACCATGCAGCCGTTGGCCACCTCAGGGGTGCACGGTTTCGCTCGACCTGCCAGCTTCCTCTGTGGTTTTATTAGAACACATCATTTTTGATCCTTACCTAATTCTAGTCAAACCCAGGATTAAGTCAGAAAAGTGTAAAGTTTTTAAGTTTTTTTCTTCAGTGCAGAATTGATGATCCCATTCACACCTACATTTTTACAAGATATACATTCTTTAGAGTCTTGTTAAAATGTCCTGGTCAGTCAATGAAAGTAAGAAGAAAGTGCTCCTGATCCATTGCAGAGATATGACTGGCAGCCTGAGGGTTTACATTGCAGCTGCTAATAACATTCTTGCTTATGACGGAACAAGATTTACGCTGTTCCCTCCTTCAGCGCCGGCTCCAGTGAGGTCTGCGCCTCTCCCAACCTGTCCCTGAGATGTAATTGTTCCTCTAATGCTGCCTTTATGTGAAGCAGATCCTCCTGGCTCCCAGAACTGAATGTCATTATGTCGTATTTTAGATGTATTTACATTTTCTTTGCCAGGGGGATGAGATTGTAATTATTTCTATAGCTGACAGCACAAGAGTCTATTGGCATCATAGGCCCCCTCCCGAGTCCTGATTACATGCTCTGGTTTCCATCAAATCACCCACAAATGACTCGGTGCAACAGTTTTATTATATGGGATGTACCTAAACTTTTCTTTTAAAGCAGAATTACTTGTCATGAGATTCCTTATAGACTGTGATGGAGCAGCGCAAGAAATACATCACGTCTTCCCAGGACCTGGTATGGCACCACACAAAGTTTTTTCTCTATAAATATGGCCACCCTGTTAGGTAAGGGCGAGTTTACACCACTGACTTTTATTAAGTGACCACCGATCAACTAGTGAATCCTGCTTTGAGCAGGGGGTTGGACCAGATGACCCAGGAGGTCCCTTCCAACTCTACCATTCTATGATTCTATGAACTACTTGTTTGCTGTTCGTCGGTCGTTCAATAGCCTGGCTATGTACAAAGAGCGATCAATAATAGATTATTCTAGGCTTCTAAGTTGACATTGTTCTCAGCAGCACCAGGACCTTGTTTACCGTGAATGGTGTGCTTCAAGCTTAAAAAATCATTTCACCCGACGAACAAGAAAAATGCTTGTTCGTCGGGTGAAATGATGTTTCCATTTTTTTTTCTCTGAATGAATATTGGGAAATGAGCCTTCCTAGGAAAGATAATGGAGTCCAGCTTAAAACTTGGGCTATCACATTTATTATTGGGCAGATAGTGAAGGAAGAGATCTAACCCTCCGTATATATTATAAGCCAATTCTCTTAGACACAGCGGTGATTGAATCGAGTTTTGCTCTAATTTTTTTGAGAAATGTCTACTTTAAAAAAGGATTTTTCTATTTGGACAACCTCAGAGGATCCAGTGATCATCAGCCCAGTGTGAATGGGAAAGACACAGATAGCCTCACATTTCTACACTGACCTCTACAGAGTAAATGTGGTACTGCATGGCACCAATTCATATTAATGGGCATAATGGCCACATTGATTCCTCCAGAGCAGTCCCGAATGCTTCTTGTATTGGGACGTGCCAATTCATCATTTGCGTTTTTTTGTTGTCACTTTTCTTCTTTGTCTTGTGTTATCCATCGCTGTATAATTGCTCCAAATTCTTCAAAACTGCACCCGCAGTTCATGATTTTTGTCCAAAATGGTCTTTATTTTTGTCATTGACCTGTTTCGTGACATTGTAGAGCAGAAAGTCTCACGCTTTGCAAAATGGTGCAAAAATTGCACCAAATATCCGTCATATAAAAAATCACTTTGGATGGGTCGTTGGTGGGGGATCAAATATACTGGCCCCAAATCTATTGACTTATAATAAAGTCACAATTGGTGAATCAATCAAAAATAGATATGGAAACCCCAAACTCTGCCCGCAATGGCAAACTTAAAAGAAAACAAAACAAAAAAAACAACAAAACCAAGCGAACACATATAACATAGACTTTAAAAAATACGCAAAGTAAAAGAAGGATTAGGCGTAATTGAAAAACGCCATAAACTATACAAAAAAAAAGTAGCAAATGCAATAATGAATCGAGCACCATGTGTTTGGTCAGCAGAGTTGTGTGCGGCACCTGGTGGCTCGACAGAGTCCCGTGAATCTCTTACCTTATGGCGTCCGCAGCGCAAGTTTTGATTAGCCATGGCTGGTGTGACGTCGTCTGTGCTCAAGTTGCACAGATGATGTTGCACAAGCCCTGACAAATCAAGTGCCACGCTGGGTAGCCCAGAAAGTAAGAGATTCACGGGACTCCGTATAGATGCCAGGTGCCACTGACCTGGACTGGAGTCATGTGAATCTATTCTTATATCTTTGTTAACCACTCTATACAACTTGGTAGTCTGCACAAGGCCTTAGGGTATGTGCTCAGGAGACCTTAGGGTATGTGCTCAGGAGACCTTAGGGTATGTGCTCAGGAGACCTTAGGGTATGTGCTCAGGAGGCCTTAGGGTATGTGTAGCACCCCGAGGACTCGGCTGCTACAGGGGTATTGCACCTCAAACCAGAGGTGTGGTATTCCACTCCCGGGTAAGGATGGAGTGTGGAACTGAGCTCAGCTAGTTGCATGCACTACATACATCCCATTTCCGGGGGACAGAACAACGGTACTCCCACCAGATAGATGTGCAGGTACGACAGCGTCTGTCCCTGGCTGGAGTGGGAGGGGGGGAGGAACATCCCAGTAGTGTAGGAGCAGTCAGGGGAGGGACTCTGGGCATAGGAAGGAGCCCATTGGGTGCTAGTCACCTGGGCTCGGGTGTCAGAGGAAGTATAAGAGGTGGGCACCATCTTTAGACAGGGTCCTGTTCAGAGGAGAGTCTGTTCAGAGAGGAGCTCAGCCAGAGAGGGCTGAGGGGGAGCTGTGGCTCCGTCTGGGCCCAGCTCCAGAGCCAGGCCTGAAGCAGAGAGAGAAAGAAAAGGGAACACAAGGAAAGGCCCAGAGACGCAAGCAGAGGGAACCCTGAGATCCCACGAGTGAACCAGAACGGGTGAGGGGTTGGCAGAGAAGGGTACCGGATCCCAAGCTGGTGGAGGCAAATCATCCTTAGCCAGAAACCGGAGGTCGTGGTCAAGCTTTGGCACGACCCCTCACCACATCCACCAGGAAGGCACGCCACATAGGGTCAGGAAAACCGGAGAGAGGTTTTGCCCCATAAGGCCCGAGGAAGCCGGACATAGGTGGGTCCCTGGTGAGGACGGCCTGTAGGAAGGACGAGAGGGGAGCTCAGGACCACGCTCTGGAACTGCCTGGGAGTTGGCCGAGTCCCGCACCTGGTGGACGCAGCACGGCTCGGGTGGTCACCCTTGGCCGAAGTGACCGGAGCAACAACTGTGAGTAAAAGCCTTGAAACTGCACCACACGTCTCTGAGCTTCCTTGCTGCACCATCACTACCACTATCATTCACATCTGCTGCCCTGAGGCAATACTCCTCCCGTGGGGAGTCATCCCATCTTCAGCTGCACAAACAACACCAGCCTCAGCGGTCTGCCCTGCAGCGGCGGTTTCATAACCGCAATCCACGGGTGGCGTAGTCGAACATTCTAACATCTACTGCTAAACTCTGCCGCTCAGTTTGACTCCCTGGGCACGGACCGGGTCACCGCCACGAGACTACTACCCCTATCTGATCCGGCTCCGGGTAAGCCACCGTGCGCGCGATGCCGCACGACTCAGGCCCAGGGGCGCGTCAACTTTGGCGTAGTCGGCAGGATCACGTGCCCGCAACCACCGGGTACTGCGTGCCTGAAGAAAAGTTCATATTTACCGTAAAAAGGAGTCTCCCGCCAATTCCAGAGGGTTCCCGCCATCGGACGCCATCACGGGTCGTTTCCCGCCGTTTGCCCGCCATCTGCAGCCTTTTCCCGCCATCCACGGAGTTTCCCGCCATAAGGAGACGATTCCCGCCATCTGAGACGATTTCCCGCCCTGGCAGAGCGGACTCCATTATGGGCGTGCCAGAGGGTGGCAAGAGGCCACCTCCCATCGTGGGCCAGGTCCAGGAATGGCGCCAAAAGCGGAAACCGCCTCCACCAGCAGAGACTGCAATGATAGAAATGTCCATCAGCGTGAGAGGGCTGCCCCTGGAACTGACAATCACTAAGTTGCCCCGGGACCACCCTCAATGGGGGCGGATACAGAACAAAACAGAGAAGATGGGTGCGGCCTGGAGGAGTCTGGACAGATCGCACCCGGAGATGGAGGAAGAGTCAATCAGCACCGACCCTGTGGTCCGGAACATGTTGCAGGCTGCCACCCCGGAAGGCCTGGTGGAGATCCTGGCACAGCTCCCCAGAAATCGGGAGCGTGCACAGACCGCGCTGGAGGCCTTGGCCTGGAAGATGGCCCGGGTACAGCAAGAAGCACTGGCCGAGTGGAGGAGAGAGATGGTCCAGCAGGCTGGAACCCGTCAGCAGAGGATGCCATCCGCAACATGGAGCGTGTCTGCCCCTGAGGATGGTGCAGGAGGAACGGAGGCCGGAGACGACGCCGCGGAGGGAGCCGCAGAGATGGAAGCAGGTAATGGGGACGTCATCACCCCGTGCCCCGTAGCCGTAAGCCTGCCCCAGCTCCCCGTCGCAGAGCCCGAAGTTCCACTCACCGTGCCCGTTGCCGCACCGCCGCTGCTTCCAACTAGGCCTCAAGCGGCAGGAGCCACGGTCGCGCCCTCTGTTACGCCACGCCCCTTGACCCTGAGCGCGGCAAAAGAGGAAGTGCCCCCGGCCTGGTCGCAGGGCCGAGTACCCCCGGGCGCCGCCGTCTCCACAGCGCCCTCTACCTCCACAGCGCCACCGGCCTGGTCGCAAGGCCTGGTGAATCCGGGCGCCGCTGCCCCTCCAGCGCCCTTTTCCCCAAAGGTGCCATACCTGGATCCAAAGAGGATGCCTCCGGCCTGGACGCAAGGCCAAGTACCTCCGGGCGCCGCTGCCCCCACAGCGCCCTCAACCTCCACAGTGCTGCCCCTGGGCGAAGATTTGTTTGCACAACATACCAGCCCGGACGGGCTGCCCTTCGCTTGGCCACCGGAGTACGTCAACCCCCGACTCCGGAAGGAATGGCCTCTGTGTGAGCCTCTGATCCCGGCTCCGGCACCCGCCAAAATTGTTCCGCTCCCGCGGGAGGAGGCCCAATTTGCGTGGGACCCCACCGGCGAAGACCTCATGGGGTTCACCCAAGAGACCCGGGCGGCCGCAGCCCAACGTGAGGAGTGTTGCCGACAACAACTGGAAGTCTTTCAGAGGGAACGGCGAGAGAGGCGGGTCCGCGAGGAGCGGCTGCAGGTCCAAAGCGCGGAGCAGAAAAGCCGGACCCGACGAAACCGCCGTGCGGCCTACGGTCCCCGCGCCACCGGGACTGTAATAAAGTTTCAAATGGAGCACGGCTGGGGCTTTATCCGGGATCACAGAACCCCCGGCGATGTCTTTGTCACCCGCAGGGATGTCGAGTCTCACCTGCCGGAGGGACACCGAGGACGTGACCTCTACCCGGGTGATGAGGTCACCTTCACCCGGCACCAGTGTGCCAAAGGACCATACGCCCTTCACGTGCACCGGTTAACGGAGGAGGAGTTGCGGTATGAGGAAGATCAAGAGGACCCGGACGGGTCTGAAGACTACCCTCAGGAGGAGACAAGGAGAGGACACCGCTACTAAAGGGGAGTAGCATAAGCAGAGTACTGTAGATAAGTTACCCGTATGGGTATTTGACATGTTGCTAATTGGAGTGTGGTCCCCGTTGGGACTAGTGTGGAACTGTTTAAGGGACTGTTTCCTGTGTGCCCCTAATCCCTTACCAGGCTGAGGACTGTGAGCAGCCATTCCCCTATTCCCCACTGGCCGAGGACTGAGAGCGGCCATACCCTGTAAATAGTTGCGCTTCCTAAAGCGCCCCCTTCTGGTTTTATAAAGAACTGTTTTTCTCTAGTGACTGTTGCGCTTTACCTGGTCACAAGTTGCACGGTGGCCAGGGATTGAGGACGTATTAGTCAAGAATGTTTTATATGAAAAGGTTGTATATTATGCTAAAAAAGTTGATATATTTTATATGTAAGTGCACTTTAAAAAAAAAAATTTTGTATGTTTTGTTTTATTCTTTTACAGCCCGAGGACGTGCTGTGGTTTACCAGGGGGGAATGTAGCACCCCGAGGACTCGGCTGCTACAGGGGTATTGCACCTCAAACCAGAGGTGTGGTATTCCACTCCCGGGTAAGGATGGAGTGTGGAACTGAGCTCAGCTAGTTGCATGCACTACATACATCCCATTTCCGGGGGACAGAACAACGGTACTCCCACCAGATAGATGTGCAGGTACGACAGCGTCTGTCCCTGGCTGGAGTGGGAGGGGGGGAGGAACATCCCAGTAGTGTAGGAGCAGTCAGGGGAGGGACTCTGGGCATAGGAAGGAGCCCATTGGGTGCTAGTCACCTGGGCTCGGGTGTCAGAGGGAGTATAAGAGGTGGGCACCATCTTTAGACAGGGTCCTGTTCAGAGGAGAGTCTGTTCAGAGAGGAGCTCAGCCAGAGAGGGCTGAGGGGGAGCTGTGGCTCCGTCTGGGCCCAGCTCCAGAGCCAGGCCTGAAGCAGAGAGAGGAAGAAAAGGGAACACAAGGAAAGGCCCAGAGACGCAAGCAGAGGGAACCCTGAGATCCCACGAGTGAACCAGAACGGGTGAGGGGTTGGCAGAGAAGGGTACCGGATCCCAAGCTGGTGGAGGCAAATCATCCTTAGCCAGAAACCGGAGGTTGTGGTCAAGCTTTGGCACGACCCCTCGCCACATCCACCAGGAAGGCACGCCACATAGGGTCAGGAAAACCGGAGAGAGGTTTTGCCCCATAAGGCCCGAGGAAGCCGGACATAGGTGGGTCCCTGGTGAGGACGGCCTGTAGGAAGGACGAGAGGGGAGCTCAGGACCACGCTCTGGAACTGCCTGGGAGTTGGCCGAGTCCCGCACCTGGTGGACGCAGCACGGCTCGGGTGGTCACCCTTGGCCGAAGTGACCGGAGCAACACCTGTGAGTAAAAGCCTTGAAACTGCACCACACGTCTCTGAGCTTCCTTGCTGCACCATCACTACCACTATCATTCACATCTGCTGCCCTGAGGCAATACTCCTCCCGTGGGGAGTCATCCCATCTTCAGCTGCACAAACAACACCAGCCTCAGCGGTCTGCCCTGCAGCGGCGGTTTCATAACCGCAATCCACGGGTGGCGTAGTCGAACATTCTAACATCTACTGCTAAACTCTGCCGCTCAGTTTGACTCCCTGGGCACGGACCGGGTCACCGCCACGAGACTACTACCCCTATCTGATCCGGCTCCGGGTAAGCCCCCGTGCGCGCGATGCCGCACGACTCAGGCCCAGGGGCGCGTCATATGTGCTCAGAAGACCTTAGGGTATGTGCTCAGGAGACCTTAGGGTATGTACTCAGGAGGCCTTAGGGTATGTGCTCAGAAGACCTTAGGGTATGTGCTCAGGAGGCCTTAGGGTATGTGCTCAGGAGGCCTTAGGGTATGTGCTCAGGAGGCCTTAGGGTATGTGCTCAGGAGGCCTTAGGGTATGTGCTCACTATGCGTTTTTCAAGCGTTTTTGCCGCGGAATTTCCGCAGCGAAAACGCTTAAAAAACGCTTAGTAATACGTGCCCCATGGTCCCCAATGATAATCCGCTTGTGCTGTGCACATGCTGCGGAAATTTCCGCTGCAGATTATCATTGCGGAAAAATACGCAGCATGTCCATTAATTGCCGACATTGACTTGCATTGAATTGCATATTATCCGTGTCAGCACATTTGCACACATGGATATTATGCGATTCAATGTGCGGATGGTAGCCAAGTCTGGAGGAGAGGAGACTCTTATCCAGACCCTGGTACCATAGAAACTGTTAAAAAAAGAATTGAAAATAAAAAATAAAGATTATACTTACCTTCCGATGGCCCCCGGTGTTTTCTCCGCTCCGTCTGGTCTGTTGTATGGGTCATTTAGTCATGTGACAGGACACGTGACCGCTGACGTCGGCGGTCGCGTGACCTGTCACATGACTCGATGACATCATGGCAGGTCCTTTCACACCACCGCAACTTATACAACAGACCAGACGGAGCGGTGAAAATACCGGGGGCCATCGGAAGGTAAGTATAATCTTTATTTTTTAACATTCTTATTCTTTTTTTTTTAACTATTACTTGGTCACACTATATAATAAATCCATGCCGGTTGCATGGATTTATATAGTGTGACCAAGTTGTCAAGCACTCTTCCAAGTGATGCTAAAATCGCTTTGAAAAGCGCTTGATGACCCGCATGCAGAAATGCTTGACAAACACTTCTACCTGGCGGGAAAAACGTATGTAAAATCCGCATGCGTTTTTCCTGCCAGGGAGAAGCGGAAAAAATATGCAGCATTTCTACCTCGTGGGCACTTAGCCTTAGGGTATGTGCTCAGGAGACCTTAGGGTATGTGCTCAGGAGACCTTAGGGTATGTGCTCAGGAGGCCTTAGGGTATGTGCTCAGGAGACCTTAGGGTATGTACTCAGGAGGCCTTAGGGTATGTGCTCAGGAGGCCTTAGGGTATGTGCTCAGGAGACCTTAGGGTATGTGCTCAGGAGACCTTAGGGTATGTGCTCAGGAGGCCATAGGGTATGTGCTCAGGAGGCCATAGGGTATGTGCTCAGGAGGCCTTAGGGTGTGCGCTCAGGAGTAGTGTTGAGCAAATTTGTTCGGCATTTCAAATTCGGGTTTGTGTTCGGGGTTCCGGCTTGTTCGGTCCAAAAAAAATCAGCTCCGCCCACAAACATCCCTGATTTGCCACGCTGTCATGCAGATTTGCGTGACAGCGTGGCAAATCAGAGATGTTTGTGGGCGGAGCCATTTTTTTTTTTGGCGCGAACAAGTCAGAACCCCGAACACTAACCCGTATTTGAAATGCCGAACAAATTCGTTCAACACTACTCAAGGGGCCTCAGGGGGTGTGCATAGGAGGCCTTGGGGCATTTGCACATGACATCTTTTTCGGGCTGGTAAACTCCGTAACCTGAGGAAAAGAGAGAACAAGAGTATAACTGGCGCATGAAAACAATTTTATTAATAATTAGAATAACATTCACAAATCTTTAAATAACATCATAAATACAGACAAAGGAAGTGAAAAGACCAGGGTCTACAGGGCAACAGGACACATAGTCCCAAAATTTTGTACATCATAATGGCAATCAGTGCATATGGAATGTAAACACAGGGGTCACATGCTAGACACCAAAGTATAATAATACATCCAAGTGGAATAGGGAGTCAAACCATATGCCCCTGAAGTCTTACCCACGTCAGGGTCCTGGAGCGCTGCAGATAGAAGTAGTAAGTGGGATGGTGGTAAAAATTGCCTCAACGTAGGTTTCGCTATGTAGTCTTAGAGCTTTATCAAGAGTCTGGGGAGCAGAAGGACCTTTAAATAAGACCATAGAATGGTCACATGTGTTGTCATGTGACCTCTTTATCAAGAGGCTTTATCTTTATCTTTTTCATTAAACTCCGTAACCTGTCTGACAAAGTGCTAAATAAATGCTTAGAAGAATAAACATGGTTAAAAGAAGTGGCCCGACTGCTCTTCAGGTGGCTTCTGCTTGAAAGCCTCTCACTAGTTGATATAGTAGAAGTAACAAAAAATGCAAAAAGTGCTCAGGAAACAATGTAAAAGACGCCGGAGTGTTCTGAAAGCGTCCTGGAGCGTCTTCCTGTGGGTTCGCACATGTCGAAATGTCGTTGTGTGCACATACCCTTGCAATGGCGTGCATGCGGCCGCCACGGATTCCACTACCACGGTGCACAGCACTTCCGCTCTGTGATTTTTGCACCTTTCCGTACGAACGTCGTACATGTCGCATTATGGATCGAGAGACTGAAAAAGGAGCAATTTTTTTTTTCCTCTCCGCTAAACATGAAATCCTGCTTTAATTAGCAAATCCGAAGCTCAGACATTAGGGAGGAAACGCAGAGAAGAAACATAAACATCAAGGACTTGTTAAGTAAATGTAATGTAATTCAGGCCATCTCTTTATTTGATCAGGCTTTAATACTTAGCAGCTCTGTAAGCAAACATTTATAGATCAAATCAAAAGGCTGGCGGAGGAAGCACTCCGGATAAATTAGACGCTAAACTGATTTAAATTGACAGAGATTCGGGGATAACCTTTCCTGGCTAAAAAGCATATCCTATCAGCTGCACACAGATAATTAAATGAATGAGCTCTTTTCTATTGAACAACTGATTCTGAAATTGATAAACTTAATTAATAATTAACTTTTTAATTAAATATCAATTTAAGACAAGTGTGGTAATGTGTCACTTGCATTTAATGTTATGCTACCTTTTCCTCATTTGTGGGGTTTATCTGCTCGGCATTATCAGTCTGAAGAGTAACCCTTTGGGCGTCAAAGGGATCGGGGAGGTTTTTTGAGACTGAAAAGAGCTGCAAAAACGGAATTGTGTAAGTTACACTGGAGATAGGAGAAGGAGGATATCAAAGAGACGCCGCCGACTCCAGACACCATGATCGGGATATTCTTCTCCGCATGGAATTGTGTGAAGTGTTAGCACTGATAGTTGGTTGTGGGATCACTCCAGTAATTGCCACTTGGTGGCTTGGTAGTTTTCTCTGTCCCCTTGAAGCACATCTGCCATAGGTTTATCCAACCGGAGCACCTGAAATCTGTAGGATTTCCTTAGGATAAGTTCAGCTGAGCTTTGTGGACCAGTTACGTCTGCGGTCCATGTGAAAAATAGTCCACGATCGCTAGCACGTAGGCTATCCGTATTCCTTGTTTTGTCCATTGACTGAAAATACGCTCATGTGAACTTATCCTAATGCAAAGTGTAGCTTCTTGAGCAACAGTATCCATCCTGAGGTTCATCATTATTGCTGCCATCATACGCGGTCCCCAACTATTTGGTCAAGGATATTCTTCTGTGTTACACAAAGCGGGCTGACACAGTGAGGTGGATCCTCTAAGCCCAAGTTACAGGTGGGTACATGGGCGTCGGTGCAGCAGGCGGGTGGGAAACAGCTAGCAGAGTTACTAGAAGCCACAGGTGGACACGTCGAAACCAAAAACCAAAACCAAACCAAAAGTCTTAAGAATCCTGGAAGCCGCAAGTGGACAGGAGACGTCCTGGAAGCCGCAAGTGGACAGGAGACATCCTGGAAGCCGCAAGTGGTCACATAGAAACAAGCAGAAAGTATTAAAGGGGTCCTGAAAGCCGCAAGTGAACAGGAGACATCCTAAAAGCCACAGGCGGACATGTAGAAGCAAACTGAAAGTCTTAGGACTCATACCCATATGTGAGAAAAAAAACGTTCCGATATCTGGACCGAAAAAACGGACGAGTGTCATGCGAGTGCTAGACGATTTTCTCACCAAGCATTTGTATGGGCATAATGGTAATTAGGGTTTAATTTAGAATATTAAAGGAGTCTGTGTGTTTATTTCAAATAAATTATTTTATTCTGGGTGTGGGTGTTTTTATTTCACATTTTACCCTCATTATGGGGTTAGTAATGGGGGCGTCTTATAGACGCCTCTCCATTACTAACCTGGGCTTGATGTCAGCTGGCATTATAAGCTGACATCAACCCCAGCCCTATAACCCCACTGCCACCGCTATAGGGCAATTGGCAGAGCGGAGGCGAAGTGCCAGAATTGACGCATCTTATGGATGCGCCAGTTCTAGGGGGGCTGAGGGCTGGTGTTTCTAGCCTCGGAGGGGTCCAATATTCATGGCCACTTCCTAGCCTATTAATATCAGACCCAGCTGTCTGCATAGCCTTTGCTAGCTGTTAAAATAGGGGGACCCCATGTCATTTTTTTGGGGGTCCCCCATTTTAATAGCCAGTAAAGGCTAAGTATACAGCTGGGGGCTGATATTAGTAGCCTGGGAAGCTTGGTGGCTATTACTACCTTCCCAGGCTAAAAACATCGGCCCCATCTGTCTGCTTAACCTCTGCTAGAGAATAAAAGTACGGGATACCCCACGCCATAATGACAAGTACAGTAAGCAACACAGTCACTGTACTAATTATATGTCACTGACGTCTTTCTATCCATTCTGTGTGTGTATAGTTATTCTCTCTATATTATCGGGTACCGCGGTAATTTTACTGTATGTGGCTGATGAATTGTCGGGTTTCAAGGAGACGGGCACGTGAAAATCAGAACGGCACTCGCATGGTCCAGGTGCCGTGTGATTTTTTTCACGCGCCCATTGACTTGCATTGGCGAGTCTCGTCTGAGATACGTTGGCCACTCGCAGCATGCTGCGATTTTTTTCTCAGTTCGATTTCAGCAGAGAAAAAAAATCACAGATGAGATGGCACTCATTGATTAACATTGGTCCAAGTGCAATCCGATGTTTTATCGGGTTGCATTTGTCCGTTTTCCTCACATATGAGTATGAGCCCTTAAAGGAGTTCTGGAAGCCGCAAGCGGACTGGAGACGTCCTGGAAGCCGTAGATGGACAACATAGAAGCAAAGTCTTAAAGCAATACCAAGACTCAGCTGTGTGTCTCGGGAGCCTTATATAGGCCTAGGAAATACAACACATGAGAGCACGCCGGGCTACTTTCAAAGCCCAATATGGAGCACAAGAAAATCTAACAGACTGGGGCATATGAGTAACATTTTGTGTCTGTTGACCGCTTACATGTCGAGACGTAGTGGTAGAGTGAGTGAGTATTGATGGTCCACGGTGAGTTCATCCTTAGGATCCAAGTCAGATAGGAGTCTCCTCACCACTTTCTGATAGTCCAGTAATGAGTGGATGTTGGTGCACTGCAGAGGTGGCAATGCACGAGAGCGGCTGCCATCATTGTAGTGTATGGAAGTCCCCTGCGGACACAGACAGAAGAGGCCCATCTGCAAGAACAGCATATGGGGCTTTTTTCAGCCCAATATTGTATCTATGACAGAAGCTTCTTGCTACTTTGGAGGTGTTTGTGGCCCCTTTACCTCCTGAGCCCAGGTTGCACCGATGATATCTCTTCCCCTGATTGAAGTAGTGAAACACTCGGCCGAGTTAAATACTCAGCTAAAATAGAGAGCGACTTCCTTCCCTGATAGGTAATGCTTCCATATCCAGGACTCCTATGTGATATCAATGGTCTATACTTTCTATATGTTGTAAAAGTCTTAAATGTTTATGCCAGTGTCGTAATTTGAAGTTCGTGGACCCCAATGTAAAGTCGTCAACAGGGGCCCCGACTATCATTGATTGTTTAATATTATTCTCATATGGGACAAAAATACTTTTTTGAGGCCCCCCTGCTCCCGCTATAGTGACTCCCCTTTTTATTGCTGCCCTTGGGATTGGTTCCATCTTTTAGTTTAAACATTGGGCCAGGGAAAATATATATTCTTGTACCGTGTTAGCCAGTATCAACTAAGCAATGTGCCCCTCAGACTTGTGAGGCCATCATAACACTGGACCTAGTCACAGGACAATAAAACCTTCACACTCCTTATCTATTAACTGCTAAAATATTTATAGCCAGAACTGTTTATCTCTTCCATAATAACTCTGCTTTCCATCACCTGTCTTATCTATTGCGTTATTTTTGTGTCTTATTGTGTATAAATATGTGACTCTTCAGATTTTGTCTTATACTATGCCTGATGAAGAGCCCTGAGTAGTCTCGAAAGCTTGCAATTTGTTACCATCTTTAAAGTTAGCCATGAAAAGGTATCAACCACTGAGGACTCTCAAATCTTAATATTTTGAGCCAGAAAATGTTGTGCATTCCCCGTTCCTGAGCTCTCTCTCACTTCCAGAGGAGCGTGGCCCAGTGGCCCACGGCATCTTAAGTCCTGCAGGTCCTCCTGTTATGATCTGCAACAAGGAAAGATAGGGGAAAGCTGTCCCTACAGTAAGACTAAGCTGAATCCCTACGATGTAGCGGGGCTGCCTGTTCCTAGCGAACAGACCCGCCTTTGTCCTCGGCTAGTCTGAACGAAGACCTATAGCATAAGGAGAGGGGTCCCTAAAAGAACTAAGGACTGGGACAAAAATGACACAGAGAAGTTGTTGCAGAACACAAAAAGACAAACTGACAAAAAGGTACTAGAGGTCCCAGAAGGACCAAGCGAACTGACAGAGAAAGGCACCGAAGCACATGGCTAGAGAAACAGTCAAACACTGAAGTCCAGCACAGCCAAAAGGGCGGAGCTGGAATATAAAGGCAGATGGTCATGTGACCGCAAAACACAAGATGGAAAAAAAACAAACAGGAGGGTTCTAACCCCTCCGTCGGTGAAGCATTTATACCATGCACTTGAAGCTATAAGTTTGTGTTTTGCTATGTGAATGGATACGATTTCCCTCCATTGTTGTAGAACATGTTACATAACAAGAAAGTATAAAAAATGAAACCAACGACTGCAAATAAAAAAAAAAAAAATTGGGCTACATACAATTGTACAGTGGGTGTGATTGGTGAATGTATGTGGGCAGACAGCTGCATACATCCGGGCCGTGCTTCAGGCAGGACGCTTTTCACCAAATATTATTGCCAAATTTGATTTGCACTAAGGCCGGGTCCACACAGGCGTATTCCACGGTCCATATATAGGCTGCAATGCCCAGACTGACCGTGGGTTTCCCGACCTGAATATAGACGCATATAAAGCTGTAAATTGGGGTCCGGAGACCCTCGGTCATTCCGGGCATTGTGGTCCATATACGGACTGTGAAATACGCCCGTCTGAACCCGTCCAAAAAGTGATCAAGCTGATGTGTTATGTTAGACCGATCCCCTTTTTTCCTCCATACATGTGTCTGCACATCGCGGGGACATTAATTTCTACTAATATTCTGTTTGTGCAAAAAATAAAAATAAATTGACATCTGTTACATGCTGATAAACATTCAGAAAATAAACCGTTCCCCATTAAGTATCCGGATAGAATACAAATGACAGAAGTAACAAGCGCTCGGCACCACCACGAACGACGCGTTTCCAGCGCTTGTCACGTGCGCGGCTAATTATTATTAATCTGTAAAACCTTGTGTAGAGTGTCAGCTTTTTGCAGCACAAATTCCTACTTGATTGTTGTTCTTTCTTTTTTTTCCCCTCATCTAATTAATTCCTACCAATTAATATTAGGTACGGATTTATGTGCTGACGAATGTGTAATATTGGAACATGATATTTATGACGGTTTTCTGTTATCTCTGGAACCCGCAGTGTTTTTACATGTTCTGTTGCTTTTTTTTATGAATACATGTGATTACTGCTGTTGCTCGAGGTTAGTGAGACCGTTCATTACAATGTGGCCATGTTATCCTGTTTACGGAGCCTCCTCACCTAGCTGGTGACACCGGCCACCCTGAGCCACAGCAGCAATTCACCGAATCATTTTTTTCCTCCATTGTGATCAGGAGCGCACTGCCCCCTGCCAAGCCGGAAGTGGAGAGTCAGGGGAGCTGTGTGCTCCTGATTGAGAACATGAGACAACCCCTTTAAACAGGGTTGCTTTGTGCTATTGTGCCAGCCCCTGAGCATTATAGAGAGGAAGCCCCCCATTTCAAGACCCCTCTCTAGTAGCCATATTGGGCAACCATGACAGTATTTGTGATCACTGCATGAGTTCATTACCAAGGTGAGCAGTTGGTGGACCCTCAGTGAATTGCTTACTTATGGAGTGTGTTGTCCATTTGCAATAAATTCTTGTTGCACCTGGCTATAGATATTAGAGAAGAGTCAGGCGGCCGAGGATGGCTATCCAATGCTCGGACTGGCTGTCGGCTCTCCTGACCCGAGCGTGACAGCATGTATTTCTATGTAGCCATCGCGCTCAGGTCGGGAGAGCCGCCAACTAGTCCAAGCATTGCGTTGTGATCCCTGTCCAAGTTATATGGCTGTTTGACTCTTCCCTTAGTTATATATCGGCCGAACCTGCCTATTTTAGCCTGACCAGGTGATTATCTACTTCCCTCACGGCAGATGTCTGCAGAAATAAAGATGGAGTAGATGGTTTTCAACATGCCTAATCCTTTTGTTTTCACAGGAGATAAGCTACAGTCTGTAGGGTCCAATAGCTAGTTGCTCCTCTCTTCCCATTAAAAACGCATGCATGCTCATCTGGAGTGAGCGTTAGTGTGTACGGAGAGGTCAGGAGAGTATTCACACAACTATCTAAGGTGCATGATCAGGTTTAACATAAGATATACTCTTAAAGGGGCTGTCCACTGGTAGACAACCATAAATAAATCTATACTTACCTTCTGGACCGGCGTCGCTTCTGCGATGTTGCAGCAGTTATTCCTGATGGTCACAACTAATGGAGCTGTGAGCACTGCAGCTGATATCCGTCCGTCGATTGGCTGCAGCAGTGACATAATAATATCAGGTGACCACCTGGAATTGCAGGAGTCATGCCAGTCCAGGAGGTAAGTATATGTGTCTTTTTCTGAGAAGTAAAGAAGGGGTTGTCCAGAAGTGGACAACCCCTTTAAATTTGCCTAAGTTTTATTGCATCCCTTTAAAGTCTCCCAGTCTTATCATCTGCTCCTGGTTTGTAGTATGACCTTCATTTTCCATCCCTAAATCCTTCTGATTCCCTGATTATCCCTTTATATATTCGGGTAAGGTGCGGTGAAGAATTGGACTTTCCAGTTTCCAGCAGTCGACTCTTCGCTTCCTGAAAGTCTTGATGACGTCGAGCTCATAAGCAGCAGATGTGCAGGAAGCGATGAGTTACAGGTTCGCCTCCACTGGATGTCGTAACTTTTAAGTGGAACTCGCTGTGCAATAAAAGAGACCCTCAGATAAATCAGTAGGGAAAAACAACAATATTCTGGCTGCATTCGGTTTCCAGTAAATTTTTCAATCCATCACTCAATGGCCGAAGCATTTAAAAAGGTAATAAGCACAAAACTTCTGCAAATGATGCATAAAACGAACAGGATTTGTCAATGGATGTGTGACACCCCAGGGGTCTGGTTGCCACAGTGATAGAGATATTACGTCTGAGAGCAGGTGGGAGGTCCTTTGGTCAGGGATCCTGTGCATGCCACACCTCCTGCCCAGTCTTGGGAGGGGAAGGACTTCCCCTATATAAACCTGGGGCTGAGGCAGGGTAGAGAGTTCGGAGAGGAGAAGACAGGGAGCAGAGCTGCTCTATGGGCTCTGCTCCACAGGCAGGCCCTGTCCAGGGGCCTGAGCCTGGAGTCAAGGAGAGTAGAGACAAGAAACAGTCACAGGAAGAAACAGCAGAAGCTCAGTGGGAGCAATACTACTACAAGTCAGGGGCTGGCAGCTGCAGAGCTCGCCCTGACTGAGAAGCTTTCTTACCGGACCCGGCGTCCGAGGCTGTGGGGACTAACTCTTACCCAGCAGCAGAAGCCGACCGGCAGGGGATTTCAGGTCCTCAGGCCCAGAAACCCGAAGGCACGGTCACACGCGTGGGACCAGCACCGCCATCGTGGAGCGGAAGCCATTAGAAGGCCCCGAGTCACCGGCCATACGGGTGAGCACCACACGGTACACTCAGGGACGTGGGCTACTTATATCCGCTTCTAGCAAGGTAGCCAGAAGAGTACAGTCAGTTTGGGAGGCCTACAACTCCGCCTGGCCAGGGGAGATCCCATCTGCTCAAGGACTGACCAGGCCCCGTTCACTAGCAAGTACTCCGGGAGGGTCTATCGTTGTTACCAGTAAAGACCCTGAATTACACCGCACCGTCTCTGAGTGGTTCCTGCTACCCCCATCATCCACATCTGCTGCCCTGAGGCCATACCCCTCCCGTTGGGGGTTATACCATCTACGCTGCACCATCCATCCACCGGCCTCAGCGGACTGTCCTGCAGCGGCAGCTCCATAGCTGCATTCAACGGGTGGCGTAGTCGTCCTGCATCTACCGCTGTTACATCGCCGCTCAGTTTGACTCCCTGGGCACGGACCGGGTCACCGCCACGAGACTACAACCCTCAAGAGATCCGGCTCCGGGTAAGCTCCCGCGTGCGCAACGCAGCGCGACACAGGCCCAGGGGCGCGTCAACTTTGGCGTAGTCGGCAGGATTTCGTGCCCGCAACCACCGGGTACTGCGTGCCTGAAAAAGACTGTTCAAACTTACCAGTGGTGAAGATTCCCGCCATCTGTGAAGATTCCCGCCATCCGTGGAGTTTTCCCGCCATCCGGCGCCATCTTCTGCCTTCTTCCCGCCATCCGAGGAGTTTTCCCGCCATCCGGCGCCATCTTCTGCCTTCTTCCCGCCATCCGAGGAGTTTTCCCGCCATCCGGCGCCATCTTGGAGACGCCGCGCGGGAAGAAGAGGGGCGTGGACTCCGAAAGCGCGCGAGAACTGAAGCCCCGCCTCACGTCCGGACGTTGCGTAAGGTCCTGGAAGGAGCCCAGCAGACGCCGACGTCACAGGAGCGCGACGCCAGGTCCTCTACCCCGACGATTGACTGCGGAGCCGCGGCCTACGGAAGAGGATCTCCGGAAGGTAGGCCACGGTCCACTAGGGGAGAGGAGGACACCAGGAACGGACAGCAAGATGGCGGACCGGCAGCAGACTAAGCTGCCCAGCATCGGCAGTGCCCCAGTCGTCGCCGGCCCCGACCAGCGCCGGGAGAAGACGCGTGACGCAGGAGCAGTCGCGGGAGCAGGTAAGAGGAGTCTCCCTGTCCCGGACGCTGCCAGCGTCAGCCTGCTCCCGGGCCCCCTGGTGGAGCCGCCGATTCCGGGCGCTGCAGACACCGACCTGCTCCAGCCCCCGCAACAAGCCCTGCGGCCAAGCCCTCCAGCCCTGGGCACTACCACCACCAGCCCGCGCCCAGGCCCAAAGTTGCACCCTCTGACCCCGGGCGTCATCAACGGCGACCCTCTCCACGCCTGGTCGCAAGGCCTGAACTCCCCAGGTGCAAAAGGACTGTACGCCCTCCACGTTAACCAAGGAGGAGCTGCAGTACTACCAATACGAGGAAAGCCAAGAGGACCCGGACGGGTCTGAAGCCTACACACAAGAAGGAGCAGGAGGATGCTGTTACTGAAGTACGGTAAAGTGGAACTGTACATAGTTACCCGTAGGGGTACTTGTGTTGCTAATTAAAATATGGTCCCCGTTGGGACAAGTGTGAACTGTTCCCGTGTGTCCCCTATCCTTAACCAGGCTGAGGACTGTGAGCAGCCATCCCATCTCCCCACAGGCTGAGGACTGTGAGCAGCCAATCCTTATCCCCACTGGCCGAGGACTGAGAGCGGCCATATCTTGTAAATATTTTGTGTTTCCAGTTATTTTTAGGAGTCCTTGGTGGATTTACCGGGAATCCTTTGTACAGTTAGTGGAGCGTAACCCAGGATGGACTAAAAGACTGTTAAGGACTCGGGGTAGGACAGACCCCTACCTGGTTACGTCTCCCTGTTTTGGTGAAATGGACACCTTGCTTTCTTCAAAGACTGCACCCGGTTACGGACACGCCGTGACCAGCTTTATGCGTTTCCTTATTGTAATGTTATTGTTTATACTTTGTTATGTTACAAAAATATGTTTAGTCCCGGAGTACTAAATTTCACTAGGGGGGAATGTGACACCCCAGGGGTCTGGTTGCCACAGTGATAGAGATATTACGTCTGAGAGCAGGTGGGAGGTCCTTTGGTCAGGGATCCTGTGCATGCCACACCTCCTGCCCAGTCTTGGGAGGGGAAGGACTTCCCCTATATAAACCTGGGGCTGAGGCAGGGTAGAGAGTTCGGAGAGGAGAAGACAGGGAGCAGAGCTGCTCTATGGGCTCTGCTCCACAGGCAGGCCCTGTCCAGGGGCCTGAGCCTGGAGTCAAGGAGAGTAGAGACAAGAAACAGTCACAGGAAGAAACAGCAGAAGCTCAGTGGGAGCAATACTACTACAAGTCAGGGGCTGGCAGCTGCAGAGCTCGCCCTGACTGAGAAGCTTTCTTACCGGACCCGGCGTCCGAGGCTGTGGGGACTAACTCTTACCCAGCAGCAGAAGCCGACCGGCAGGGGATTTCAGGTCCTCAGGCCCAGAAACCCGAAGGCACGGTCACACGCGTGGGACCAGCACCGCCATCGTGGAGCGGAAGCCATTAGAAGGCCCCGAGTCACCGGCCATACGGGTGAGCACCACACGGTACACTCAGGGACGTGGGCTACTTATATCCGCTTCTAGCAAGGTAGCCAGAAGAGTACAGTCAGTTTGGGAGGCCTACAACTCCGCCTGGCCAGGGGAGATCCCATCTGCTCAAGGACTGACCAGGCCCCGTTCACTAGCAAGTACTCCGGGAGGGTCTATCGTTGTTACCAGTAAAGACCCTGAATTACACCGCACCGTCTCTGAGTGGTTCCTGCTACCCCCATCATCCACATCTGCTGCCCTGAGGCCATACCCCTCCCGTTGGGGGTTATACCATCTACGCTGCACCATCCATCCACCGGCCTCAGCGGACTGTCCTGCAGCGGCAGCTCCATAGCTGCATTCAACGGGTGGCGTAGTCGTCCTGCATCTACCGCTGTTACATCGCCGCTCAGTTTGACTCCCTGGGCACGGACCGGGTCACCGCCACGAGACTACAACCCTCAAGAGATCCGGCTCCGGGTAAGCTCCCGCGTGCGCAACGCAGCGCGACACAGGCCCAGGGGCGCGTCAGATGGATGTGAAGTCTCCCTAGGGAATCATGCACACAGCCATACAGATCCTTAGGGGCTCGCCTATAGCCAACATTCATCACCTATACACAGGATAAGAGAGAAATGTATTTCCAGGGACCCCACTATTCACGAGAGCAGGGGGCACATTTCCACGCCATTCAAAGTCTATCGAACTGATGGAAATAGTTGGTCCATAGACATTTTCGGGAATTGGGAGTCCCAGTAATCATATGGATAGACAGATGATAATTTGTGTTTTTGGGCTAACCCCTGGTGGTGACCTACATGATCCTTCTGTAGTATATCGTCTGTTATTTTATTGAGGCTGCCGAACATCCAATGGTTATGGTGGCGCCCCGATTCTCCAGCAACGTCAGATGCCGGGAAAATAATTGCCATAATATTTCAACACATCTGATCCTTTTGTTTTTAAGAGCGATCAGCCATTGGCAGAAGTGTTGGCACCCATCCACATGGGCACGCTTGGCCGAGGACATGTGGGTGGATGGCAAAGAACAGCTGTTGACCAAGCCAAGCATTCATCTTAAACTTATGGCAGCAGCTCTACTCATCAGAACTGACCTCACAAAAAAAACCTCATAGTCACCTAAGGGAATGTGGACATGGAGTTTCTGGAGCAGAAACTGCCTACGTGAGTCTTTTTGCTGATTTTTTTAGATGAAACTAAGCAGAACCTTCAAGTTTTTAGAAGAACTTTGCATTTTTGAGGAGGTTTTGAAGAGTTTCCATTCTTAAAAACTGCTTGAAAAACTCTCCAAATCCTCCTCAAAAACTTGGGAGTTTCCGCTCAGTTTCAAAAAACCTAAAGGGTTTTTCCAGGACTATTTTTTTTTCATGGGCCTAAGAACGTACAGGCAGGTAGTTACTAATTACCTGACTGTTGTGCCGGCACCGATCTCAATTCTGTGGCTTCCGGTGACCTCACGTTGACAGAGCCGAGGCTTCTTTTACACTTTGCTCTGTTGACGGGGCGTGACTGTCGACGTCATGCTGATAGACATCAGACTTCCCACAATGCAGCTGTCAATCAGCATAATGTTGGCAGTCCCAGCCCATCGACAGAGCAGAGCGGAAGAAGAAAAGCTGCTCGGTTGACGTCAAGCAGCAAAATCGCCGTCCGGAGTGGTCCGTGATCGCTCTGAGCCGGTGGCAGGCAGAACAGGCAGGTAGTTAGCAAATACCTACCTGTCAGTTCTTAGCCCCATGAAAAAAAAAAGTCCTGGACAACCCCTTTAACAAAAAGACTCTGCACATACCCTGAGTTTGATATAGTAGAACTGTGGGTGTCGTATCCATATTATGGACCCTAAAATGGGCCCATTTTTCTGTCTTTTATCGAGCACTCGTTCACAATGCTGATGTCACATCACTGGCAGTCAACTATTTCTCTGCTGCTTTCCTGGTGCCAAGGTCATGAGAACCCTTTAAGAACTTTTTATATTTTTTATTAGCAAATTAAGTAACACGTATAATTGGCATTTTCAGGTGATGTTACAAAGGGTTGGTGCAGGGTTAGGAACATTTTGCAGGAAACAAGCCTTCCTCCCACTCCAGCCTTTCCCTGATATAGCTGATTTATTTGGCAGCTCTACCGCAGATATTACACATTACGTCATGTCATCACATTCCAGTTTCATCCACCCAAGTATTTGTTCTTTTTTTTTTTTTCCTACACAGCAGTTGTGATTTTTCAACACAAGCAACAAAGTTTAGCCTTGATCATATTATTAATCAGCAGCAGCGCTGAGAGGTTGCAGAGTCAGACACCCCCTTTAATTCACTGGGTAATGTTTATCCCTGGAGCATGTTATGTATATTTTGCTCTCGCTGGTGTTATCTTATAAATGTGACTGTGTAATGATACCAATTCTTGGTTCCTTTGAGTTTCTGCCAGGAAAGCACTTATATTGGGATATTGTTGTGTTGCTTGGCTTGAGCATCACATAATGTTTTACTAGCAGCTCGCGTTCATCCTGTTTTACTGATGTCTGTCGGGTGTGGGGGGGGGGTGCATACATTTTTACTAGGAGAAAACTTGACCTTGCTGGATTGTAAATGTGGCCACCAGCGGTCCTTATTGTAAGGATTGTAGCAGAGCCAGGTAGGACAGGGTTAAGTCTTAGCTCTGCAGGATTTGATTAGATGCACCTGCCTAGATTACTAGAACCAGTGCCTGTGGTCGCTAGGTGCCAGTCTGCTGGATGTTGAGCAGAGTCGAGTGTGCTGCTGGTGAGTGACAAGCCAAAATGTGAGCTGTAGCTGAGAGAGACATGACAGGATCTCTCTGAATGGAGACTGCATGGGTCAGCTAGGAAAGCTGAGCAGTCTGTGTGTTGGAGCTGCAGAGAAACATGTGGAAGCTGCAGCCTGTTCAGTGTGAATTGTGTTTGGAGTTGAACACTTCATTTTGGAGCTGGAAGATCAAGCTGAATGTGATACTGAGACATGGTGCATTGTGGGATTGTGACTCTTCTGTGTATAAAGTTTGGTCCAGAAGAAAGGACTGTAATCTGTCCGGATCAGCCAGCACTGACATATGTGCCCTGCTAAGTGAACGATTTATTTGCTCTGATACTTTTGTGCCCAGAAGAGGCTGTTTTTGGTTTAGAATTTCTTTGAGTTTTATTAAAGCAATAAAACTGCACCTGTTTGGACCAAACCGCACTGCTTGTGTGAACACTACCTAATGCCTACCTGAGAGCGCGAATCTCTACAAGATGCAAATATTGTTTCTGCCTTTCAAAAGCATCTGTAAGAATAGCGAGCGCTAGTGACGTCTTACACCTTACATCCCAAAGTGGATGAGAACTGAAATGCATCAATTCTAAATATTTGCTCACAGTTACATAGTTAAAGATGATCAATCACTTGCCATAAATGTTGCTGTTTTTTTTATCCTGATGTAAATGCCGCTGTTCTCCTGAATCCGGAGATGTTTTTCTTTTGCTCCTGCTTCTCTCCGTTCCTGAGATATGGCCTTTTCTTATCTGTCTATAAATCTAGTCTTCTTAGGCAAGTGGGTGTGGTTATCAGCTCTCCTTGAGGACCACTCCCAGTTGACTAACAAGACTAGATACAGGAAAAAAGGGGCCATATCTCAGGAACGGAGAGGCGCAGGAAAAAAACAAAAATATTGCCGGATTCAGGAGAACAGCGACATCGACTCCAGGTAAAAAAAATACATATTTATGACAAGTGATGGATCATATATATTTTTTTTTACCTGGTGTAAATGCTGCTGTTCTCCTGAATCCGGTGATGTTTTTCTTTTGCTCCTGCTCCTCTCCGTTCCTGAGATAAGGCCTCTTCTTCCCAGTCTATAAATATAGTCTTTTTAGGCAAGTGGGCGTGGTTATCAGCTCTTCTTGAGGACCACTCCCAGTTGCCTAAAAATACTAGATACAGAGAAGGGGCCGTATCTCAGGAACGGAGAGGAGAAGGAAGAAAAGAAAAACATCGCCGGATTCAGGAGAACAGCGGCATTTACACCAGGTAAAAAAAAATACATATTTATGGCAAGTGATGGGTCCTTATTACTGCGGATGGAAAAAGAAAACGCAACCGATGAATGAGAAAAGACATGAATGAAAGGAAAAGGTATAGGTAACCTTTAGAAATTTGTAACTGAAAATTGCAATGTCTGACAGCTGTTCCCTAACACGCTCCTCCCCAGCATGCTGGGAGTTGTAGTTTTACAACAGTGATAAAGAGATATTAGGGGTGACTCTGTTTAAACCTGAATGACTCCCATAGTAATTATTTATGACAAATCAAATAGATTCAAAGGAAATCAAAGAGTAGACGCAAAAAAAGCAAAGAAGTATTATTGATTGTTTTGATATTTTGAAAGGTTTAATTACTATTTGTATTTTATGTCTATAATACGTATCAATCGAAGTTTAATGACTAAGGGTATGTGCACACGATGCAGAAATGCTCAGGATTTTTTCCTGAGCGTTTCTGCATCTCTCTGGCAGGAAAAAACGCATGCGGATTGTACATGCGGTTTCCTGCCAGTGACATGCGGATGTGAAGCGTTCTTCACTTTCATTTCCGCATGCGGGTTGACAAGCGCTTCCCAAGCGATTTTAGCATCACTTGGAAAGTGCTTGTCAACTTCACACTATATAAATCCATGCAACCGGCATGGATTTATATAGTGTGTGATGTCAAAAAATAAATCTATACTTTACCCTCTGATGGCCCCCGGTGTCCTGCTTCATCGGTCCCGGCTGCCGGCAGTGAAGACTGTAGGACCTTCCGACGTCAGCGTCACGTGACCCGTCACATGACTCTGACGTCAGCGAAGGTCCTTCTTCATTCAACCGCGAAGTGCGCGGGAAGCCGGCAGGACGCAGCGCGGGCCGTCAGAAGGTGAGAATATATATATTTTTTATTTTATTCTTTTTTTTTAATGGTACCTGGGTCTGGATGAGAGTCCTCTCATCCACACCCGGGTACCATCCGCACATTAGACCGCATGAAAAGCGCATCAACATATACAGTGATGCGGATTCCATGCGGTCTAATGCAAGTCAATGGCGGCAAAAGAGCAGCGTTTCCGCAAAATTAATTGACATGCTGCGGATTTTTGACCGCAGCGTTTACGCTGCGGAAAAATCCGCATCATGGGCACAGCACATGCGGATTTCCATTGGGGAACATTGCTGCCCTTCTACCATGCGTTTTTCATGCGTTTCCGCGGCGTTTACGCAACTGCAAAAACGCCGCGGAAACGCATGAAAAACGCATCGTGTGAACTCAGCCTAAATCTACATTTTTTTTAACTCGATCATGTAATTTCTTATCTTTTGTCCCTTTTTTTTAATCAAGCAGTTATGTGATAAAAACAAATGATTATTCACATGAATAATATCACTGATCATGAGGACGGCTGCAGACACACAGATAACGTGGCCGATACGCGGACAGATAATCATCTGATGATCTGCGCCGCTCTGATAGCGGAGCCATTCTTCCTCACTGACACTTTGCATTTTGTATCAGAGCATCAAATATTGGGTGTAATTTCTCCTGAGGGCTCGGCTGTCCCCCGGGCAGAATTCCTGAACACCGATCTCCGAGGCTTGTCCAGTGTAATAGAGAAGGCGATGAACCGAGGTCCTGTGCTAGGGGCTGTGACTGCCCCACTATTAGGCTGTGTTCACACGCAGTGTATTTTTCTGCAGAAAAGAAACTGCATTGTACAGTACCATCAAAAGCTTTCAGATTTCAGAAATCCTGCGTACACGCTTGTTTATTTTTCCTGATTGAATTCGAAAACTGTCAATTCTTTCAGCATTTTTGCAGCAGTTTTTCACTAATAAAAAGCAAGGAGAATGTCCAAAAAAAATCCCGCAGCAAACAGGTTTTGCTACATTTTCCCAGTGGTTTTTTTTTTTGGGTGAATAAAAGTAATAAAAAACACACACACTGAGCTGGAGTTTGAGTTTCTTATACATGCAGCATATAAAAGCATGTTCACATTGACCATAAAACAGACAAAACCTACAAGAAGCAAAAAGGAGTATAAACCCTGCTGTAACTAAATAAGTAAAAAGCAAAAGTGCATTTAAATAACATAGGGTTCTTAGTAAGACTGTTTTTGATCAAAAAAGTATAAAAGCCATCCCACAACGGCAAGGTGACCCTATTTTGGATGGTTCTACACTGTCTAATATTAAAACCTTACCATGTGTCAGAAGTGACCTGTGTCCTGTATCCTTCGGGACCCAGTCCTTTGTCTTCCCTTATTCACACAGGTCACTTCTGACAGATGGTAAGGTTTCAATATTAGACAGTGTAGGATCGTCCCGAGTATGGTCACCTTGCCGTTGTGGGATAGCTTTTATACTTTTTTGATCAAAAACAGTGTTACTAAGATCCCTATGTTATTTAAATGCACTTTTGCTTTTTACTTATTTAGTGTCATGCAAGGTGTGGGAAAGACTAAGGGAAGAGGGGGAAGAAGCCCAAACACTAATGATAGGGGGAGTGGAGACCCCTAGGCAAATCTAATATCACCCTGCCTACCCTACCATCCCTATATAGGTTCCACACCTATCACTGAGCAGGACCCTAAGCCCTGGATGTCTCTAGAGCTTGGCCTTAGATAGGAAGGGGGAGGGGTAAGGACTGGTCAGGCTCCACTAAAGACAACAAGGTAGACAAACAAGGGGGAAAAACTTAGCTTGAGCAGACACCAGAGAGATAATGGCAACTGTCCTCCAAGGGCACCAGACAAAAAGCTAGGCGACTGCTAGTGCTCTAAGCCTGCACAAAGGTAGAAAGAAGTATCACCCACGATTCCCTGGAGCAAACTGAGTGCTTTTAACTTCCAGGCAAGGGTGTGTCAATCAGCAGCAGGAGGGGGGTCGCCGCTGGGTCCAAAAGGAAGAAGAATTAAGAAGGTGTCTGTAATGCCAAGCGCAGTGACCTTCTACAGCCAGATCCAGAGCGACTGTCTATTACCCCTGACACACCCGTGACATTTAGTTACCACAGGGTTTATATTCCTTTTGCTTCTTGTAGGTTTTGTCTGAATAAAACTAATGTTTAATTTGCCATCACTGGTGTCATGTGTCGCCTTTTGTATAATTTCATAGATCTTTCCATTTTAGGGCTACACTGCACATGTTGCTACATTATAACACAACACATCCCATAACACAAAAATAGGATCTTCCCTTTTTATTTATGTAACTAAGATTATTCTTAATTCTAATTTGCATTTGACTTTACCCCACAGGGTTTATTCATCTTAATTCCCAATAGAATATTTGGGTCCTGCAGCGTGTTTCGTATACTCTTTTTAAATTGCTATGTGTCATATTGCCAGATATCACATTCTAATAATGACATGAATAAGTGTGACACCCCAGGGGTCTGGTTGCCACAGTGATAGAGATATTACGTCTGAGAGCAGGTGGGAGGTCTCTTGGTCAGGGATCCTATGCATGCCACACCTCCTGCCCAGTCCTGGGAGGGGAAGAACTTCCCCTATATAAACCTAGGGCTGAGGCAGGGTTAGTGAGTAGAGAAGAAGTAGAGACAGAGAAGCAGATATAGGAAAAGAACATCAGGAGCTCTGTGGGAGCAGTGCTACAAGGAGTCAGGGGCTGGCAGCTGCAGAGCTCGCCCTGACTAAGAAGTTATCACCGGACCCGGAGTCCGAGGCTGTGGGGACTAACTCCTATCCAGCAGCAGAAACCGACCGGCAGGGGATTGCAGGTCCTCTGGCCCAGAAACCCGAAGGCACGGTCACACGCGTGGGACCAGCACCGCCGTCGTGGAGCGGAAGCTACTAGAAGGCCCCGAGTCACCGGCCATACGGGTGAGCACCACACGGTACACTCAGGGACGTGGGCTACTTATACCCGCCTCTAGCAAGGTAGCCGGAAGAGTATCGTTAGTTTGGGAGGCCTACAACTCCGCCTGGCCAGGGGAGATCCCATCTGCTCAAGGACTGACCAGGCCCAATCGCTAGCCAGTACTCCGGGAGGGTCTATCTTTGTCACCAGTAAAGACCCTGAACTACACCGTACCGTCTCCGAGTGGTTCCTGCTACCCCCATCATCCACGTCGGCTGCCCTGAGGCCATACCCCTCCCGTTGGGGGTTATACTATCACGCTGCACAATCCTACCACCGGCCTCAGCGGTCTGCCCTGCAGCAGCAGCTCCTCAGCTGTACTCAACGGGTGGCGTAGTCGTCCAACATCTACCGCTAATACAGCGCCACTTAGTCTGACTCCCTGGGCACGGACCGGATCCCCACCACGAGACTACAACCCTCAAGAGATCCGGCTCCGGGTAAGCTCCCGCGTGCGCAACGCAGCGCGACACAGGCCCAGGGGCGCGTCAACTTTTGGCGTAGTTGGCAGGATTTCGTGCCCGCAACCACCGGGTACTGCGTGCCTGAAAAAGACTGTTCAAACTTACCTGTGGTGAAGATTCCCGCCATCCGGCGCCATCTTCCGCTTCCTTCCCGCCATCGGTGGAGTTTTCCCGCCATCCGGCGCCATCTTCGGCCTTCTTCCCGCCATACGTGGAGTTTTCCCGCCATTGGACGCCATCTTGAGGACGCCACGCGGGAAGAAGAGGGGCGTGGACTCCGAAAGCGCGCGAGAACTGAAGCCCCGCCTCACGTCCGGACGTTGCGTAAGGTCCTGGAAGGAGCCCAGCAGACGCCGACGTCACAGGAGCGCGACGGAAGGTCCTCAACCCTGACGATCCACTGCGGAGCCGCGGCCTACGGAAGAGGATCATCGCAAGGTAGGTCACGGTCCACTAGGGGGGAGAAGCATGTCGGATACGGAGGAGAGCTTCACCGCTTCAACCCCCGCCAGCGCCACCGCTGTTGCGGTCATGCCTTTCACCATGCCCTATATCCCGGGGGCAGCCTGGCTACCCCAGTACTCAGGGGAGTCACATACCCTGCATGACTTTAGAGAAAAGCTGGATAGCCTCTTCCAGGTGTACCCCCTCACAGAGGAGCAAAAAGTGAGCATCCTGGTGGCCCAATTAACCGGGGCAGCCCAAAGGGAGGTAAAGTCCTGGCCACCTGGGGGGAGGACTGTCGCAGGGATACTAACCCGGCTGAGGGACACCTTTGATACCCGCACCTCAGCCGAGATCAAGCTTAGATTCTACGGGTGCAAACAGCGGGCACATGAGAGTATAAGGGACTATGCCCTGAACCTACAAGAGGCCCTGAGAGCCATTAAGCAGACCGACCCTGACGGCGTGGGAGACGAGGACAGGCTGTTGACTGAACAATTTATAGAGGGTTTATATTGCAATGCCCACCGAACCCAGTTGCGGGCAATGGCCTTACAGGACCCTCATCTGGGATTTGCACAGTTCAAGGACAGAGCCATCCGGGTGCTTCGAGAACCGGCACCAGGTGGCGTTGTGACCCACAGACGCCCCACTACCACTTACCACCAGGAGGCGGCGCCCTTGTCGGCAGGGCCTGTGGGAGCTGATGCGCAGGCTTTGAACAATGACCCGGCTCCAGACCTGCACCATCAGGTCCAAGAGCTAGCTAAAAGCGTTGCTGCGCTAACCCGAACTGTGCAGTCTTTACAGGTTTCCACTCCAGGGAAGATCCAGCTGGCATCCGGACCGGAGGACATCCCGTGGCGTCGACCAAGGAGGACCCCACCGGCCAGAGGAAGACCCAGCGACCGATACAACGAGGACGGACGACCCATCTGCCGCCGCTGCAATCAACCCGGACATATGGCAAGGTACTGTCCTTTAAACTGGCACAACCTGGGGTAGAGGGCCAACCTCCAGGAAAAAGATCACCAGGCCCATCGAACTGGCGCGACAAATATGTGGGAGGACGTCCAGTCTTACCCGTGGTACTGGATGGCATTCCTATGAGTGCCCTACTGGACACCGGGTCACAGGTCACCACCATCCCGTACGTGCTCTTCAAGCAGTACTGGAATGACTCGGATATCACCCGCTACCCTGACGACGACTTGAGTATCATCGCCAGCAATGGTCAGCCCGTGCCACAGATTGGATTTAAAGAGGTGACCATTAAAATCGGTAGAGTCGAATTGGCAGCACAGGGACTGATCATTGTAGACATTGACAAACACGAGAGTCACCCAAAGATAACTCTAGGAACTAATGTAATTGAAAATTGTCTTGCAGAGGTGATTTTCCTTTTACAGCAGGTTGCCAAGTACGCCAGCTCCGGCCAGCAGCGAGTGCTCCAGAAAGAGATCCGGGCACTGATGCGACGGCAACAGCTAGAACTCTCCGGTGGTGAGATTGGTAGCGTGCGAATGTGTGACCCTTTCCTTATTGCCATGCCCCCGAAAAGTGAAATGATGATTTGGTGCCGGGCAGCTATTGGTCTGAGAGGTAGAGATTACCAGGCAATGGTAGAACCAGTTTACTCAGACAGTAGGCCCACCATTTTGACAGCACGGGGGGTGGTCAATGTACGCCATGGGAGGGTGCCCGTTCGCATAATAAATATCGGGAAGAGGGAAGTGTACCTGCCCCGGTATGCCACGCTAGCCAAATTGTATACCATCAATCAAGATTCCATACAGTCCGTAGAACCCTTGCCTCCATCTTCCCCGGAGGAAGGTAACGGCTCTAAGAAAACAATGGAGGACTGGTGTCAGCAACTACATTTGGGTACTGACTCCACTCCCTCACACCAGAAACAGGGAGTTTATCGGGTGGTTCAAGAGTACGAGAGAGTGTTTAGTAAACACCCGTTAGACTTCGGGCGAGTCAAGGGGGTAGAACACCACATCCCCACGGGAGACCATCCTCCCATAAAAGAGAGGTATCGACCCGTACCCCCTGCACACTACCAACACGCCAAGGGGATGCTTAGAGACATGAAGGAGGCTGGGGTGATCAGGGATAGCTGTAGCCCCTGGGCAGCTCCACTAGTCTTAGTCAAAAAGAAAGACAACACCATGAGGATGTGTGTAGATTACCGGAAAATCAACCGTATCACACACAAGGATGCGTACCCCTTACCAAGGATAGAGGAGTCTTTGGCTGCTTTAAGATCTGCTAACTTCTTCTCTACCTTGGATCTCACTAGTGGGTACTGGCAGGTTCCTGTAGCAGAGGCGGACCGGGAGAAGACTGCATTCACCACCCCGATGGGACTTAGCGAGTTTACCTGCATGCCGTTCGGACTCTGCAACGCACCAGGGACCTTCCAACGATTAATGGAGTGCTGTCTGGGCCACAGAAACTTCGAGACGGTCTTGTTGTACCTGGACGATGTCATCGTATATTCAAAGACGTATGAGGACCACCTGAAACACCTGGCGGAAGTGTTCGAAGCTCTGGCAAGCTACGGCCTAAAGGTGAAACCCTCCAAGTGTCACCTCCTGAAACCAAAGGTGCAGTACCTGGGACACGTGGTGAGCGCTGATGGAGTGGCTCCCGACCCTGATAAGATCACCGCAGTTAAGGAATGGCCAAGTCCCTCCAGTGTAAAGGAAGTGCGGCAGTTCTTCGGGTTGGTAGGCTATTACCGCAGATTCATCCCCGGTTTCACCAAAAAGGCAGCTCCTATGCAGGACCTCCTGATAGGCCAGTCCCGGAAGGCCAAGAACCAGAAGCCACCCTTCAGATGGGAGAAGTTAGAAGAAGAGTCCTTCCGCCAGCTGAAGATGGCCCTCACGGGGGATGAAATCCTGGCGTACCCTGATTACAGCCAGCCCTTTATCCTCTACACCGACGCAAGTAACATCGGGCTAGGAGCCGTGCTGTCCCAGATCCAGCAGGGGAAAGAACGAGTAATCGCTTACGCCAGCCGAAAACTGCGACCCACCGAGAGAAACCCTGAGAATTACAGCTCATTTAAGCTAGAGTTCCTGGCAGTGGTGTGGGCAGTCACCGAACGCTTTAAGCACTACCTCGCTTCTTACCGGTTCACCGTGTACACGGAAAACAACCCGTTGACACACCTGGACACGGCAAGACTCGGTGCCCTAGAGCAGAGATGGATGGCCCGTCTGTCCAACTACGAGTTCACAATCAAATACCGGGCAGGACGCTCCAATACCAACGCGGACGCCCTGTCCAGGATGCCAAACCTACCGGACGTAGGAGAAGATCCAGAGGGACTGGAAGAAGTTGAACTCCCCGCGTTCCACCGTCATGGGACTATCCAGTATTCCCATCGGGTAAGGAGTAAGCAAGCCGCTACGTTTAACCCCTTGCCTCACTACAACTGGGAGGAAACGCAAGACAGTGACCCTGCCGTCCGACTGGTGAAGGAGATGCTGACTCGGCCAGAGGCTCGCCTTGACCCAGACGCTCCGGAGGAAGCCAAGCAACTGTGGGCTGAGAAGAGTCGACTGTTCCTTTACAAGGGGAAGTTGTGCCGCAGAATGGTTAACTCCCGGACGCATGAACTAATCTGGCAAGTAGTGGTGCCACGGAGAGACGCAGCCATGGTGATGGAGGCATACCACGACGGGGCTGGACACTTCGGATGGAAGAAGCTGGAGTTCCTGCTGCGCGGGCGGTTCCACTGGGTAGGCATGAGGGGAACCATCGAGAGGTGGTGCAGAGACTGTGGCCCGTGCAACCTAAGAAGGAAGGACCGTGCCAGCCAGAAGACTCCCCTGCAGTCCATCGTCACCCGGCAGCCGTTGGAACTGGTAGCCTTGGATCATGTAAAACTGACCCCAAGCAGAAGTGGCTACGTTTACGCACTAACCATCGTGGATCACTACTCCCGGTTCTTGGTTGTCGTCCCCGTCAAGGACTTAACAGCTCGAACAGCAGCTAGAGCCTTCCAGCAGCACTTCTGCCGTCCACACGGGTACCCAGACCAAGTGCTGACGGACCAGGGACCTGCCTTTGAAGCGGAGGTCTTCCAGGAATTCTGCAATCTGTATGGCTGCCGGAAGATAAGGACGACACCCTATCATCCGCAAACTAATGGACTTTGTGAGAAAATGAACCAGGTGGTAATGGATCTTCTGAAAACGTTGCCCCTGGAAGAACGCAGTCTGTGGCCTGAGAAGCTGCCCGATCTGGTGGACCTATACAACCACATCCCGGTAGGTTCCACCAACTGTACCCCGGCTTACCTGATGAGGGCAAGGCCTGGTAAGCTACCTGTTGACCTGGAGATGGGAGTCCTGACACCCGAGGACACTTCACCAGAAGCAGACTGGGACACAGAGAGGCAGCAGCAGTACCGGAAAGTACAGGAGAGCGTGGAGCGAAGTCTCTGTCAAGCTAGGGAAAGACAAGAGAAAACTTACAACCAGTATGCTCCCGCTGTTCCCCTGGTACCCGGAGAGCAGGTCTTGAAGAGGAAAAGGCGGCTCCACAAGTTGGACGACCAGTGGGAGAAGGACCCGTACATCGTACTGCCCTCAAGCCATGACAACCCAAAGGTCTGTACCATCAGTAAAGACGGAGGGGAAACCACAACCATTGTATCCCGGGATCACCTGAAGAAGTGTCCCGAACAGCTACGGAACCCTGAAGAGGAACAAGAAGACCCTCGACCCGTAGAGGAAAGGGAAGACATGGTTAGTACTGTGCTCGGAGACTTCCCTCGGTCTTGGACTCAAGTCAATGGCGCAGTTGTGGTACCCGTACTCACCTTCCTCCAACCAGCATCCCAAGCACCTACGGAGCAACAGGTAGAGCTGGAAGAACAGCCGGTCCAGGAGGCAGAAGACTCCACACAAGCAGAACAGGAGGATCAACCCTCTGCTTATAGTGAGCCTGCCGTACCCCTAGTGAGCCAAAGAGCCGGTAGACAGCTGCCCAGTTTACCCTTGACAGCTCCTACACCCTGTAGTTCAGGGCTAGGCAGTCAGCTCCGTAGGTCCACTAGGGCCACTAGAGGCCAGTTACCCGCACGTTGGAGGATTTGAAATGTATAAATTGTTTTATTTGTGGTTACCTGTTTTTCTTGTTGCTTGTGTATAATTATGTGTTTCTAGTTATTTATAGGAGTCCTTGGTGGATTTACCGGGAATCCTTTGTACATGGTTGGAGCGTAACCTAGGAATGGACTAAAGACTGTTAAGGACTCGGGGCAGGACAGACCCCTACCTGGTTACGTCTCCCTGTTTTGGTGAAATGGACACCTTGCTTTTCTTCAAAAACTGCACCCGGTTGCGGACACGCCGTGACCATCTTTATGTGTTTTTCTTATTGTATTATTATTGTTTATACCTTGTTATGTTTTTCTAAAAATATGTTTAGTCCCGGAGTACTAAATTTCACTAGGGGGGAATGTGACACCCCAGGGGTCTGGTTGCCACAGTGATAGAGATATTACGTCTGAGAGCAGGTGGGAGGTCTCTTGGTCAGGGATCCTATGCATGCCACACCTCCTGCCCAGTCCTGGGAGGGGAAGAACTTCCCCTATATAAACCTAGGGCTGAGGCAGGGTTAGTGAGTAGAGAAGAAGTAGAGACAGAGAAGCAGATATAGGAAAAGAACATCAGGAGCTCTGTGGGAGCAGTGCTACAAGGAGTCAGGGGCTGGCAGCTGCAGAGCTCGCCCTGACTGAGAAGTTATCACCGGACCCGGAGTCCGAGGCTGTGGGGACTAACTCCTATCCAGCAGCAGAAACTGACCGGCAGGGGATTGCAGGTCCTCTGGCCCAGAAACCCGAAGGCACGGTCACACGCGTGGGACCAGCACCGCCGTCGTGGAGCGGAAGCTACTAGAAGGCCCCGAGTCACCGGCCATACGGGTGAGCACCACACGGTACACTCAGGGACGTGGGCTACTTATACCCGCCTCTAGCAAGGTAGCCGGAAGAGTATCGTTAGTTTGGGAGGCCTACAACTCCGCCTGGCCAGGGGAGATCCCATCTGCTCAAGGACTGACCAGGCCCCAATCGCTAGCCAGTACTCCGGGAGGGTCTATCTTTGTCACCAGTAAAGACCCTGAACTACACCGTACCGTCTCCGAGTGGTTCCCCCATCATCCACGTCGGCTGCCCTGAGGCCATACCCCTCCCGTTGGGGGTTATACTATCACGCTGCACAATCCTACCACCGGCCTCAGCGGTCTGCCCTGCAGCAGCAGCTCCTCAGCTGTACTCAACGGGTGGCGTAGTCGTCCAACATCTACCGCTAATACAGCGCCACTTAGTCTGACTCCCTGGGCACGGACCGGATCCCCGCCACGAGACTACAACCCTCAAGAGATCCGGCTCCGGGTAAGCTCCCGCGTGCGCAACGCAGCGCGACACAGGCCCAGGGGCGCGTCATAAGCATCCCTTAAAGGGAATCTGTCAGCAGGTTTTGCTTTGTAATCTGAGAGAAGTATGATGTAGGGACAGAGACCCTGATTCCAGCTATGTGTCACTTAGTTTACTGGTTGCAGCAGTTGTGATACAATCACAGTTTTCTCTGTTGTAGATGTAGCAGTGCTCAGAATACTGACCTGTGTATAACCCCGCCCACACCCCTGATTGACAGCTTCCTGTGTACACTGTATATTGACAGAACGCTGCTAATCAGTGCTGGGGATGTGGTTGGACCAGGAGGCACGAGACACTTTACACTGTGCACATGTCTTCGCTAGGGACTTTGTCGCAGCTCCTGTCATATTTCATAAAGAATGAATATAACGCTATTTTGTTTTTCATCACGGACCTGAACCATTATATGTCTGCAGCGTTAAGGTGGGTTTGCACTTAACCACCTGCGGCTACATGCACACTGATTGGAAGTCATTTAAAGGGAAACTGTCAGCAGGTTTTTGCTATTTAATCTGAGAGCAGCATAATATAGGGGAAGAGAGCCTGAATCCCAGGATGTGTCACTGATTAGGCTGTGTGCTATAGTTTCAATGCAATCAGTTTTTTATCAGCAGGAGATTATCACTGCAAGACTAGGTGTCATATGCAGGACAGTCCAGATAATCTGTGTAGCCCCACCCACACTGCTGATTGGCTACTTTCTGCCCATGTACAGTGTACACAGAAAGCTGCCAATCAGTGACGTGGGCGGGGTTATACACAGCTCAGCATTCTGAGCACTGCTACATCTACAACAGAGAAAACAGGGATTGTATCATAACTGCTGCACCCAGTAAACTAAGTGACACATCGCTGGAATCAGGGTCTGTGCCCCTACATCATGCAGTTCTCAGATTACATAGCAAAAAGTGACAGATTCCTTTTAATAACCTGTATAGACACAGTCATTCTGTGCACTAGTGAAAAGGGCCCCTGTGCAAGAACAATATATGGGCCCTTAACACCTTAAAGCTCAGTATAGTGCACAATTCCACTTGCTTTGGGGGTGTTAGTGGTCCCCATATCTCATGGACGCCTGTGAGATCAGACAGGTTACACCAATGATATATCCGCTCATACACTGTCATTGTCCTCGACAGCACATGGACGACGTGCTGCCAAGAACGGTGATTTTTTAAGCTGGCATAAAAGATCATTCACCCTGGTAACCATGCCTAATTATCTGGAAAAAGATAATTCTTAGAAATTCTCGTTCTCAATAATTGTCCAGTGTGAACACAGCCTTAGGGAAGGTGCAGACGATTGTATTATCGACAGGATCGCACTCAGACCGGTGTTAGTCTATGGAGCCGTGTACATGTCCGATTTTTTTTCGGGCAGAATCGGACCGGAGTAAAAATCGCTGCATGCCCGAGTTTGATCCGATATTCGAAATGCAAGTCAATGAGTGCCTGTAAACCATCGGACTGCACTCGGATGACATCTGAGTGCAGTTCGATTTCCACAGACTTGATCAGAGTGTGATTTGCATAATCGGCCCGGATGGGAGAATATACGCTGGTGTGACCCGGCCTTACTCCGGCTCTGTGCTATTTGTTGTGTGATGGATGCAAGAACAGAAGTGTGAACTTTGGCTAAATATATCTAAGTTTTTGTTAGTATCTAAATATAGATACATTGTCAGGGAGAATAACAATTGTGCGGCATCATGGATCTGCTTCTGTAGACAAAGCTCCGCGGACGACAGGAAGGAGACGAACTCGCCATCTGCATCGCGCAGCAGCAGCCTGACCCCCCCCCCCCCCGACGTTCCCTGCCGCCCCGTATTCTGCAGGTGTCTATGGGAAGAAATGTGCCCGATTCATAAATCAGAGGCCATTGATAATGACAGGAAGCTATAATGGCATCACACATCCAAAGCTGCACCAATCAGGAGTTCAAAGTGTCCCCCGCAGGTCAATGGCGCGCTCACCCCTGACCTTGTGCGAGCATTTAACCAGGCATTAGCCGGTGACAAATCCCCCGGACTGCATTATCCACTTGGAAGCCTTGTGAATTCTGCCACTTAAAACCTAATTGTTTGGCAACATGGAAACTTGACACTGATTGATAAAATTATAGCCGAACGCTGCTTTAACTTACAGAGAAGTGACTGCAATGACTGCGGTTTATTGTAAGGACCCCTGGGAACGACATAGCGATGATTCATCACAAGCGTCGCCCCCCCACCGTCCTCATCTCCCACCATAACGCAGGCTGGAAACTCAATAAAGGCTGCATCAGCCCCGACCGCCGCGGCTAATGGCTGGCGCTTATGGAAAAGTGGATCCCGCCAGCACTTATTCCAGTCATTAGAGGTTCGTTACGGCGCAGATAATATTGTTTATACAGTGACGGCCGCGGCGAGATGATGGCGGATTACGGGGATCATTCTCTGTTTGTTTTCAGTCATTTATCCATTATTTGTATTGGACGACAGAGAAAACAACAACTTTTTGCAGATTGGGTTTCACGCGCCGAGCGATCGTCTCCGTCCAGGCGGTAAAGGAGGAAAATCAGACTTATTGCAATCACTTCTTCTACGTCCCGATCGCTTACACGCTACAAGTGCAGGAGCAAAAATGCAAAAGTGATGAGGTTTTTATTTTTTTGGGGGGGGGTTGTTGCAGGTAATTTACATTCCTGGAGTTGGGACTCGTGCCCCCGCATCATTTTCCATAACTGCTCAGCCATTAACAGTGAGGAATTATTATTATTATTATCATTTATTGTAGCGCCATTAATTCCATGGCGCTTTACATGTTTAAAAGGGGTATACATAGCAAAGAAGTACAATAATCTGAACAAAAAACGAGTCAGCGACTGAGACAGGAGGAGAGAGGAATCCATGTGTAAATGTTCTAATGATCTATATGAAGCCACGGAGGGAGCGGCCGGTCCTAGGAGAGTGACCGTCCACCATCAAAGGGAATGTGTCCTCACAAAATAACCTATAGTTTACATTGGGGTCTATGCTACATGCATGCTTTTAATTTGAATAATTTTGTTCATCCAATTTTCTATACATCCTATTCTGGAATGATCATTACTCATCAGTGTCATTATTATCACAGAAAGGACTGATAACACCTCTATATACAGTAGATAACACAGGATCCACCAATCACAATAGGTGATGTCACAGCTCACCTCCTCCTTCTCATGTACAATGACTGATAACACCTCTATATACAGTAGATAACACAGGATCCACCAATCACAATAGGTGATATCACAGCTCACCTCCTCCTCCTCTTGTACAATGACTGATAACACCTCTATATACAGTAAATAACACAGGATCCACCATTTACAATAGATGATATCACAGCTCACCTCCTCCCACTCCTGTACAATGACTGATACCTCCTCTATATACAGTAGATAATACAGGATCCACCATTCACAACAGGTGATGTCACAGCTCACCACCTCCTCCTGTACAATGACTGATTATACCTCTATGTACAGTAGATAACACAGAATCCACCATTTACAATAGGTGGTGTCACAGCTCACCTCCTCCTCCTCCTGTACAATGACTGATAACACCTCTATATACAGATGAGCTGTGACATCACCTATTGTGAATGGTGGACCCTATATATATATATATATATATATATATATATATATATATATATATATATATATATATATATATATATATATATATATACAGGTGCTTCTCACTAAATTAGAATATCATCAAAAAGTTAATTTTTTTCAGTTCTTCAATACAAAAAGTGAAACTTCTATATTATATAGAGTCATTACACACAGAGGGATCTATTATATAGAGTCATTACACACAGAGGGATCTATTATATAGAGTCATTACACACAGAGGGATCTATTATATAGAGTCATTACACACAGAGGGATCTATTATATAGAGTCATTACACGCAGAGGAATCTATTATATAGAGTCATTACACGCAGAGGGATCTATTATATAGAGTCATTACACACAGAGGGATCTATTATATAGAGTCATTACACACAGAGGGATCTATTATATAGAGTCATTACACACAGAGGGATCTATTATATAGAGTCATTACACACAGAGGGATCTATTATATAGAGTCATTACACTCAGAGGGATCTATTATATAGTCATTACACACAGAGGGATCTATTATATAGAGTCATTACATACAGAGGGATCTATTATATAGAGTCATTACACGCAGAGGGATCTATTATATAGAGTCATTACACAGAGGGATCTATTATATAGAGTCATTACACACAGAGGGATCTATTATATAGAGTCATTACACACAGAGGGATCTATTATATAGAGTCATTACACGCAGAGCGATCTATTATATAGAGTCATTACACACAGAGGGATCTATTATATAGAGCCATTACACACAGAGGGATCTATTATATAGAGTCATTACACACAGAGGGATCTATTATATAGAGTCATTACACACAGATGGATCTATTATATAGGGTCATTACACACAGAGGGATCTATTATATAGAGTCATTACACACAGAGGGATCTATTATATAGAGTCATTACACACAGAGGGGTCTATTATATAGAGTCATTACACACAGAGGGATCTATTATATAGAGTCATTACACACAGAGGGATCTATTATATAGAGTCATTACACTCAGAGGGATCTATTATATAGTCATTATACACAGAGGGATCTCTTATATAGAGTCATTACACACAGAGGGATCTATTATATAGAGTCATTACACACAGAGGGATCTATTATATAGAGTCATTACACACAGAGGGATCTATTATATAGTCATTACACACAGAGGGATCTATTATATAGAGTCATTACACACAGAGGGATCTATTATATAGAGTCATTACACGCAGAGGGATCTATTATATAGAGTCATTACACACAGAGGGATCTATTATATAGAGTCATTACACACAGAGTGATCTATTATATAGAGTCATTACACACAGAGGGATCTATTATATAGAGTCATTACACACAGAGGGATCTATTATATAGAGTCATTACACGCAGAGGGATCTATTATATAGAGTCATTACACACAGAGGGATCTATTATATAGAGTCATTACACACAGAGGGATCTATTATATAGAGTCATTACACACTGAGGGATCTATTATATAGAGTCATTACACACAGAGGGATCTATTTCACGTGTTTATTTCTGTTAATGTTGATGATTATGGCTTACAGCCAATGAAAACACAAAAGTCATTATCTCAGTAAATTAGAATAATTAGCAAAAAACACCTGCAAACGCTTCCTAAGCATTTATAAAGGTCCCTTAGTCTGTTTCAGTAGGCTCCACAATGATGGGGAAGACTGCTGACTTGACAGATGTCCAGAAGGCAGTCACTGACACACTCCACAAGGTCCCAGAGTCTGGAGGAAGAGTGGAGAGGCCACAATCCAAGCTGCTGGAGGTCTAGTGTGAAGTTTCCACAATCAGTGATGGTTTGGGGGGCCATGTCATCTGCTGGTGGAGGTCCACTGTGTTCTATCAAGACCAAAGTCAGCACAGCCGTCTACCAGGACATTTTACAGCACTTCATGCTTCCCTCTGCCGACAAGCTTTATGGAGATGGAAATGTCATTCTCCAGCAGGACTTGGCCCCTGTCCACACGGCCAAAAGTACCAATACCTGGTTTACACACAACAGTATCACTGTGCTTGATTGGCAGCAAACTCGCCTGACCTTAACCCCATAGAGGATCTATTATAGAGAATCTATGGGATATTGTCAAGAGGAAGATGAGAGACCCCAGACCCAACAATGCAGACGAGCTGAAGGCTGCTATCAAAGCCACCTGGGCTTCCATAACCCCTCAGCAGAGCCACAGGCTGATCCCTCCATGCCACAGGCTGATCCCTCCATGCCACAGGCTGATCCCTCCATGCCACGCTGCCGCATTGATGCAGTAATTGATGCAAAAGGAGCCGACCAAGTATTGAGGGCATTTACTGAACAGACATTTCGAATTTTAAAACATTTTTCAAGCTGTTGTTATAAAGTATTCTAATTTACTGAGATAATGACTTTTGTATTTTCATTGGCTGTAAGCCATAATCATCAACATTAACAGAAATAAACACGTGAAATAGATCACTCTGTGTGTAATGACTCTATATAATAGATCCCTCTGTGTGTAATGACTCTATATAATAGATCCCTCTGTGTGTAATGACTCTATATAATAGATCCCTCTGTGTGTAATGACTCTATATAATAGATCCCTCTGTGTGTAATGACTCTATATAATAGATCCCTCTGTGTGTAATGACTCTATATAATAGATCCCTCTGTGTGTAATGACTCTATATAATAGATCCCTCTGTGTGTAATGACTCTATATAATAGATCCCTCTGTGTGTAATGACTCTATATAATAGATCCCTCTGTGTGTAATGACTCTATATAATAGATCCCTCTGCGTGTAATGACTCTATATAATAGATCCCTCTGTGTGTAATGACTCTATATAATAGATCCCTCTGCGTGTAATGACTCTATATAATAGATCACTCTGTGTGTAATGACTCTATATAATAGACCCCTCTGTGTGTAATGACTCTATATAATAGATCACTCTGTGTGTAATGACTCTATATAATAGATCCCTCTGTGTGTAATGACGCTATATAATAGATCCTTCTGTGTGTAATGACTCTATATAATAGATCCCTCTGTGTGTAATGACTCTATATAATAGATCCCTCTGTGTGTAATGACTCTATATAATAGATCCCTCTGCGTGTAATGACTCTATATAATAGATCCCTCTGTGTGTAATGACTCTATATAATAGATCCCTCTGTGTGTAATGACTCTATATAATAGATCCCTCTGCGTGTAATGACTCTATATAATAGATCCCTCTGTGTGTAATGACTCTATATAATAGATCCCTCTGTGTGTAATGACTCTATATAATAGACCCCTCTGTGTGTAATGACTCTATATAATAGATCCCTCTGTGTGTAATGACTCCATATAATAGATCCCTCTGTGTGTAATGACTCTATAGAATAGATCCCTCTGTGTGTAATGACTCTATATAATAGATCCCTCTGTGTGTAATGACTCTATATAATAGATCCCTCTGTGTGTAATGACTCTATATAATAGATCCCTCTGTGTGTAATAACTCTATATAATAGATCCCTCTGTGTGTAATGACTCTATATAATAGATCCCTCTGTGTGTAATGACTCTATATAATAGATCCCTCTGTGTGTAATGACTCTATATAATAGATCCCTCTGTGTGTAATGACTCTATATAATAGATCCCTCTGTGTGTAATGACTCTATATAATAGATCCCTCTGTGTGTAATGACTCTATATAATAGATCCCTCTGTGTGTAATGACTCTATATAATAGATCCCTCTGTGTGTAATGACTCTATATAATAGATCCCTCTGCGTGTAATGACTCTATATAATAGATCCCTCTGTGTGTAATGACTCTATATAATAGATCCCTCTGCGTGTAATGACTCTATATAATAGATCACTCTGTGTGTAATGACTCTATATAATAGACCCCTCTGTGTGTAATGACTCTATATAATAGATCACTCTGTGTGTAATGACTCTATATAATAGATCCCTCTGTGTGTAATGACGCTATATAATAGATCCTTCTGTGTGTAATGACTCTATATAATAGATCCCTCTGTGTGTAATGACTCTATATAATAGATCCCTCTGTGTGTAATGACTCTATATAATAGATCCCTCTGCGTGTAATGACTCTATATAATAGATCCCTCTGTGTGTAATGACTCTATATAATAGATCCCTCTGTGTGTAATGACTCTATATAATAGATCCCTCTGCGTGTAATGACTCTATATAATAGATCCCTCTGTGTGTAATGACTCTATATAATAGATCCCTCTGTGTGTAATGACTCTATATAATAGACCCCTCTGTGTGTAATGACTCTATATAATAGATCCCTCTGTGTGTAATGACTCCATATAATAGATCCCTCTGTGTGTAATGACTCTATAGAATAGATCCCTCTGTGTGTAATGACTCTATATAATAGATCCCTCTGTGTGTAATGACTCTATATAATAGATCCCTCTGTGTGTAATGACTCTATATAATAGATCCCTTTGTGTGTAATGACTCTATATAATAGATCCCTCTGTGTGTAATGACTCTATATAATAGATCCCTCTGTGTGTAATGACTCTATATAATAGATCCCTCTGTGTGTAATGACTCTATATAATAGATCCCTCTGTGTGTAATGACTCTATATAATAGACCCCTCTGTGTGTAATGACTCTATATAATAGATCCCTCTGTGTGTAATGACTCTATATAATAGATCCCTCTGTGTGTAATGACTCTATATAATAGACCCCTCTGTGTGTAATGACTCTATATAATAGATCCCTCTGTGTGTAATGACTCCATATAATAGATCCCTCTGTGTGTAATGACTCTATAGAATAGATCCCTCTGTGTGTAATGACTCTATATAATAGATCCCTCTGTGTGTAATGACTCTATATAATAGATCCCTCTGTGTGTAATGACTCTATATAATAGATCCCTCTGCGTATAATGACTCTATATAATAGATCCCTCTGTGTGTAATGACTCTATATAATAGATCCCTCTGTGTGTAATGACTCTATATAATAGATTCCTCTGTGTGTAATGACTCTATATAATAGATCGCTCTGTGTGTAATGACTCTATATAATAGATCCCTCTGTGTGTAATGACTCTATATAATAGATCCCTCTGTGTGTAATGACTCTATATAATAGATCCCTCTGTGTGTAATGACTCTATATAATAGATCCCTCTGTGTGTAATGACTCTATATAATAGATCACTCTGTGTGTAATGACTCTATATAATAGATCCCTCTGTGTGTAATGACTCTATATAATAGATCCCTCTGTGTGTAATGACTGTATATAATATAGGAGATTCACTTTTTGTATTGAAGAACTGAAATAAATTAACTTTTTCACGATATTCTAATTTCATCGCAGCCTAATATTAGTGTAAGTGACCAGACAAAATTTACATTGCACTTTATATTACATTTATATATATATATATACATTAAAAAAAATTCACTAAAAAACAAACAAATCCCCCTTAAAACTTCTAAAATAAAAACTTAATGTAAGCAGCAGGTAATTTGTGGTGACGGTTCCCTTTCAGTCCTCGCTGGTCCCTCCTGTGCTGCGTTGGATACTGAGGTTTGGAGATCTTCTTCTTCTTCTTCTTCTTCTTCTTTGGATTTCGCTTCTTTTAATAAAGGAACATTCTTCCTACAAACCAGAAGAAAAAGGAGGATTTTCTTATATAAAATATTGATTCAGGTTAAAGGCTGTCACAAATCAGCTCCAGACTGAGCAGAATTCCTCAGGACGTGCCCTTGTAGTTGTAAAACAAAAAGCGGTAAATTATGAGACAAGCGGAACGGAGTGCGTAGTTCTCATAATACCCGGAGGAGACCTCACAGGCGCTGTCAGGTGTTCTGGCCGGTGCTAGCGCCATCACTGCACCTAACAGCGCCATTTATCACTGTGCAGATATCCAAACCGCGCTAACCTCGCCAAACATTGGGATCCGCACACTGCGGTAGGTCGCGAAGTAATAAATCCTCCATGCAAGAGGTCAGCGAGTCCTCAGAAGCGGCTACGTGACGGCCATTTTCATTACCATGGGAGCTTGAGAAGTTAATTTCTGCTCCCACCAATATTTTTAATTAATTATGTGCAGATGAAACAGCGCCCCTCTAATCCACAGGTTGTGTTGGGTATTGCAGCTCAACTCCATTCACTTGTCTATCTTTCTGTGTACAGTATATTAGAGAAGTGCTGCCCATGACAATGTCGTGTCTGACAGTCTATCCTTGTCATATCAGAATTTGGACCAATTGATCCATCTTGTCTAATTTTTACGCAGTGCAAACTTAAGGCTAGACAGTCTTAAAAACATCTGGCAAATTCATTTTAGTGGTTCGTACTGCTTGATAAATGTGGCACATTTTAGACTGTTTGGTGTAAGTTTACATCTCCTATTGTTTGGCTGACTTTGTGCCACCAAAACTTTGGTGCATTTTTTTGGGGGGCACGGTGTCGCACTTCAAGCAACGTCCCTTTAACAAAGCAGCACCTAATATTCAATTTTCAAGCAAGGCACAGAAAGAGTCTAAAACGTATGAAAAATATCACAATATGTGATGGAAAAGTCGTCCCCCCCCCCTGGGCTGCAGTGATTTCTATGGATGCCGGAAATTTTTGCACATTTTGGAAAAAATTGCATCTTTTTACTCTAAAGAGTAGGCAAAATGGCTACAGAAAAAAAAGACTATTTTTGACTTTGCACAAAGTTCATGAACCTCATGTGCCAGGTGAATGTATCTGTGTAAAAAGCTTCAGCGAATGCCACAAGACAAAAAAAAAAGTGACTTAAATACCCACCATTAATGCATCAGGCTCCTTTTCAAAAATTTTGCTAAATTTTTGCACAATTGCACTCCAGCTCCTTAGTGAGAGCAAAATCGTTCTAATTTTATTTTTTTGCCATTTAAAGACTAACGTGCACCAGTTTAAAGAGGTTATCTGAGACTTTTGTATATTTTTTTTCCTTGTGAGACTAAGATCTTACAGACAGGTAGTTGCTAACTTCTTGCCTGTTGTGCCCGGTGCCAATCTCTGCCGGTTCAAAGCTGCCATGGACCGTTCCTGCTGGTGATTCTGCTGCTTCACGTGACTTGAATAGCTCTTTCTCTTCCGCTCTGCTCTGTCGATGAGGCATCAATCCTGACGTCATGCTGATTGACAGCCGGCTCCCTGCAGTTAGGAAGTGGGGAGCCGACTGTCAATCAGCATGACATTTCCAGTCACGCCCTATTGACAGAGCAGAGTGGATGAGAAGCAGCTGCTTTGTCAACGTAACCTCTCCGGGAGCTGCAGAATCGCCGGAAGGAGCGGTCAGAGACCGGGCACAACAGGCAGGTAGTCAGCAACTATCTGCCTGTAAGATCAAAGCCCCATAAGAAAAAAATACAAAAGTCCAGGATCACTTCTTTAAATGTTCATGCAAATTTTCACTGTAAAAAAGCGCAAAAAGTTTAAAAAAAAAACAAGAAAAAAAGAACATTTCTTGATTTTGTGCATGCACCAGTTTGAAGAAATTGACACAAAAATGGCAATGAATACCAGAAGAGAGAAAAAGAATAGTCACGGAAATAAAAAATCAGGACCTTCGTTTTTTAACATCTGTATAATGTGCTGCAAAGAGACTTTTACACATAATATACTTGTCGAGATTAAGTAAAATACACACATAGTGACCTAGTTCTGATATCCATTGTGCTCCTTCTTCGGGGTCTGATCACACCGTGCATTAATATTCCTCTGCAGCCAAAAAATCTGCTACTTTGCACTGATGAAGGGCAAAAGCTCAAAACAACCGTCTGCAAATTTTGGTCTTTTAGAGAAGATTCAGATTTGGCTTTTTAAAGGGACAATATTGATGTCTACCCCAAACTTGCTCATACTCCTTTATTTCATTTACTAGATTTTCCCATTCCTTTATCTTCGGTACCTCCCCCGAGGACCAAATTCTCGTTATCAGCACCCTCGCTAGCAACAGGAACTTCAAAATGAACTTCTTCTGATTATCAGACTATTCCCAACCCGATGAACAACCTTTGATCCCATTTTCCCCAATATCCCATTAAAGGGCTGTTGACATCTGGGACATTGATGACGTTTTGACAGGAAGCAGATCTGCAACTATCTCATTAAAGGGCTCCGTCTGGTGCTATCGGGAATAGAGAGGTGGCTGAAAATGGGCAGATTTTTTTTTTCTATTTATTTCAATAACAGTTCTTAAAATTGGCGAGGGCACTTTCTTTGCAAATTTCAGACAACCCTTTAAGGCAGGTCTGCACAGCATACAACCCTCGGGCCACATGTAACCCACCGAAGGATGTTGTGTGGCCCACGGAGCTTCCTCTTATATTCAAATGTATTCATGTCTTTCAGACGCCAATACATTTGAACACATTGTCCCTGGGGCTGGAGCAGAGCAGCACTCATCAGTCCCGGCCCCGACGCGCGGCAGAGTGATGAGGTCAGCATGCTGCTGCTGACATCATCACACGGCTTCCGGCTCTGAAGTGGTGCAGAGGAGGAGCGCCTGCGCAGGCAATGGTAAGCGCTCCATAAGGGGGCCGAAGATTGAATGTCTTATCATTGGGGATGAGGTGGGGAAGGCTTATGTTACTGTGAGGGCACATAATGGGGTGACAATTTTTGAAATGGGGTAGAATTTTGCTAGAGGTGGTGGTGGGGGGGGTACTTTATGCAAGAGTTGTGCCAGTGTGCTAGGGATATTTTACAGAGGCACAGATACTGTGTATATGTGTGTGTGTGTAGCGAGCCCCCGATTGCGCGCTCGGATTGCCTCAACCAGATGTGCGATATCTCACTTCCAGGTAAGGATGGAATCTGGATCAGGACCCCGACACCTGCATGCATTACACCACATTTCCGGGGGGCAGGGCGACCGATATGCTCCAAGTAGAGCACGACAGTCCCTGTCCCTGGCTGGAGTGGGGGGAGGGAACACCGAGGAACGGGGACCCTGTAGTGCATAGGAGGGAGAGGGCAGTTCCTGGGTGCACTTAGAAGGAGGTATAAAAGGTGGGCACCATCTTAGTTCTGGGTTCAGTTGAGCAAGAGGAGAAGACAGGGAGCAGAGGCTCAGACCGAGCTCTGCTCCGCAGGCAGGCCGGAGAGAGCGGCCGGAGCCTGGAGGAAGGAGAAGGAAGGAAGAGGAGCGGAGGAGGCTCCAGGAAAAAGGAACGAAGGGACCCCAGGGGTGTGGACCGGCAAGTCACCACCGCACACCCGAATCTACCTGCGCAGGGGGGTCAGGCCAAAGGGGGAGACCGGTCCCCGAAACTAGTGTAGGCGGGGAACTACCCTCAGCTAGAAACCGGAGGCTGTGACATTTTATGTGGCGCAGCCCCTCGCTACACCAGCTAGGAAGGCACCACATAGGGTCAGGGAAACGGCACCAACATTTACCCAAGAAGGCCTGAGGCAGCCGGACAGAAACGAGGTCACTGGTGGGGTACGACAGGCCAGAGAAAGGACACACAAAGGGGGTCCTGTGAAACACTCCAAAGTTATCTGGGAGCTGGCCGAGCCCCTCACCTGGTGAACACAGTGCGACGTGGGACGTTATGACCAGCTGGAGTAACGTGGATAAAGAACTGTGAGTAAATACCCTGGACTGCATTACAGGACTCTGTGTCATTACTGCTGCTCCCGCGCACCATCACCCCCATCCTCCGCACTCGCTGCCCTGAGGCTATACTCCTCCCGGGGGGAGTTATACCATCCTCTGCTGCACCCACAACACCAGCCTCAGCGGTCTGCCCCACAGCGGCGGTTCACTCTGACCGCAATCCACGGGTGGCGTAGTCGGACATTTAATCACAAAACCCTATAAATAAACTGCCATTTGGGTTGACCACCCTGAGCCACGGGACCGGGTCCCCACCACGCAAGGACTACAACCCCCAGCATCCACAAAAGATCTGGTTCCGGGTATCCCCACACACACACGGCCCAGGGGGCGCGTCATGTGGAGGGAGGGCATATTTTGCAGAGGGGCAGTGTGGGGGGATATTTTGTAAAGGCATAGTCTAAATGGATGGGAATGTAGTGACGAACCTCACAGAACAGAAGATCTGTATCAAGTCAAAGATGAAGATTCAGCACTAAGTAAATACTCCCTTTTTGCTATGCAATCCGAGAGCAGCATGATTTAGGGGCAGAGACCCCATTTCCAGCTATCGGTCACTTGCTGAGTTGCTTGCTGTAGTTTTGAGAAAATCCCTCTTTTCTCTGCTGTAGATCTAGCAGTGCTCAGAATGCTGAGCTCTGTATAAACCCCGCCCACACCACTGATTGGCAGCTTCCTGTGTACACTGTCAGCGAGCAGCCAATCAGTGATGGGGGCAGAGGTTACACAGATTAGCTGGACTACATGACACGTGACACCTAGTCCTGCAGTGATAATCTCCTGCTGATAAAACACTGATTGTATTAAAACTACAGCACAGAGCCTAATAAGTGACACATCCCTGGAATCGGGCTCTCTGATTAAATAGTAAAAACCTGCTGACAGCTTCCCTTTAAGCTTGGGATTGACGGTTCTTAGTAGCTCGCTGGGTTCTTGGCCTCTGACACTTTTCCTTTGATACAAATTCAGCTTCCAGTGTTATTTTTCTTTTGCACAAAAGCCTCGTCTCGTATCGGCACGACTCGCGCGGTCCCAATTCACGTCTCTTCCCAAAAGTGCCGTTCTCTTCTCCTTCCTCTGCCCCTCGGAGTATTCCTTTTTCCTCTATTATCAAAGCTCCTCCTTCTCTTTATGCCTCCGTTATCTCCGATTTTGGCTAAGAAGCACATTTATTTGGGAGTAATATTCCCATGGCAACTGAGCAGATGGTTACTCCTGATTAGCCGTTTTCCCCTCCTCGCCAAATCACAATCCGTCTTTGAAATTAAATCAGACGGTGATAAGATCAGTTGTTCTGGAGAGGGACGGAGTAAATAGGCTCCGATTATTACACTAGTCAGGATGTAATGCAAATTCTCTCTCTGCCTTCTCGTTTTATGCCCGTACAGATGTCTTATACACACACATATATATATATATATATATATATATATATATTATATATATATATATATATATCGTAATAAAACACAGTAACGTATGCAAACACTCAGCCTGCATCCAAAAGAAGGAAAAGAACAGAGCGTGACGCCATCAGTTACAGTATCAGGCTGCGTCTACACGTTCTGCGTCTGCACGTTCTGCTCAAATTGTGTTTGTTTTTACAGCGATTACAGCAAAATTGTTACATTTTTCAGGGATTTTGTAGTAATCGAAGCAAAAAATAATAAGAAGAAGAATTGCAAATTGAACCACACATCTGGACGTGACCTTAGTTGCATTGCAGCAAGTGGATCTGAGAAGACTGATGTGTGTTTGATAGAAATATAGTAGAATATTGCTAAAAATAAGACAGAATTTAGCACCAGGAAGAAGCCCAAGCCCCCCCCACTAGGCTTAAAGGAGTTGTCCAGATGATATTATTATTTTACTATGAGCCAAAAAATTAACAGGAAGGTAGTTGCTGCCTGTTTTATCCGGCGCCGGCTCAAAGTGGTCACCAACCGCACCAACCGATGATTCAGCTGCTCCACGTCAACAGAGCAGCTCTTCTTCTTCTGCTCCGTCGTGACTGCCGACGTCATTGTGATGATTCAGCTGCTCCACGTCAACAGAGCAGCTCTTCTTCTTCTGCTCCGTCGTGACAGCCGACGTCATTGTGATGATTCAGCTGCTCCACGTCAACAGAGCAGCTCTTCTTCTTCTGCTCCGTCGTGACAGCCGACGTCATTGTGATGATTCAGCTGCTCCACGTCAACAGAGCAGCTCTTCTTCTTCTGCTCCGTCGTGACAGCCGACGTCATTGTGATGATTCAGCTGCTCCACGTCAACAGAGCAGCTCTTCTTCTTCTGCTCCGTCGTGACAGCCGACGTCATTGTGATGATTCAGCTGCTCCACGTCAACAGAGCAGCTCTTCTTCTTCTGCTCCGTCGTGACTGCCGACGTCATTGTGATGATTCAGCTGCTCCACGTCAACAGAGCAGCTCTTCTTCTTCTGCTCCGTCGTGACTGCCGACGTCATTGTGATTGATCGCTGGGGTCCTGCAGTTATTCAGCAGCGAGCGGGCTGTCAATCAATATGACATCGTCAGTCATTCATCATCAACAGAGCGAAGCAGAAGAGAAGCCGCTGCCCTGTCAACGTGACATCAGCGGACTATGTGCCGACAGGAGTCAGTTCTTAGGCACATTGTAAAAAATTAATATAGTCCTTGGACAACCCCGTTAAGATCACTGCCTGTTTTGGGTCAACGTGCACTATGTTTCTTGTTAGGCAATGGGTGGGATATATTGGGGACTAGAGTATTTTTGCAGCATTTTTTCTGCAGCCAATACAAGCTCTTGGCAGTAAAAACGTTGCAGCGTTTTACAGCCTTTTATGGTGCATTTTTTAGGTAAGTTTTTTTTTGTGTGTGTGTGCTGATTATATATGTGATTTGTTTAATAAATTTAGTTTTATTCACCAATATAGCAGCATAACCTGTTTGCTGTGTTTTTCTGCAGTGTTTTTGCATTTTCCCATTGATTTCTATAGGTGAAAAAATGCTGAAAGGATTGACATGTTGGACATTTAAAAAATGCTGGAGTTCTCAAGCTCAGTCAGGATTCTGATTTGCATAAAAAGATACAGCGAAAAAAACAAATCTGTTGCATGTGAACATAGCTTTAGTGTCCATCTTTCATCCAACCTGTTTATATCTGGAGCCTGCCTATAAATACTTGTGTATTGTCATTTAGGGAGCATCTCAAGTGAACGCAACAAAAACAGTAGCATGTATTCGATGTCATGTGACTCACAGTCTACAGTAACACATTTTCATGTCTTCAACGGGGAACGTGGCCAACACCTCCATCTTCTTACATTTCCCCATTCTTTAACGATGGTCGTCCTCAACCATCCGGAACCTGAAAGACACCAAACAATTTTGCCACCATATAACATGTGTTAAACAATGCTGGGTCCTCTTCTCCTCATACAGCAATGTATGGGGGACAATGAGCAGTAAAGGCGGCCAAGAGGTGAGCAGTTTTTAACCTCTTGCTGGCCCTCTACAGTTGAGCAAATCGACCAGGGTGTCATTTTGCTGCACTTGCACAGAGCTAATAACAGAAAATCTGTATTCTGGAGAATACAATTTTTTTTATAAAATTCAAGTCGAATTAATTTCCACTCAAATAAAAGGATTTGTGTGTATATCTGGCCATACACATGAGATGGCTGCCTCCTTTCTGTCTCGACTCCCCCATACCCATGAGGCCTCACGTTTCCAATGGGGAGAAAGGAGAAAGTCATTGCCAGACACCTCTGTCAGTTTCTTATCTTCCCTTAAAACAATAGGATACACATAAGATGGGCGGCCGTTTCTGCCAAAACTGTAAGGCTCTGCTGGCTGTCGTGTAATGTGTATGGGGCCTTAGCATGAAGTTGTACAATGGTCACATGAACACACCAATTTCATATAAGTTTTGCATGATGAAATAAACACAACTGAAAAAAAACAACAAGATGGGATAAAGAAAATTATTATTTTAGGTAAAGAGTAGCCGTTTAAAAACCCCAGTCGTAAAGATCCAGTAGGACAAGTAAAGTCCAGCAGACGAGTGAGTGACCCTTTTTATCGGTGCATTAACGGCTTTGCAGTCCACAGATCCCTGGATGGGGAAGCACAATGTGACTTGTTATGTAAGCAAATTTTTTTTTGTCTTTAAAAGAATCCTTTGAAGAGTTTGTATAACATAAGTTTTTTTTTTTTTTCCTGCCGGGCGAGATGAATAGCATGATCTGTACTTAGAGAGACGCACAAATGACATTTAGCAGCCTGATTGTAATCATAAGACTCATCATACATTTGCGTATTGATTTATATTCATTCCTAATTTAATATCTCATGATTCGGCAGCAATTCGCGCTGGCTGATACTGCTCGTTATAATTATCCCCCTGCTCCTTTGAAGAGCTTTAGTAGCGTGCTTTCCTTTGAACCTCGGGTGGAATTGGCCTTGGTGTTCTCCTAAGAACCTCTTCTGTTTACGCCGCGTGGTACGACAGCCCGGTCGCCCATTGGCGGAGCGATGTACCAGACAAATACGTTTAACTGCTGTGTCTGTTCTGAAATGTCTTAAGGGAAGGTTAAACACCAGAAATTTAAAAAAATCCAATCCTTAAAGGGCTTGTGCACTCTCTCCTCCTTTTTTATTTTTTTGGAAGGGAGGAGGGGTAAATCTGGAATCAATTTAGAATATGAAAAATTATCTATTACCTATACTTGTCTGAGTTTCCCCACTGGTTTTGTTGCTCCTCTGTCCAGACGGTCGTCGTCACGACCCCATTACGGTAAAATGACCTGGCAGTATGATTCTCCAGGTCCGTATGACTACGACCATACCAAAGTCAACAGACTTCACATGTGGGACTCCTGAAGAAGGAGTCTGTTGACCTCGAAAAGTTTTGACATTAAACCACTTTTAACAATTCTTGGTACCCGGATCGTTGACTGGAAATTCATCAGCGCAGACTAAAGCCGCTTTCCTGATATTCTAGCAGAGGACATACTTATTCAGCATGCAAAATGAATACATTGTTACATTCAAAATTAATTGTTGTGACAATATAACCTTTGGTTAAACCCTTATGTTGTGGTTTGACTTGGTTAGTTGGCTGTTATTTAAATTTTTTTCCTGTAGCTATGTTTGTCAGGGCATGCTGGGAGTTGTAGTATTCAAAGTCTGGAGAATCACAGGTTGGTGGTTCCTGCTCTGTATAAATGCCCTGATCTTCGTACCAGGGGCATAACGATCGCGGACGCAGAGGCCCAGGATGAGGGACATTATACTAAGAAGGGGCCCAGGATGGAGGACATTATTACAGGATGGGGGACATTGTTACGGAAAGATGCCAGCACAGGAGACATTATTACAGAATGGGGAACATTATTACAGAATAGGGCCAGAAAGGGGGATATTATTACAGAACGGGGGAGATTATTATACAACTGGGACAGGATGGGAGATATTATTACAGAAAGGGGCTCTGGATGAGGGACATTATTACAGCAAGGGGCTAGGATGAGAAATATTATTACAGGAAGGGGCCAGGAAGGGGGACATTATTACAGGATGGAGGACATTGCTACAGAAAGGGGCCAAAATGGGGGACATTATTACAGAAATAGGCCAGGATGGGGGATATTATTACAGAAAGGGTCCAGGACATGAGGACATTATTACAAGAAGGGGCCAGGATGAGAGATATTATTAGAGGAAGGGGCCAGGATGGGGGACATTATTACAGGATGGAGGACATTGTTATAGAAAGGGACCACAATGGGCCACATTATTACAGAAATGGGCCAGGATGGGGGATATTATTACAGAAAGGGTCCAGGACATGGGGACATTATTGCAAGAAGGGGCCAGGACGAGAGATATTATTACAGGAAGGGGCCAGGATGGGAGACATTATTACAGGATGAAGGACATTGTTACAGAAAGGGGCCACAATGGGGGACATTATTACAGAAATGGGCAAGGATGGAGGATATTATTACAGAAAGGGTCCAGGACATGAGGACATTATTGCAAGAAGGGGCCAGGATGAGAGATATTATTACAGGAAGGGGCCAGGATGGGAGACATTATTACAGGATGAAGGACATTGTTACAGAAAGGGGCCTCAATAGGGGACATTATTACAGAAATGGGCCAGGATGGGGGATATTATTACAAAAAGGGTCCAGGACATGAGGACACTATTACAAGAAGGGGCCAGAACGGGGGACATTATTATAAGAAGGGTTCAGGACGGGGGACATTATTACAAGAAGGGGTCAGGACAGGGGGTATTATTACAGGATGGGGAACATTAACACATAGAGGGTGAACACGTATGTCTTATCGGATCTAGAACACTGCAGAGGCCCATTGCTGGCCAACATGAAGGTGGGGGCCCAGGACCCAATTTTGCTCCGGGGCCCATGGAACTATAGTTACACCACTGCTCCCTACAATCAGTAGCAAAATACTACTGCAGGGTCAGACTACACCGGAGGTTGTAGAATGTGACCACAGAGACACATAGCTCTGCATAGGAGCTGTATTCACAAAACGGTAGGAGATCTTACGTCAAGACCATTTGTAAAGTTGCTACATTTATCATTTTAGATGCACAGAAGCAATAAAATAAAATTATTTCAAAGGTAAACTAAACACGGTAGCCAAACTCTATTTCTCCTGGTTTCCCACCAAAAAAAGCCAAGTACTTTTATATTCTCAATTGCGTAGAGGGGAGTAAGCCATTGCCAGGCACCTTTGTAAGCAGCTCATCTACAGTGACACAAGATCAGACATAGTGATATTCAACATGCCCGACCCTTCTGTCTCTCAACATCCATTTTAGGGAAAGTCAGGACACCCCCTCCCCTATTAGATCCTGGCATTCGTCTAATGTGTATGGCCATCTTTAGCCTTCAGTCTTGTGCATGAAATTTTCACATTCGTAGTATTTTCTTAATATATTCCCAGCCCTTTTTTTTTTTATATGAATATTGTTATTACTGTTATTATTTTCTTTCTCTGTCGCTCTCCGTGCAGAATACCGGGGACTTTAAATCCTATTACACCATTTCCTACGGTGGCAAAAGAGATAAAATATAAAAGCACAAGAGAGAAAACAATGCAGACATCCCCTGGTGGAGATTTACAGATATGGAGGATAATTGGATTTTATTAGCAGATGTCATTATTGTTCAACTGTCTTACACTCGATATTTATAAGTTCTTTGCAGATAATTGTAAAAAAAAAAAATATATAAATGATACAAAGGTCACATTGTTATTTCTCCGAATGCTATTAACGGAGATGGAGATAGAGGAGATGTAGACACGGGGTGGCGATTTGACTCTTGTGTTGTATCTTGAATTGCAGTTTATAAGCAGATTATATTTTCATTTCTTCGTATTTATATTGGAAAAAATATATGGTGATTATTAATTGCATGTATTCTTGTAGTTTAGCCCAGAGTAACTTCTTGCCTGTTGACATCTTTATGCTTTCTTAGATATTGCGCAATCTTACATTTTTCCCATATGGCTGCAGTTTGCTATATAAAATAAATAAATAAATAAAATAAAATCATGCTGTGCTCACCTTCCCCAGGTCCAGTGGTGAATCTCTGCCGCTGTTTACAGTGTCTGGGATTGGCTGCGACACTTACATCATGCTGGAAGAGCTGCAGCTAATCGCTGCTGCTCAATTTCACTGCCGCGTTGTCAAGGTGATGTCAGGAAAAGCGGCGGAGACTTATCGCTGAACCATTTTTTATTCTTTTTTTTTTATAGCAAACTGCAGCCAAGGGGGGAATTTACTTGAAAGGGAACAAGAGCCTCCTCCTTGACTAAAGCCCCAGTTCCAGCTGCCGAATAACAGCCCCAAAGCATAATGCTGCCTCCACCATACTTCACTGTGGGAATGGTGTTCTTCTGGTGATGTGCAGTGTCGGCTTTGCATCTTTTGGACAAAAAGTTCCACCTTGATCTCATCAGATAGAACACATTTCCCACATGCTTTTGGCAACATAGCAGTGCGACAACTTGTTTTTTTGGGGATGAGTTTTGAATGACACCAAAAAATAAAAAATACAACTGTAGTGAATGTGTTGGTTTTACAGCATATACTCTACAGTAAAAATGTCCTGGCAACACGATTCTAGAGATCAGTCCGATTATTCCGATACCAAACTTATATAGTATTCTTTTTAATTAGAAAGTGAAAAAAATTGTAAATTCGAAAAAAAAAAAAAAAATTTTCTGCTTGTCAAGATTTTTCAAAATCTGTAAGTAGTGATGAGCGAGCACTAAAATGCTCGGGTGCTCGATGCTCGGGTCGAGCACATTGGAATACTCGGGTGCTCGACCCAAGTAACGAGCCCAATGTAAGTCTATGGGAAACTCGTGCATTTTTCAGGCGGCTCCCCCCGGCGGTCTGCAGAGGGCCTAAAAATTGCCCAAATCGATGGGAACAGTGCTCAAATGACATGGGAACAGCATGGGGAAGACCCCTGGAAGCATTTCTGACCCCCAGGTCACTGCTGTCAACAAGGTTATCAAAGTATTACGCCACTTTTACCGACTCACAATAAAACATTCAAAAACAAAACCAAAATGGATTTTCCTGGGAAATATGTTGAGGACCATCCTTTACAGGGTAATGACTTTTATATAAAGCAAAATAAATAACCAAAAACAAAAATACTCCTCCACACCTTTGGCTATGTTCACATGTAGCGTTTTTGATGCGTTTTTGCACTTTTGCATTGCTTTCTACCGTGAAAAATACATTCACCGGTAAATGTAATTTTAACATTTACAACCTTATCTGGCCATGTGCTGTGTGAGACATGATCAGACACATCCTGTTTCATTTATGAAGGAGGGACTCTGAAAGTCACAAACACTATTTTTACAGCCTTACTATTCTTAAAGGGCCAGCAGTTGGCTATGCTTTGTTGTTCCCATTATTAAAGAGTGGGTCTCCTATACTGTTATTGCGTATGCAGTGACTGCAAGGGCTGCCAACAATTTGGACGCAACCCAATACCCCTTTGAAGAGACATAGAGGAGGGTCTCAGTAAATAAAAATGTTCCCATTATAAAGGAATGGGTCTCCTATACAGGTAATGCCCATGCAGTGACTGCAAGGGATGCCAAAATTTGGGAAAAAAACCCAATAACAATTTAAAGACACATAGATCTGAGCCACAGTAACCACATGTTCCCATTAGAAAGGAGAGGGTCTGCTATACAGTTATAGGGTATGCAGTGAGTCCAACGGCTCCCAAAATTTAGGAAAAACCCCACTAGCAATTTAAAGACACACAGAGCAGGGCCACAGTAACAAGGTACGACATGTTCCCATTAAAAAGGAGTGAACACAACAGCTGCCAAAAATTTGAAGGAACGTCAATGTCCCTGGCAAGAGATGTAGAGGTCAGTGGGCCTCCTGAAAAAAATGCTCCCATTATTAGGAAGTGGGTCTCCCATACTGTTTGCCTATGCAGTGAATGCAACGGCTGCCAAAAATTTGGAGGAACTCCAATGCCCCTTGCAAGAGACGTAGATATGGTACATCCCATCCTCGGCTGCACCATCCCATCCTCGGCTGCATCATCCTATCATCGGCTGCATCATCCCATCCTCGGCTGCATCATCCCATCCTTGGCTGCATCATCCCATCCTCGGCTGCCTCATCCCATCCTCGGCTGCCTCATCCCATCCTCGGCTGCCTCATCCCATCCTCGGCCGCCTCATCTCATCCTCTGCCGCATCATCATCCCTCCCTCGGCTGCATCATCCCATCATCGGCTGCATCATCCCATCCTTGGTTGCATCTTCCCATCCTCGGCCGCATCTTCCCATCCTTGGCTGCATCATCCCATCCTCGGCTGCTTCACTTCATCCTCGGCTGCCTCCTCTCATCTCGGCTGCATCGACTCACCCCGGCTACATCGCCTCATCTCTGACTGCATCATCTCACCCCTACTGCATCACCTCATCTCCGGCTGCCTCATCTCATCCCTGCTGCATCACCTCATCTCCGGCTGCTTCATCTCATCCCTGCCGCATCACCCCATCCATGCCGTATCATCCTATCCCCAGCCGCACCCTCTCATCCAGGCTCCATCACCTCGTCCACGGCTGCTGCATCTCCCCCCGGCTACTTCACCTTCATCTCTACCCCGGCTGTTTGTACCTCTCCCCCGGACTGCAACTCATCCCTGAACTGCTCCCCATCCCTGATCGCATCCTATCCCCCAGCAGCACCTCACATGCGGCCACCTGTCCCCCAGTAGGACTCACCCCACCTACATCGCTCCCGGGCTGCCTCCTACCCCTGTCACCTCTCGCCCACTACTCACCCCCGCAATGTTCCCGCTTCATCTCACCCTCACTCCCATCCTTCTCCACTTCCTACTACCCCCACTTATCACTCCCCCCAGTAATGAAATGCTCATCTCTCCCTCCATCCTACCTACTCTCCTCTGAACTGTTCCTCCACTTTTAACCCTCCATCTCCAAACAAACACGCCCGCCATGCAATCTCTCCTGCCCGCACCTTCTCACCCTCTTCCTGCTCCTCCTAATTGCGGGTGACATCTCCCCTAATCCTGGCCCACCCCATCACACCACCCCCCCACTCCCACGACATATAACCAACCCCCGTAACCTCAACAACCTCAGACCGACCCATCCCTCCCGCCCCTGCTTCCCCAGTCTCCCTTCCGGGCGCCCTCTGGAACGCCCGCTCGGTCTGCAATAAACTTCCATACATCCACGACCTCTTCATCTCCAAAAAACTCTCCTTCCTCAGCATCACGGAAGCCAGGCTCACCCCCTCTAACACAACCTCCCCGGCTGCCCTCTCCTACGGTGGTCTTACATTTTCCCACACCCCCCGCCCCAACAACACCCGCGGTGGAGGCGTCGGCCTACTCCTGGCCAACACATGCTCCTTCATCCCGACTACACTGCCCCCTCCTACCCCTCCCCTCCTTCAAGGCACATTCCGTGCGCATCTTCTCCCCTTGCAACCTCCAACTGGCAGTTATCTACCATCCCCCAGGATCCCCCTCCTCTTTCTTTGACCACTTCACAACCTGGCTCCTCCACCTCCTCTCCTCTGACATCCCCACCATCATCATGGGTGACTTCAATATCCCCGTTGGCACCCCCTGCACCGCCGCCTCTAGACTCCTATCCCTAACCTCCTCCCTCGGTCTCTCCCAATGGACCTCATCCGCCACAAACACCGACGGTCACACACTGGACCTTGTCTTCACCCGCCTCTGTTCCCTCGCTGACCTCGAAAACTCACCTCTCCCCCTATCTGACCACAACCTACTGACCTTCTCCTCCCTCCCCCCCTCTCTGATTGCCCCTCCCCGCACACTCCCCCACCCCCTTAAAAACCTCAAACTCATCGACTTCCACTCACTCTCCGAGTCCCTCCTCCCTCTCTCCAGCCTAGCTTCTTCTCAGGACGCCGACGCCGCCGCCACCCTCTACAACACCACCCTCACCACAGCCCTCGACCAAGCTGCCCCGCTCTCACACGTCACAACCCATGCACACAGACAACCCTGGCTAACGCCCCTCACGAAAAAACTTTGGCAGACGTCTAGAGTGGGTGAGCGGAAATGAAAGAAATCCCACTCCGCTGAACACCTCACCCTGTTCAAACAGTCCCTCACCACCTTCAAGACTGCTCTCACGAATGCAAAACAAGACTACTTCTCTTCCCTAATAACCACCCTATCCCGCAACCCCAAGCAACTTTTCAGTACCTTCAACTCTCTACTCCGTCCCCCTGCACCCCCCCCCTCGCCCCTGATCTCAGCCGATGACTTCGCCACCTTCTTCAAGGACAAGACTGACAAAGTCAGACAAAGCTTCGATCTACAAGCCGCTCGGCCCCCCACCCCCACCGCCTAACCCCCCTCACCCAAATGTAGTTTCTCCCCCATGACAGAAGACCTCCTCTCCTCTCTGCTAGCTCACTCACACCTCACCACCTGTGCCCTCGACCCCCTCCCCTCCCACTTCATCCCTAACCTCACCACTGTCCTCATCCCCGCCCTAACCCATCTTTTCAACCTATCACTTAAATCCGGCACTTTCCCATCATCCTTCAAGCATGCCACAATCACACCCATCCTCAAGAAACCCTCCCTTGACCCTGCAATAGTCTCCAACTACCGCCCGATATCTCTCCTCCCTTTTGCCTCAAAATTACTTGAACAGCACGTTCATGCCGAGCTGTTCTCCCACCTCTCCTCCTCCTCCCTCTTCGACCGCCTTCAATCCGGTTTCCGACCCCACTACTCCACCGAAACAGCCCTAACTAAGGTCACCAACGACCTACTGACCGCCAAGAGCAAGCGACACTACTCCGTCCTCCTTCTTCTCGACCTCTCCGCCGCCTTCGACACAGTCGACCAGCCCCTCCTACTCCACATCCTAGAATCCCTTGGCATCACTGACCTAGCCCTCTCATGGATCTCCTCCTACCTAACGGATAGGACTTTCAGCGTCACCCACTCCCACACCTCATCCTCGCCCCACCCCCTTTCTATTGGAGTTTCCCAAGGCTCAGTCCTGGGACCACTACTCTTCTCCGCATACACCCTCGGCCTGGGGAAACTCATCGAATCCCACGGCCTCCAATACCACCTCTATGCTGACGACACCCAGCTCTACCTGTCTGGCCCCGACATTTCCGCCCTACTATCCAAAATTCCCCAATGCCTATCCGCCATCTCATCCTTCTTCTCCGCCCGATTCCTCAAACTCAACATGGACAAGACCGAGATAATCGTCTTCCCCCCCAACCGCTCTCCCCAGCTCCACAACTTATCCATCACAATCAACGACTGCACCCTCTCACCCGTCTTCCACACCAAGTGCCTCGGGACAATCCTTGACTCCTCCCTCTCCTTCAAGCCCCACATCGAAGCCCTCGCCACCGCCTGCCGACTCCAACTGAGGAACATTGCCCGAATCCTCTCGTTCCTTGACCAGGACTCGGCAAAAACGCTTATCCACGCCCTCATCATCTCCCGTCTCGACTACTGCAACCCCCTGCTCACTGGCCTCCCCACTTCCTCCCTCGCACCTCTCCGCACCATCCTCAATTCCGCTGCCCGACTCATCCACCTATCTCCCCGTTTCACCCCCGCCTCCCCCCTCTGCCAAGCCCTTCACTGGCTCCCCATTGCCCTGAGATCACGGTTCAAAACCCTAACCCTAACATACAAGGCCATACATAACCTGTCCCCTCCCTACATCTCCGACCTGGTTTCCAGATATGTCACCCCGCGCGATCTTCGCTCCTCTCAAGAACTTCTCCTCTTCTCCCCTCTCATTTCCTCCTCCCACAACCGCCTACAAGACTTCTCTCGTGCATCCGCCACCATACTCTGGAATCACATCCGACACTCCCCTACCCTGGGAACCTTCAAGAAAAACCTAAAGACCCACCTCTTCCTTCAGGCCTACAGCCCACACTGAGACCCATCCGCTACAACATCTCACCCTCTCCTCTCCCCTTCCTCCTGTCTCCCCACCCACCCCCTATAGACTGTGAGCCCTCGTGGACAGGACCCCCTGCCCTACTGTACCAGTGCGCCTCATTTGATGTTTCATGTTCGTGTCCCTGTCTGCCCCTACACTTGTAAAGCACCATGGAACGTAATGGCGCTATATAAATATTTAATAATAATAATAATAATAATAATATGGTGGTGATATGGAGGTGGAGGATGAGGATGAGGAGAAGGAGGAGGACAAGCGCAAATAGACAAACTCAGGAAGCGCATACCCATGTTAGGTTGTGAAGACAGAGGTGCATGGGAATAGAGTTAGACCTCCCAATAAAAAGACACTGGATTTGAGTTTATGTTACGCTGCTATCATTCGGTGGTGTTGAGAAGTCTGGACCAATCCAGCCCTTGTACATTTTTAGAAGAGTCAGCCTGTCAGCATTTTCAGTTGACAGGCGGATGCGCTTATCAGTTATAATTCCACCAGCGGCACTAAAAACCCGCTCTGATAAAACGCTGGCAGCCGGGCAGGCCAGGACCTCCAAGCCATAGAGAGCCAGTTCATGCCACGTATCCAGCTTGGATACCCAATAATTATAAGGCACAGAGGAATCACGGAGGAAATTGGTACGGTCGGCAAGGTACTCCTTCAGCATCTTCCGAAACTTGTCCCTCCTTGTGAAAGTACCCTGCACATCAGGGCCTCTGCGATGGGAGGGTCTGAGAAAACTGTCCCAGTGTTCCCCTGCCTCTGCTGGATTGAAGTTGTGTCTCTCTCGCCTGTACTCCTTGGTTGTCCAATGAACTGTGACCTCTGCCGCCAGCGTTTTCAGATGGGAATTTTTTTAATAATTCCGCAACAAGGACCTTCTCGTACTGCTCCATTTTATTAGGCCTGTCCGGCACGGGAATAAGAGGCAGGAAATTCTCCTTGTAGCATGGGTCTAGAAGTGTCACCAACCAGTAATGACTGTCACCCAAAATTTGGACAATGCGAGGGTCACGGGAAAGGCAGCGTAACATAAACTCAGCCATGTGTGCCAGACTGCTAACAGGCAAGACTTCCGTGTCCTCACCAAGTTGACGACTAACTATGCTCTCCTCCTCCTCATCCTCTCTGTCCTCTGGCCATCCACGCTGAACAGAGGGTATGACAGTTGTGCAGGTAATACCGTCTATAGCACAGGAAACTAGCTCCTGTTCTTCCTCCTCTTCCTCATTGTCACACAATCCACGTTGAGATGAGATGAGGCTGGGCTGTGTGTAATCACTCTGTATGGTTCCTTGCTCCATCTCATCGTGCTCCACCAAAGCATCCTCTTTAATTGTGAGAAGAGAGTGTTTCAGAAGACTGAGATGCGGGATGGTGATGCCAATTATGGCGTCATCGCCGCTCACCATCTTGGTGGAGTCCTCAAAGTTTTGAAGGATGGTACAGATGTCTGACATCTGACATCAATGTCCACTCCTGATGTCTTATGTGTGGAGTCTGACCTGAATACCGACGGCCTTGTTGATGCTGGTAGTCAACAACTGTCCTCTTCTGCTCACAAATCCTTCCCAACATCTGCAATGGAGAGTTCCAACGCATGGGGACATCGCAGATCAGTTGGTGAGCTGGAAGCTGCAAATGCTGCTGAAGCACGGCAAGGACGGTAGAAGCTGTAGCTGACTTTCTAAACTGGGCACACAGGTGGCGTACTTTGACAAGAAGATCCAGCAGATCCGGGTAGGTTTTGAGAAACCGCTGAACCACAAGGTTAAGCACATGCCCGGCATGGTACGTGTGTGATCTCGCCTCGCCTCAGAGCCGCTACCAGGTTCCGGCCATTGTCACACACGACCATGCCTGGCTGTAGGTTTAGCGGTGTGAGCCACAGATCTGACTGCTCTTTCAGAGCTATCCACAACTCTTCAGCGTTGTGCGGTTTGTCACCTAAGCATATTAGCTTCAGCACAGCCTGATGCCGCTTGGCCTAGGCAGTGCTGCAGTGCTTCCAGCTTGTGACTGATGTGTTCATTTCAGAGATGGAGGCTGAAGAGGAGGAGGAGAAGGTCCAGGAGCTGTAGAATGTGGGGGCAACCCTGATTGACATAGGGCCCGCAATCCTTGGCGTCGGGAGGACGTGTTCCGTCCCAAGGTCTGACTGGGTCCTGGCTTCCATTATATTAATCCAGTGTGCCATCAGCGAGATGTACCGTCCATGCCCACAAGCATTTGTGCACGTGTCTGTGGTTCGGTGGACTTTCCCAGTGACTGCGTTATTGAGGGCACGGCTAATGTTGTGGGACACGTGCTCTTGTAACGTGGGGACGGCACACTGGGAGAAATAGTGGCGGCTGGGGACCGAGTACTGAGGGACGGCTGCCGCCATCAGGTTGTGGAAAGCTTCCATCTCCACGAGCTTAAAAGGCAACATTTTGAGCGCAAGCATTCGCGAAATGTGTGAATTTAGTAGTGTGGTCTGTGGGGCATTGGCTGCGTATTTGCGCTTGCTTTCCAAGGACTGGGGTAGGGACAACTGAACGCTGCGCTGGGACAAGGACGTGGACGTGCTTGCTGATGGTGCTAGTTGACAGTGTGCAGCAACACGTGCGGGAGGTATCTTCACATGCGCCATGGACAGGGGATTGGTGTGCACGCACAACAGTGGAAGAAGCAGTGATTTCACTCGCAGACACTGTTTCTGGACCCTGGGGTTCGGCCCACTTAGTCGGATGCTTTGCTGCCATGTGCCTGATCAGGCTGGTGGTGGCCAGACTGCTAGTTTTGTAACCCCTGCTGATTCTGGCCTGGCAGGTGGTGCAAATAGCCTTTTTGCCTAACAGTTGTACTGGCAACTTCCATCGTGTTGGCGTTACGAGGAACGCTTTCCCGCCTTGTGCCTGCGGCCACCACACTGCTTCTTCCTGCCTGTTGGGGTGCTCTGCCTTCCTCCACCTGTGTGCTGCTGTCCTCGCTCTGCATGCCCCTCAGCCAGGTTGGGTCAGTTACTATATCATCCACTACGTCATCTTTCACTTCCGCACCCTGGTCCTCCTCTTGACTTTCTGGCAATTGTGTCTCATCATCATCCACGTCTTGCGGCAGTTTCCCACCGTTGCCTTCGTGTGACCGTGACTGCCCAAATATTTAGGCATCACTACACGCGTTCTCCTCTTGACTCGCTTGAAGCTGGCCAGGTGAGAGGCCCGAATCTACAAATGGAAAAGTGAACAGCTCTTCTGAGTCTCTAAGTGTGGGATCAGTTGTCTCCGGGCACTCGGCATGGTGGGAGGAAGGAGGATTAGGGTGAGGAATATGCGATCCAGACTCACGGCTACTGAGCCTTGACCGTGTGGAAGACAGGGTGGTGTTGGTGGTGGTGACAAAGTGACTGGAAGCATTATCTGCTAGCCAACCAACAGCCTTTTGACACTGCTCTATGTTCAATAGTGGTGTGCTGCGGTCCCCTAGTAATTGGGACAGGAAGGTCGAGCAAGAAGATGTGGGTGTTTGTTGTGGCACAATTTCAGCTTGCCCATGGCCACGTTCTTGGCCTTTACATGCACCATCACCATCACGTCCAGTTCCCCATCCCTTGCCATGCACCTTGCCCATTTTAAATGGAGGACAATATTTTCCACGTTCACAAGAAGCAGCTGATTTTGAAATGCAGTTATATGTGTGAATAGCTTGACCGACACACTGCAACAAAATGGAAGGCAGAAATGGCTGATTTTGGAACGCTGTTATATGTGATATGTCTGACAGAGAACCACGGTTTTAAATAGCAGGCCTGTAGTTTACTAATACTATTCTTCACAGACACCTAGTGTGAATAGCTTGACCGACACACTGCAACAGAATGGAAAAGGAGGCCAATATTTTCCACGTTCAGTTCAAATTTCTGGATTTTTATTGCTGAAATATGGAATGGATCTGGCTGTATTCTGCAGTGCTAACAAACAAATGGAGTAGAAAAATGGTGTACTCTGGATTGCTTTTTAAGCAAATAACCAGGATTAAGATAAAAAAAAATTGCCCTGTCCCCTGATATCTGGGGCTATGTCTATAAACACAGTATATGTAAGAACAGCAGCAGCAGGAATGTGCTATGGACCCTCTCGTGCTATATGCACTGCAGTCTGTCACATACACTGCCTGCCTGCCTAACTCCTGCTATCACCACTGAATACATGCAGCTGGATTAGTCCTCAGAAGGATTGTTAGTTCAGATGGATGGATATATACAGTGCTGGCCAAAAGTATTGGCACCCCTGCAATTCTGTCAGATAATACTCAGTTTCTTCCTGAAAATGATTGCAATCACAAATTCTTTGGTATTATTCTCTTCATTTAATTTGTCTTCAATGAAAAAAACACAAAAAGAATTGTCCTAAAGCCAAATTGGATATAATTCCACACCAAGCCTAATAAAGGGGGTGAACAAAAGTATTGGCACCATTTGAAAAATCATGTGATGCTTCTCTAATTGGTGTAATTAACAGCACCTGTAACTTACCTGTGGCACCTAACAGGTGTTGGCAATAACTAAATCACACTTGCAGCCAGTTAACATGGATTAAAGTTGACTCAACCTCTGTCCTGTGTCCTTGTGTGGACCACACTGAGCATGGAGAAAAGAAAGAAGACCAAAAAACTGTCTGAGGACTTGAGAAACCAAATTGTGAGGAAGCATCAGCAATCTCAAGGCTACAAGTCCATCTCCAAAACCTGAATGTTCCTGTGTCTTCCGTGCGCAGTGTCATCAAGAAGTTTAAAGTCCATGGCACTGTGGCTAACCTCCCTAGATGTGGTGCTGTTAATTACACGAATTAGAGAAGCATCACATGATTTTTCAAACAGTGCCAATACTTTTGTCCACCCCCTTTTTTTAGGTTTGGTGTGGAATTATATCCAATTTGGCTTTAGGACAATTCTTTTTGGGTTTTTTCATTGAAGACAAATTAAATGAAGATAATAATACCAAAGAATTTGTGATTGCAGTCATTTTCAGGAAGAAACTGAGCATTATCTGACAGAATTGCAGGGGTGCCAATACTTTTGGCCAGCGCTGTATATGTTGTGGAATACCTACACTAACTCTAAACAAGCAAATCTCTCCCTGACGCAGCAGCACCTCTCACCCCGGCTACATCGCCTCATCTCTGACTGCATCATCTCACCCCTACTGCATCACCTCATCTCCGGCTGCCTCATCTCATCCCTGCTGCATCACCTCATCTCTGGCTGCTTCATCTCATCCCTGCCGCATCACCCCATCCATGCCGTATCATCCTATCCCCAGCCGCACCCTCTCATCCAGGCTCCATCACCTCGTCCACGGCTGCTGCATCTCCCCCCGGCTACTTCACCTTCATCTCTACCCCGGCTGTTTGTACCTCTCCCCCGGACTGCAAATCATCCCTGAACTGCTCCCCATCCCTGATCGCGTCCTATCCCCCAGCAGCACCTCACATGCGGCCACCTGTCCCCCACTAGGACTCACCCCACCTACATCGCTCCCGGGCTGCCTCCTACCCCTGTCACCTCTCGCCCACTACTCACCCCCGCAATGTTTCCGCTTCTTCTCACCCTCACTCCTATCCTTCTCCACTTCCTACTACCCCCACTCATCACTCCCCCCAGTAATGAAATGCTCATCTCTCCCTCCATCCTACCTACTCTCCTCTGAACTGTTCCTCCACTTTCAACCCTCCATCTCCAAACAAACACGCCCGCCACGCAAGCTCTCCTGCCCGCACCTTCTCACCCTCTCCCTGCTCCTCCTAATTGCGGGTGACATCTCCCCTAATCCTGGCCCACCCCATCACACCACCCCCCCACTCCCACGACATATAACCAACCCCCGTAACCTCAACAACCTCAGACCGACCCATCCCTCCCGCCCCTGCTTCCCCAGTCTCCCTTCCGGGCGCCCTCTGGAACGCCCGCTCGGTCTGCAATAAACTTCCATACATCCACGACCTCTTCATCTCCAAAAAACTCTCCTTCCTCAGCATCACGGAAGTCTGGCTCACCCCTTCTAACACAACCTCCCCGGCTGCCCTCTCCTACGGTGGTCTTACATTTTCCCACACCCCCCGCCCAAACAACACCCGCGGTGGAGGCGTCGGCCTACTCCTGGCCAACACATGCTCCTTCATCCCGACTACGCCGCCCCCCTCCTACCCCTCCCCTCCTTCGAGGCACATTCTGTGCGCATCTTCTCTCCTTGCAACCTCCAACTGGCAGTTATCTACCATCCCCCAGGATCCCCCTCCTCTTTCTTTGACCACTTCTCAACCTGGCTCCTCCACCTCCTCTCTTCTGACATCCCCACCATCATCATGGGTGACTTCAATATCCCCATTGACACCCCCTGCACCGCCGCCTCTAGACTCCTATCCCTAACCTCCTCCCTCGGTCTCTCCCAATAGACCTCATCAACCACACACACCGACGGTCACACACTGGACCTTGTCTTCACCCGCCTCTGTTCCCTCGCTGACCTCGAAAACTCACCTCTCCCCCTATCTGACCACAACCTACTGACCTTCTCCTCCCTCCCCCCCCTCTCTGATTGCCCCTCCCCGCACACTCCCCCACCCCCTTAAAAACCTCAAACTCATCGACTTCCACTCACTCTCCGATTCCCTCCTCCCTCTCTCCAGCCTAGCTTCTTTTCAGGACGCCGACGCCGCCGCCACCCTCTACAACACCACCCTCACCACAGCCCTCGACCAAGCTGCCCCGCTCTCACACGTCACAACCCGTGCACACAGACAACCCTGGCTAACGCCCCTCACGAAAAAACTTCGGCAGACGTCTAGAGTGGGTGAGCGGAAATGGAAGAAATCCCACTCCGCTGAACACCTCACCCTGTTCAAACAGTCCCTCACCGCCTTCAAGACTGCTCTCACGAATGCAAAACAAGACTACTTCTCTTCCCTAATAACCACCCTATCCCGCAACCCCAAGCAACTTTTCAGTACCTTCAACTCTCTACTCCGTCCCCCTGCACCCCCCCCCTCGCCCCTGATCTCAGCCGACGACTTCGCCACCTTCTTCAAGGACAAGACTGACAAAGTCAGACAAAGCTTCGATCTACAAGCCGCTTGGCCCCCCACCCCCACCGCCTAACCCCCCTCACCCAAATGTAGTTTCTCCCCCATAACAGAAGACCTCCTCTCCTCTCTGCTAGCTCACTCACACCTCACCACCTGTGCCCTCGACCCCCTCCCCTCCCACCTCATCCCTAACCTCACTACTGTCCTCATCCCCGCCCTAACCCATCTTTTCAACCTATCACTTAAATCCGGCACTTTCCCATCATCGTTCAAGCATGCCACAATCACACCCATCCTCAAGAAACCCTCCCTTGACCCTGCAATAGTCTCCAACTACCGCCCGATATCTCTCCTCCCTTTTGCCTCAAAATTACTTGAACAGCACATTCATGCCGAGCTGTCCTCCCACCTCTTCTCCTCCTCCCTCTTCGACCGCCTTCAATCCGGTTTCCGACCCCACCACTCCACCGAAACAGCCCTAACTAAAGTCACCAACGACCTACTGACCGCTAAGAGCAAGCGACACTACTCCGTCCTCCTTCTTCTCGACCTCTCCGCCGCCTTCGACACAGTCAACCACCCCCTCCTACTCCACATCCTAGAATCCCTTGGCATCACTGACCTAGCCCTCTCATGGATCTCCTCCTACCTAACGGATAGGACTTTCAGCGTCACCCACTCCCACACCTCATCCTCGCCCCACCCCCTTTCTGTTGGAGTTTCCCAAGGCTCAGTCCTGGGACCACTACTCTTCTCCGCATACACCCTCGGCCTGAGGAAACTCATCGAATCCCACGGCCTCCAATACCACCTCTACGCTGACGACACCCAGTTCTACCTGTCTGGCCCCGACATTTCCGCCCTACTATCCAAAATTCCCCAATGCCTATCCGCCATCTCATCCTTCTTCTCCGCCCGATTCCTCAAACTCAACATGGACAAGACCGAGATAATCGTCTTCCCCCCCAACCGCTCTCCCCAGCTCCACAACTTATCCATCACAATCAACGACTGCACCCTCTCACCCGTCTCCCACACCAAGTGCCTCGGGGCAATCCTTGACTCCTCCCTCTCCTTCAAGCCCCACATCGAAGCCCTCGCCACCGCCTGCCGACTCCAACTGAGGAACATTGCCCGAATCCGCTCGTTCCTTGACCAGGACTCGGCAAAAACGCTTATCCACGCCCTCATCATCTCCCGTCTTGACTACTGCAACCCCCTGCTCACTGGCCTCCCCACTTCCTCCCTCGCACCTCTCCACACCATCCTCAATTCCGCTGCCCGACTCATCCACCTATCTCCCCGTTTCACCCCCGCCTCCCCCCTCTGCCAAGCCCTTCACTGGCTCCCCATTGCCCTGAGATCACGGTTCAAAACCCTAACCCTAACATACAAGGCCATACATAACCTGTCCCCTCCCTACATCTCCGACCTGGTTTCCAGATATGTCACCCCGCGCGATCTTCGCTCCTCTCAAGAACTTCTCCTCTTCTCCCCTCTCATTTCCTCCTCCCACAACCGCCTACAAGACTTCTCTCGTGCATCCGCCACCATACTCTGGAATCACATCCGACACTCCCCTACCCTGGGAACCTTCAAGAAAAACCTAAAGACCCACCTCTTCCTTCAGGCCTACAGCCCACACTGAGACCAATCCGCTAAACCATCTCACCCTCTACTCTCCCCTTCCTCCTGTCTCCCCACCCACCCCCTATAGACTGTGAGCCCTCGTGGACAGGACCCCCTGCCCTACTGTACCAGTGCGTCTCGTTTGATGTTTCATGTTCGTGTCCCTGTCTGCCCCTACACTTGTAAAGCGCCATGGAACCTAATGGCGCTATATAAATATTTAATAATAATAATAATATGGTGGTGATATGGAGGTGGAGGATGAGGATGAGTAGAAGGAGGAGGACAAGCGCAAATAGACAAACTCAGGAAGCGCATACCCATGTTAGGTTGTGAAGACAGAGGTGCATGGGAATAGAGTTAGACCTCCCAATAAAAAGACACTGGATTTGAGTTTATGTTACGCTGCTATCATTCGGTGGTGTTGAGAAGTCTGGACCAATCCAGCCCTTGTACATTTTTACAAGAGTCAGCCTGTCAGCATTTTCAGTTGACAGGCGGATGCGCTTATCAGTTATAATTCCACCAGCGGCACTAAAAACCCGCTCTGATAAAACGCTGGCAGCCGGGCAGGCCAGGACCTCCAAGCCATAGAGAGCCAGTTCATGCCACGTATCCAGCTTGGATACCCAATAATTATAAGGCACAGAGGAATCACGGAGGAAATTAGTACGGTCGGCAAGGTACTCCTTCAGCATCTTCCAAAACTTGTCCCTCCTTGTGAAAGTACCCTGCACATCAGGGCCTCTGCGATGGGAGGGTCTGAGAAAACTGTCCCAGAACTTTGACAGTGTTCCCCTGCCTCTGCTGGATTGAAGTTGTGTCTCTCTCGCCTGTACTCCTTGGTTGTCCAATGAACTGTGACCTCTGCCGCCAGCGTTTTCAGATGGGAATTTTTTTAATAATTCCGCAACAAGGACCTTCTCGTACTGCTCCATTTTATTAGGCCTGTCCGGCACGGGAATAAGAGACAGGAAATTCTCCTTGTAGCATGGGTCTAGAAGTGTCACCAACCAGTAATGACTGTCACCCAAAATTTGGACAATGCGAGGGTCACGGGAAAGGCAGCGTAACATAAACTCAGCCATGTGTGCCAGACTGCTAACAGGCAAGACTTCCGTGTCCTCACCAAGTTGACGACTAACTATGCTCTCCTCCTCCTCATCCTCTCTGTCCTCTGGCCATCCATGCTGAACAGAGGGTATGACAGTTGTGCAGGTAATACCGTCTATAGCACAGGAAACTAGCTCCTGTTCTTCCTCCTCTTCCTCATTGTCACACAATCCACGTTGGGATGAGATGAGGCTGGGCTGTGTGTAATCACTCTGTATGGTTCCTTGCTCCATCTCATCATGCTCCGCCTGCAAAGCATCCTCTTTAATTGTGAGAAGAGAGTGTTTCAGAAGACTGAGATGCGGGATGGTGATGCAAATTATGGCGTCATCGCCGCTCACCATCTTGGTGGAGTCCTCAAAGTTTTGAAGGATGGTACAGATGTCTGACATCTGACATCAATGTCCACTCCTGATGTCTTATGTGTGGAGTCTGACCTGAATACCGACGGCCTTGTTGATGCTGGTAGTCAACAACTGTCCTCTTCTGCTCACAAATCCTTCCCAACATCTGCAATGGAGAGTTCCAACGCATGGGGACATCGCAGATCAGTTGGTGAGCTGGAAGCTGCAAATGCTGCTGAAGCACGGCAAGGACGGTAGAAGCTGTAGCTGACTTTCTAAACTGGGCACACAGGTGGCGTACTTTGACAAGAAGATCCAGCAGATCTGGGTAGGTTTTGAGAAACCGCTGAACCACAAGGTTAAGCACATGCCCGGCATGGTACGTGTGTGATCTCGCCTCGCCTCAGAGCCGCTACCAGGTTCCGGCCATTGTCACACACGACCATGCCTGGCTGTAGGTTTAGCGGTGTGAGCCACAGATCTGACTGCTCTTTCAGAGCTATCCACAACTCTTTAGCGTTGTGCGGTTTGTCACCTAAGCATATTATCTTCAGCACAGCCTGAGGCCGCTTGGCCTAGGCAGTGCTGCAGTGCTTCCAGCTTGTGACTGATGTGTTCATTTCAGAGATGGAGGCTGAAGAGGAGGAGGAGAAGGTCCAGGAGCTGTAGAATGTGGGGGCAACCCTGATTGACATAGGGCCCGCAATCCTTGGCGTCGGGAGGACGTGTTCCGTCCCAAGGTCCGACTGGGTCCTGGCTTCCATTATATTAATCCAGTGTGCCATCAGCGAGATGTACCGTCCATGCCCACAAGCATTTGTGCACGTGTCTGTGGTTCGGTGGACTTTCCCAGTGACTGCGTTATTGAGGGCACGGCTAATGTTGTGGGACACGTGCTCTTGTAACGTGGGGACGGCACACTGGGAGAAATAGTGGCGGCTGGGGACCGAGTACTGAGGGACGGCTGCCGCCATCAGGTTGTGGAAAGCTTCCATCTCCACGAGCTTAAAAGGCAACATTTTGAGCGCAAGCATTCGCGAAATGTGTGAATTTAGTAGTGTGGTCTGTGGGGCATTGGCTGCGTATTTGCGCTTGCTTTCCAAGGACTGGGGTAGGGACAACTGAACGCTGCGCTGGGACAAGGACGTGGACGTGCTTGCTGATGGTTCTAGTTGAGAGTGTGCAACAACACGTGCGGGATGTATCTTCACATGCGCCATGGACAGGGGATTGGTGTGCACGCACAACAGTGGAAGAAGCAGTGATTTCACTCGCAGACACTGTTTCTGGACCCTGGGGTTCGGCCCACTTAGTCGGGTGCTTTGCTGCCATGTGCCTGATCAGGCTGGTGGTGGCCAGACTGCTAGTTTTGTAACCCCTGCTGATTCTGGCCTGGCAGGTGGTGCAAATAGCCTTTTTGCCTAACAGTTGTACTGGCAACTTCCATCGTGTTGGCGTTACGAGGAACGCTTTCCCGCCTTGTGCCTGCGGCCACCACACTGCTTCTTCCTGCCTGTTGGGGTGCTCTGCCTTCCTCCACCTGTGTGCTGCTGTCCTCGCTCTGCATGCCCCTCAGCCAGGTTGGGTCAGTTACTATATCATCCACTACGTCATCTTTCACTTCCGCACCCTGGTCCTCCTCTTGACTTTCTGGCAATTGTGTCTCATCATCATCCACGTCTTGCGGCAGTTTCCCACCGTTGCCTTCGTGTGACCGTGGCTGCCCAAATATTTAGGCATCACTACACGCGTTCTCCTCTTGACTCGCTTGAAGCTGGCCAGGTGAGAGGCACGAATCTACAAATGGAAAAGTGAACAGCTCTTCTGAGTCTCTAAGTGTGGGATCAGTTGTCTCCGGGCACTCGGCATGGTGGGAGGAAGGAGGATTAGGGTGAGGAATATGCGATCCAGACTCACGGCTACTGAGCCTTGACCGTGTGGAAGACAGGGTGGTGTTGGTGGTGGTGACAAAGTGACTGGAAGCATTATCTGCTAGCCAACCAACAGCCTTTTGACACTGCTCTATGTTCAATAGTGGTGTGCTGCGGTCCCCTAGTAATTGGGACAGGAAGGTCGAGCAAGAAGATGTGGGTGTTTGTTGTGGCACAATTTCAGCTTGCCCATGGCCACGTTCTTGGCCTTTACATGCACCATCACCATCACGTCCAGTTCCCCATCCCTTGCCATGCACCTTGCCCATTTTAAATGGAGGACAATATTTTCCACGTTCACAAGAAGCAGCTGATTTTGAAATGCAGTTATATGTGTGAATAGCTTGACCGACACACTGCAACAAAATGGAAGGCAGAAATGGCTGATTTTGGAACGCTGTTATATGTGATATGTCTGACAGAGAACCACGGTTTTAAATAGCAGGCCTGTAATTCACTAATACTATTCTTCACAGACACCTAGTGTGAATAGCTTGACCGACACACTGCAACAGAATGGAAAAGGAGGCCAATATTTTCCACGTTCAGTTCAAATTTCTGGATTTTTATCGCTGAAATATGGAATGGATCTGGCTGTATTCTGCAGTGCTAACAAACAAATGGAGTAGAAAAATGGTGTACTCTGGATTGCTTTTTAAGCAAATAACCAGGATTAAGATAAAAAAAAATTGCCCTGTCCCCTGATATCTGGGGCTATGTCTATAAACACAGTATATGTAAGAACAGCAGCAGCAGGAATGTGCTATGGACCCTCTCATGCTATATGCACTGCAGTCTGTCACATACACTGCCTGCCTGCCTAACTCCTGCTATCACCACTGAATACATGCAGCTGGATTAGTCCTCAGAAGGATTGTTAGTTCAGATGGATGGATATATACAGTGCTGGCCAAAAGTATTGGCACCCCTGCAATTCTGTCAGATAATACTCAGTTTCTTCCTGAAAATGATTGCAATCACAAATTCTTTGGTATTATTCTCTTCATTTAATTTGTCTTCAATGAAAAAAACACAAAAAGAATTGTCCTAAAGCCAAATTGGATATAATTCCACACCAAGCCTAATAAAGGGGGTGAACAAAAGTATTGGCACCATTTGAAAAATCATGTGATGCTTCTCTAATTGGTGTAATTAACAGCACCTGTAACTTACCTGTGGCACCTAACAGGTGTTGGCAATAACTAAATCACACTTGCAGCCAGTTAACATGGATTAAAGTTGACTCAACCTCTGTCCTGTGTCCTTGTGTGTACCACATTGAGCATGGAGAAAAGAAAGAAGACCAAAGAACTGTCTGAGGACTTGAGAAACCAAATTGTGAGGAAGCATGAGCAATCTCAAGGCTACAAGTCCATCTCCAAAACCTGAATGTTCCTGTGTCTTCCGTGCGCAGTGTCATCAAGAAGTTTAAAGTCCATGGCACTGTGGCTAACCTCCCTAGATGTGGTGCTGTTAATTACACGAATTAGAGAAGCATCACATGATTTTTCAAACAGTGCCAATACTTTTGTCCACCCCCTTTTTTTAGGTTTGGTGTGGAATTATATCCAATTTGGCTTTAGGACAATTCTTTTTGTGTTTTTTCATTGAAGACAAATTAAATGAAGATAATAATACCAAAGAATTTGTGATTGCAATCATTTTCAGGAAGAAACTGAGTATTATCTGACAGAATTGCAGGGGTGCCAATACTTTTGGCCAGCGCTGTATATGTTGTGGAATACCTACACTAACTCTAAACAAGCAAATCTCTCCCTGACGCAGCAGCACCTCTCACCCCGGCTACATCGCCTCATCTCTGACTGCATCATCTCACCCCTACTGCATCACCTCATCTCCGGCTGCCTCATCTCATCCCTGCTGCATCACCTCATCTCCGGCTGCTTCATCTCATCCCTGCCGCATCACCCCATCCATGCCATATCATCCTATCCCCAGCCGCACCCTCTCATCCAGGCTCCATCACCTCGTCCACGGCTGCTGCATCTCCCCCCGGCTACTTCACCTTCATCTCTACCCCGGCTGTTTGTACCTCTCCCCCGGACTGCAACTCATCCCTGAACTGCTCCCCATCCCTGATCGCGTCCTATCCCCCAGCAGCACCTCACATGCGGCCACCTGTCCCCCACTAGGACTCACCCCACCTACATCGCTCCCGGGCTGCCTCCTACCCCTGTCACCTCTCGCCCACTACTCACCCCCGCAATGTTCCCGCTTCTTCTCACCCTCACTCCCATCCTTCTCCACTTCCTACTACCCCCACTCATCACTCCCCCCAGTAATGAAATGCTCATCTCTCCCTCCATCCTACCTACTCTCCTCTGAACTGTTCCTCCACTTTCAACCCTCCATCTCCAAACAAACACGCCCGCCACGCAAGCTCTCCTGCCTGCACCTTCTCACCCTCTCCCTGCTCCTCCTAATTGCGGGTGACATCTCCCCTAATCCTGGCCCACCCCATCACACCACCCCCCCACTCCCACGACATATAACCAACCCCCGTAACCTCAACAACCTCAGACCGACCCATCCCTCCCGCCCCTGCTTCCCCAGTCTCCCTTCCGGGCGCCCTCTGGAACGCCCGCTCGGTCTGCAATAAACTTCCATACATCCATGACCTCTTCATCTCCAAAAAACTCTCCTTCCTCAGCATCACGGAAGTCTGGCTCACCCCTTCTAACACAACCTCCCCGGCTGCCCTCTCCTACGGTGGTCTTACATTTTCCCACACCCCCCGCCCCAACAACACCCGCGGTGGAGGCGTCGGCCTACTCCTGGCCAACACATGCTCCTTCATCCCGACTACGCCGCCCCCCTCCTGCCCCTCCCCTCCTTCGAGGCACATTCCGTGCGCATCTTCTCCCCTTGCAACCTTCAACTGGCAGTTATCTACCATCCCCCAGGATCCCCCTCCTCTTTCTTTGACCACTTCTCAACCTGGCTCCTCCACCTCCTCTCTTCTGACATCCCCACCATCATCATGGGTGACTTCAATATCCCCGTTGACACCCCCTGCACCGCCGCCTCTAGACCCCTATCCCTAACCTCCTCCCTCGGTCTCTCCCAATAGACCTCATCCGCCGCACACACCGACGGTCACACACTGGACCTTGTCTTCACCCGCCTCTGTTCCCTCGCTGACCTCGAAAACTCACCTCTCCCCCTATCTGACCACAACCTACTGACCTTCTCCTCCCCCCCCCCCTCTCTGATTGCCCCTCCCCGCACACTCCCCCACCCCCTTAAAAACCTCAAACTCATCGACTTCCACTCACTCTCCGAGTCCCTCCTCCCTCTCTCCAGCCTAGCTTCTTCTCAGGACGCCGACGCCGCCGCCACCCTCTACAACACCACCCTCACCACAGCCCTCGACCAAGCTGCCCCGCTCTCACACGTCACAACCCGTGCACACAGACAACCCTGGTAACGCCCCTCACGAAAAAACTTCGGCAGACGTCTAGAGAGGGTGAGCGGAAATGGAAGAAATCCCACTCCGCTGAACACCTCACCCTGTTCAAACAGTCCCTCACCGCCTTCAAGACTGCTCTCACGAATGCAAAACAAGACTACTTCTCTTCCCTAATAACCACCCTATCCCGCAACCCCAAGCAACTTTTCAGTACCTTCAACTCTCTACTCCGTCCCCCTGCACCCCCCCCTCGCCCCTGATCTCAGCCGACGACTTCGCCACCTTCTTCAAGGACAAGACTGACAAAGTCAGACAAAGCTTCGATCTACAAGCCGCTCGGCCCCCCACCCCCACCGCCTAACCCCCCTCACCCAAATGTAGTTTCTCCCCCATAACAGAAGACCTCCTCTCCTCTCTGCTAGCTCACTCACACCTCACCACCTGTGCCCTCGACCCCCTCCCCTCCCACCTCATCCCTAACCTCACTACTGTCCTCATCCCCGCCCTAACCCATCTTTTCAACCTATCACTTAAATCTGGCACTTTCCCATCATCCTTCAAGCATGCCACAATCACACCCATCCTCAAGAAACCCTCCCTTGACCCTGCAATAGTCTCCAACTACCGCCCGATATCTCTCCTCCCTTTTGCCTCAAAATTACTTGAACAGCACATTCATGCCGAGCTGTCCTCCCACCTCTCCTCCTCCTCCCTCTTTGACCGCCTTCAATCCGGTTTCCGACCCCACCACTCCACCGAAACAGCCCTAACTAAAGTCACCAACGACCTACTGACCGCTAAGAGCAAGCGACACTACTCCGTCCTCCTTCTTCTCGACCTCTCCGCCGCCTTCGACACAGTCAACCACCCCTTCCTACTCCACATCCTAGAATCCCTTGGCATCACTGACCTAGCCCTCTCATGGATCTCCTCCTACCTAATGGATAGGACTTTCAGCGTCACCCACTCCCACACCTCATCCTCGCCCCACCCCCTTTCTGTTGGAGTTTCCCAAGGCTCAGTCCTGGGACCACTACTCTTCTCCGCATACACCCTCGGCCTGAGGAAACTCATCGAATCCCACGGCCTCCAATACCACCTCTAAGCTGACGACACCCAGTTCTACCTGTCTGGCCCCGACATTTCCGCCCTACTATCCAAAATTCCCCAATGCCTATCCGCCATCTCATCCTTCTTCTCCGCCCGATTCCTCAAACTCAACATGGACAAGACCGAGATAATCGTCTTCCCCCCCAACCGCTCTCCCCAGCTCCACAACTTATCCATCACAATCAACGACTGCACCCTCTCACCAGTCTCCCACACCAAGTGCCTCGGGGCAATCCTTGACTCCTCCCTCTCCTTCAAGCCCCACATCGAAGCCCTCGCCACCGCCTGCCGACTCCAACTGAGGAACATTGCCCGAATCCGCTCGTTCCTTGACCAGGACTCGGCAAAAACGCTTATCCACGCCCTCATCATCTCCCGTCTCGACTACTGCAACCCCCTGCTCACTGGCCTCCCCACTTCCTCCCTCGCACCTCTCCGCACCATCCTCAATTCCGCTGCCCGACTCATCCACCTATCTCCCCGTTTCACCCCCGCCTCCCCCCTCTGCCAAGCCCTTCACTGGCTCCCCATTGCCCTGAGATCACGGTTCAAAACCCTAACCCTAACATACAAGGCCATACATAACCTGTCCCCTCCCTACATCTCCGACCTGGTTTCCAGATATGTCACCCCGCGCGATCTTCGCTCCTCTCAAGAACTTCTCCTCTTCTCCCCTCTCATTTCCTCCTCCCACAACCGCCTACAAGACTTCTCTCGTGCATCCGCCACCATACTCTGGAATCACATCCGACACTCCCCTACCCTGGGAACCTTTCAAGAAAAACCTAAAGACCCACCTCTTCCTTCAGGCCTACAGCCCACACTGAGACCCATCCGCTACACCATCTCACCCTCTCCTCTCCCCTTCCTCCTGTCTCCCCACCCACCCCCTATAGACTGTGAGCCCTCGTGGACAGGACCCCCTGCCCTACTGTACCAGTGCGCCTCATTTGATGTTTCATGTTCGTGTCCCTGTCTGCCCCTACACTTGTAAAGCACCATGGAACCTAATGGCGCTATATAAATATTTAATAATAATAATAATAATAATAATATGGTGGTGATATGGAGGTGGAGGATGAGGATGAGGAGAAGGAGGAGGACAAGCGCAAATAGACAAACTCAGGAAGCGCATACCCATGTTAGGTTGTGAAGACAGAGGTGCATGGGAATAGAGTTAGACCTCCCAATAAAAAGACACTGGATTTGAGTTTATGTTACGCTGCTATCATTCGGTGGTGTTGAGAAGTCTGGACCAATCCAGCCCTTGTACATTTTTACAAGAGTCAGCCTGTCAGCATTTTCAGTTGACAGGCGGATGCGCTTATCAGTTATAATTCCACCAGTGGCACTAAAAACCCGCTCTGATAAAACGCTGGCAGCCGGGCAGGCCAGGACCTCCAAGCCATAGAGAGCCAGTTCATGCCACGTATCCAGCTTGGATACCCAATAATTATAAGGCACAGAGGAATCACGGAGGAAATTGGTACGGTCGGCAAGGTACTCCTTCAGCATCTTCCAAAACTTGTCCCTCCTTGTGAAAGTACCCTGCACATCAGGGCCTCTGCGATGGGAGGGTCTGAGAAAACTGTCCCAGATCTTTGACAGTGTTCCCCTGCCTCTGCTGGATTGAAGTTGTGTCTCTCTCGCCTGTACTCCTTGGTTGTCCAATGAACTGTGACCTCTGCCGCCAGCGTTTTCAGATGGGAATTTTTTTAATAATTTCGCAACAAGGACCTTCTCGTACTGCTCCATTTTATTAGGCCTGTCCGGCACGGGAATAAGAGACAGGAAATTCTCCTTGTAGCGTGGGTCTAGAAGTGTCACCAACCAGTAATGACTGTCACCCAAAATTTGGACAATGCGAGGGTCACGGGAAAGGCAGCGTAACATAAACTCAGCCATGTGTGCCAGACTGCTAACAGGCAAGACTTCCGTGTCCTCACCAAGTTGACGACTAACTATGCTCTCCTCCTCCTCATCCTCTCTGTCCTCTGGCCATCCACGCTGAACAGAGGGTATGACAGTTGTGCAGGTAATACCGTCTATAGCACAGGAAACTAGCTCCTGTTCTTCCTCCTCTTCCTCACTGTCACACAATCCACGTTGGGATGAGATGAGGCTGGGCTGTGTGTAATCACTCTGTATGGTTCCTTGCTCCATTTCATCGTGCTCCGCCTGCAAAGCATCCTCTTTAATTGAGAGAAGAGAGTGTTTCAGAAGACTGAGATGCGGGATGGTGATGCCAATTATGGCGTCATCGCCGCTCACCATCTTGGTGGAGTCCTCAAAGTTTTGAAGGATGGTACAGATGTCTGACATCTGACATCAATGTCCACTCCTGATGTCTTATGTGTGGAGTCTGACCTGAATACCGACGGCCTTGTTGATGCTGGTAGTCAACAACTGTCCTCTTCTGCTCACAAATCCTTCCCAACATCTGCAATGGAGAGTTCCAACGCATGGGGACATCGCAGATCAGTTGGTGAGCTGGAAGCTGCAAATGCTGCTGAAGCACGGCAAGGACGGTAGAAGCTGTAGCTGACTTTCTAAACTGGGCACACAGGTGGCGTACTTTGACAAGAAGATCCAGCAGATCCGGGTAGGTTTTGAGAAACCGCTGAACCACAAGGTTAAGCACATGCCCGGCATGGTACGTGTGTGATCTCGCCTCGCCTCAGAGCCGCTACCAGGTTCCGGCCATTGTCACACACGACCATGCCTGGCTGTAGGTTTAGCGGTGTGAGCCACAGATCTGACTGCTCTTTCAGAGCTATCCACAACTCTTCAGCGTTGTGCGGTTTGTCACCTAAGCATATTAGCTTCAGCACAGCCTGATGCCGCTTGGCCTAGGCAGTGCTGCAGTGCTTCCAGCTTGTGACTGATGTGTTCATTTCAGAGATGGAGGCTGAAGAGGAGGAGGAGAAGGTCCAGGAGCTGTAGAATGTGGGGGCAACCCTGATTGACATAGGGCCCGCAATCCTTGGCGTCGGGAGGACGTGTTCCGTCCCAAGGTCCGACTGGGTCCTGGCTTCCATTATATTAATCCAGTGTGCCATCAGCGAGATGTACCGTCCATGCCCACAAGCATTTGTGCACGTGTCTGTGGTTTGGTGGACTTTCCCAGTGACTGCGTTATTGAGGGCACGACTAATGTTGTGGGACACGTGCTCTTGTAACGTGGGGACGGCACACTGGGAGAAATAGTGGCGGCTGGGGACCGAGTACTGAGGGACGGCTGCCGCCATCAGGTTGTGGAAAGCTTCCATCTCCACGAGCTTAAAAGGCAACATTTTGAGCGCAAGCATTCGCGAAATGTGTGAATTTAGTAGTGTGGTCTGTGGGGCATTGGCTGCGTATTTGCGCTTGCTTTCCAAGGACTGGGGTAGGGACAACTGAACGCTGCGCTGGGACAAGGACGTGGACGTGCTTGCTGATGGTGCTAGTTGAGAGTGTGCAACAACACGTGCGGGATGTTTCTTCACATGCGCCATGGACAGGGGATTGGTGTGCACGCACAACAGTGGAAGAAGCAGTGATTTCACTCGCAGACACTGTTTCTGGACCCTGGGGTTCGGCCCACTTAGTCGGGTGCTTTGCTGCCATGTGCCTGATCAGGCTGGTGGTGGCCAGACTGCTAGTTTTGTAACCCCTGCTGATTCTGGCCTGGCAGGTGGTGCAAATAGCCTTTTTGCCTAACAGTTGTACTGGCAACTTCCATCGTGTTGGCGTTACGAGGAACGCTTTCCCGCCTTGTGCCTGCGGCCACCACACTGCTTCTTCCTGCCTATTGGGGTGCTCTGCCTTCCTCCACCTGTGTGCTGCTGTCCTCGCTCTGCATGCCCCTCAGCCAGGTTGAGTCAGTTACTATATCATTCACTACGTCATCTTTCACTTCCGCACCCTGGTCCTCCTCTTGACTTTCTGGCAATTGTGTCTCATCATCATCCACGTCTTGCGACAGTTTCCCACCGTTGCCTTCGTGTGACCGTGGCTGCCCAAATATTTAGGCATCGCTACACGCGTTCTCCTCTTGACTCACTTGAAGCTGGCCAGGTGAGAGGCCCGAATCTACAAATGGAAAAGTGAACAGCTCTTCTGAGTCTCTAAGTGTGGGATCAGTTGTCTCCGGGCACTCGGCATGGTGGGAGGAAGGAGGATTAGGGTGAGGAATATGCGATCCAGACTCACAGCTACTGAGCCTTGACCGTGTGGAAGACAGGGTGGTGTTGGTGGTGGTGACAAAGTGACTGGAAGCATTATCTGCTAGCCAACCAACAGCCTTTTGACACTGCTCTATGTTCAATAGTGGTGTGCTGCGGTCCCCTAGTAATTGGGACAGGAAGGTCGAGCAAGAAGATGTGGGTGTTTGTTGTGGCACAATTTCAGCTTGCCCATGGCCACGTTCTTGGCCTTTACATGCACCATCACCATCACGTCCAGTTCCCCATCCCTTGCCATGCACCTTGCCCATTTTAAATGGAGGACAATGTTTTCCACGTTCACAAGAAGCAGCTGATTTTGAAATGCAGTTATATGTGATAAGTCTGGCAGAGAACCACGGTTTTAAATAGCAGGCCTGTAGTTTACTAATACTATTCTTCACAGAGACCTCGTGTGAATAGCTTGACCGACACACTGCAACAAAATGGAAGGCAGAAATGGCTGATTTTGGAACGCTGTTATATGTGATATGTCTGACAGAGAACCACGGTTTTATATAGCAGGCCTGTAATTTACTAATATTATTCTTCACAGAGACCCAGTGTGAATAGCTTGACCGACACACTGCAACGAAATGGAAGGCAGAAATGGCTGATTTTGGAACGCTGTTATATGTGATATGTCTGACAGAGAACCACGGTTTTAAATAGCAGGCCTGTAATTCACTAGTACTATTCTTCACAGACACCTAGTGTGAATAGCTTGACCGACACACTGCAACAGAATGGAAAAGGAGGCCAATATTTTCCACGTTCAGTTCAAATTTCTGGATTCTTATCGCTGAAATATGGAATGGATCTGGCTGTATTCTGCAGTGCTAACAAACAAATGGAGTAGAAAAATGGTGTACTCTGGATTGCTTTTTAAGCAAATAACCAGGATTAAGATAAAAAAAAATTGCCCTGTCCCCTGATATCTGGGGATATGTCTATAAACACAGTATATGTAAGAACAGCAGCAGCAGGAATGTGCTATGGACCCTCTCGTGCTATATGCACTGCAGTCTGTCACATACACTGCCTGCCTGCCTAACTCCTGCTATCACCACTGAATACATGCAGCTGGATTAGTCCTCAGAAGGATTGTTAGTTCAGATGGATGGATATATACAGTGCTGGCCAAAAGTATTGGCACCCCTGCAATTCTGTCAGATAATACTCAGTTTCTTCCTGAAAATGATTGCAATCACAAATTCTTTGGTATTATTCTCTTCATTTAATTTGTCTTCAATGAAAAAAACACAAAAAGAATTGTCCTAAAGCCAAATTGGATATAATTCCACACCAAGCCTAATAAAGGGGGTGAACAAAAGTATTGGCACCATTTGAAAAATCATGTGATGCTTCTCTAATTGGTGTAATTAACAGCACCTGTAACTTACCTGTGGCACCTAACAGGTGTTGGCAATAACTAAATAACACTTACAGCCAGTTAACATGGATTAAAGTTGACTCAACCTCTGTCCTGTGTCCTTGTGTGTACCACATTGAGCATGTAGAAAAGAAAGAAGACCAAAGAACTGTCTGAGGACTTGAGAAACCAAATTGTGAGGAAGCATGAGCAATCTCAAGGCTACAAGTCCATCTCCAAAACCTGAATGTTCCTGTGTCTTCCGTGCGCAGTGTCATCAAGAAGTTTAAAGTCCATGGCACTGTGGCTAACCTCCCTAGATGTGGTGCTGTTAATTACACGAATTAGAGAAGCATCACATGATTTTTCAAACAGTGCCAATACTTTTGTCCACCCCCTTTTTTTAGGTTTGGTGTGGAATTACATCCAATTTGGCTTTAGGACAATTCTTTTTGTGTTTTTTCATTGAAGACAAATTAAATGAAGATAATAATACCAAAGAATTTGTGATTGCAACCATTTTCAGGAAGAAACTGAGTATTATCTGACAGAATTGCAGGGGTGCCAATACTTTTGGCCAGCGCTGTATATGTTGTGGAATACCTACACTAACTCTAAACAAGCAAATCTCTCCCTGACGCAGCAGCACCTCTCACCCCGGCTACATCGCCTCATCTCTGACTGCATCATCTCACCCCTACTGCATCACCTCATCTCCGGCTGCCTCATCTCATCCCTGCTGCATCACCTCATCTCCGGCTGCTTCATCTCATCCCTGCCGCATCACCCCATCCATGCTGTATCATCCTATCCCCAGCCGCACCCTCTCATCCAGGCTCCATCACCTCGTCCACGGCTGCTGCATCTCCCCCCGGCTACTTCACCTTCATCTCTACCCCGGCTGTTTGTACCTCTCCCCCGGACTGCAACTCATCCCTGAACTGCTCCCCATCCCTGATCGCGTCCTATCCCCCAGCAGCACCTCACATGCGGCCACCTGTCCCCCACTAGGACTCACCCCACCTACATCGCTCCCGGGCTGCCTCCTACCCCTGTCACCTCTCGCCCACTACTCACCCCCGCAATGTTACCGCTTCTTCTCACCCTCACTCCCATCCTTCTCCACTTCCTACTACCCCCACTCATCACTCCCCCCAGTAATGAAATGCTCATCTCTCCCTCCATCCTACCTACTCTCCTCTGAACTGTTCCTCCACTTTCAACCCTCCATCTCCAAACAAACACGCCCGCCACGCAAGCTCTCCTGCCCGCACCTTCTCACCCTCTCCCTGCTCCTCCTAATTGCGGGTGACATCTCCCCTAATCCTGGCCCACCCCATCACACCACCCCCCCACTCCCACGACATATAACCAACCCCCGTAACCTCAACAACCTCAGACCGACCCATCCCTCCCGCCCCTGCTTCCCCAGTCTCCCTTCCGGGCGCCCTCTGGAACGCCCGCTCGGTCTGCAATAAACTTCCATACATCCACGACCTCTTCATCTCCAAAAAACTCTCCTTCCTCAGCATCACGGAAGTCTGGCTCACCCCTTCTAACACAACCTCCCCGGCTGCCCTCTCCTACGGTGGTCTTACATTTTCCCACACCCCCCGCCCCAACAACACCCGCGGTGGAGGCGTCGGCCTACTCCTGGCCAACGCATGCTCCTTCATCCCGACTACGCCGCCCCCCTCCTACCCCTCCCCTCCTTCGAGGCACATTCCGTGCGCATCTTCTCCCCTTGCAACCTCCAACTGGCAGTTATCTACCATCCCCCAGGATCCCCCTCCTCTTTCTTTGACCACTTCTCAACCTGGCTCCTCCACCTCCTCTCTTCTGACATCCCCACCATCATCATGGGTGACTTCAATATCCCCGTTGACACCCACTGCACCGCCGCCTCTAGACTCCTATCCCTAACCTCCTCCCTCGGTCTCTCCCAATAGACCTCATCCGCCACACACACCGACGGTCACACACTGGACCTTGTCTTCACCCGCCTCTGTTCCCTCGCTGACCTCGAAAACTCACCTCTCCCCCTATCTGACCACAACCTACTGACCTTCTCCCCCCCCCCTCTCTGATTGCCCCTCCCCGCACACTCCCCCACCCCCTTAAAAACCTCAAACTCATCGACTTCCACTCACTCTCCGAGTCCCTCCTCCCTCTCTCCAGCCTAGCTTCTTCTCAGGACGCCGACGCCGCCGCCACCCTCTACAACACCACCCTCACCACAGCCCTCGACCAAGCTGCCCCGCTCTCACACGTCACAACCCGTGCACACAGACAACCCTGGCTAACGCCCCTCACGAAAAAACTTCGGCAGACGTCTAGAGTGGGTGAGCGGAAATGGAAGAAATCCCACTCCGCTGAACACCTCACCCTGTTCAAACAGTCCCTCACCGCCTTCAAGACTGCTCTCACGAATGCAAAACAAGACTACTTCTCTTCCCTAATAACCACCCTATCCCGCAACCCCAAGCAACTTTTCAGTACCTTCAACTCTCTACTCCGTCCCCCTGCACCCCCCCCCTCGCCCCTGATCTCAGCCGACCACTTCGCCACCTTCTTCAAGGACAAGACTGACAAAGTCAGACAAAGCTTCGATCTACAAGCCGCTCGGCCCCCCACCCCCACCGCCTAACCCCCCTCACCCAAATGTAGTTTCTCCCCCATGACAGAAGACCTCCTCTCCTCTCTGCTAGCTCACTCACACCTCACCACCTGTGCCCTCGACCCCCTCCCCTCCCACCTCATCCCTAACCTCACTACTGTCCTCATCCCCGCCCTAACCCATCTTTTCAACCTATCACTTAAATCCGGCACTTTCCCATCATCCTTCAAGCATGCCACAATCACACACATCCTCAAGAAACCCTCCCTTGACCCTGCAATAGTCTCCAACTACCGCCCGATATCTCTCCTCCCTTTTGCCTCAAAATTACTTGAACAGCACATTCATGCCGAGCTGTCCTCCCACCTCTCCTCCTCCTCCCTCTTCGACCGCCTTCAATCCGGTTTCAGACCCCACCACTCCACCGAAACAGCCCTAACTAAAGTCACCAACGACCTACTGACCGCTAAGAGCAAGCGACACTACTCCGTCCTCCTTCTTCTTGACCTCTCCGCCGCCTTCGACACAGTCAACCACCCCCTCCTACTCCACATCCTAGAATCCCTTGGCATCACTGACCTAGCCCTCTCATGGATCTCCTCCTACCTAACGGATAGGACTTTCAGCGTCACCCACTCCCACACCTCATCCTCGCCCCACCCCCTTTCTGTTGGAGTTTCCCAAGGCTCAGTCCTGGGACCACTACTCTTCTCCGCATACACCCTCGGCCTGAGGAAACTCATCGAATCCCACGGCCTCCAATACCACCTCTACGCTGACGACACCCAGTTCTACCTGTCTGGCCCCGACATTTCCGCCCTACTATCCAAAATTCCCCAATGCCTATGCGCCATCTCATCCTTCTTCTCCGCCCGATTCCTCAAACTCAACATGGACAAGACCGAGATAATCGTCTCCCCCCCCAACCGCTCTCCCCAGCTCCACAACTTATCCATCACAATCAACGACTGCACCTTCTCACCCGTCTCCCACACCAAGTGCCTCGGGGCAATCCTTGACTCCTCCCTCTCCTTCAAGCCCCACATCGAAGCCCTCGCCACCGCCTGCCGACTCCAACTGAGGAACATTGCCCGAATCCGCTCGTTCCTTGACCAGGACTCGGCAAAAACGCTTATCCACGCCCTCATCATCTCCCGTCTCGACTACTGCAGCCCCCTGCTCACTGGCCTCCCCACTTCCTCCCTCGCACCTCTCCGCACCATCCTCAATTCCGCTGCCCGACTCATCCACCTATCTCCCCGTTTCACCCCCGCCTCCCCCCTCTGCCAAGCCCTTCACTGGCTCCCCATTGCCCTGAGATCACGGTTCAAAACCCTAGCCCTAACATACAAGGCCATACATAACCTGTCCCCTCCCTACATCTCCGACCTGGTTTCCAGATATGTCACCCCGCGCGATCTTCGCTCCTCTCAAGAACTTCTCCTCTTCTCCCCTCTCATTTCCTCCTCCCACAACCGCCTACAAGACTTCTCTCGTGCATCCGCCACCATACTCTGGAATCACATCCGACACTCCCCTACCCTGGGAACCTTCAAGAAAAACCTAAAGACCCACCTCTTCCTTCAGGCCTACAGCCCACACTGAGACCCATCCGCTACATCATCTCACCCTCTACTCTCCCCTTCCTCCTGTCTCCCCACCCACCCCCTATAGACTGTGAGCCCTCGTGGACAGGACCCCCTGCCCTACTGTACCAGTGCGCCTTGTTTGATGTTTCATGTTCGTGTCCCTGTCTGCCCCTACACTTGTAAAGCGCCATGGAACCTAATGGCGCTATATAAATATTTAATAATAATAATAATAATAATAATATGGTGGTGATATGGAGGTGGAGGATGAGGATGAGGAGAAGGAGGAGGACAAGCGCAAATAGACAAACTCTGGAAGCGCATACCCATGTTAGGTTGTGAAGACAGAGGTGCATGGGAATAGAGTTAGACCTCCCAATAAAAAGACACTGGATTTGAGTTTATGTTACGCTGCTATCATTCGGTGGTGTTGAGAAGTCTGGACCAATCCAGCCCTTGTACATTTTTACAAGAGTCAGCCTGTCAGCATTTTCAGTTGACAGGCGGATGCGCTTATCAGTTATAATTCCACCAGCGGCACTAAAAACCCGCTCTGATAAAACGCTGGCAGCCGGGCAGGCCAGGACCTCCAAGCCATAGAGAGCCAGTTCATGCCACGTATCCAGCTTGGATACCCAATAATTATAAGGCACAGAGGAATCACGGAGGAAATTGGTACGGTCGGCAAGGTACTCCTTCAGCATCTTCCGAAACTTGTCCCTCCTTGTGAAAGTACCCTGCACATCAGGGCCTCTGCGATGGGAGGGTCTGAGAAAACTGTCCCAGAACTTTGACAGTGTTCCCCTGCCTATGCTGGATTGAAGTTGTGTCTCTCTCGCCTGTACTCCTTGGTTGTCCAATGAACTGTGACCTCTGCCGCCAGCGTTTTCAGATGGGAATTTTTTTAATAATTCCGCAACAAGGACCTTCTCGTACTGCTCCATTTTATTAGGCCTGTCCGGCACGGGAATAAGGGACAGGAAATTCTCCTTGTAGCGTGGGTCTAGAAGTGTCACCAACCAGTAATGACTGTCACCCAAAATTTGGACAATGCGAGGGTCACGGGAAAGGCAGCGTAACATAAGCTCAGCCATGTGTGCCAGACTGCTAACAGGCAAGACTTCCGTGTCCTCACCAAGTTGACGACTAACTATGCTCTCCTCCTCCTCATCCTCTCTGTCCTCTGGCCATCCACGCTGAACAGAGGGTATGACAGTTGTGCAGGTAATACCGTCTATAGCACAGGAAACTAGCTCCTGTTCTTCCTCCTCTTCCTCATTGTCACACAATCCACGTTGGGATGAGATGAGGCTGGGCTGTGTGTAATCACTCTGTATGGTTCCTTGCTCCATCTCATCGTGCTCCGCCTGCAAAGCATCCTCTTTAATTGTGAGAAGAGAGTGTTTCAGAAGACTGAGATGCGGGATGGTGATGCCAATTATGGCGTCATCGCCGCTCACCATCTTGGTGGAGTCCTCAAAGTTTTGAAGGATGGTACAGATGTCTGACATCTGACATCAATGTCCACTCCTGATGTCTTATGTGTGGAGTCTGACCTGAATACCGACGGCCTTGTTGATGCTGGTAGTCAACAACTGTCCTCTTCTGCTCACAAATCCTTCCCAACATCTGCAATGGAGAGTTCCAACGCATGGGGACATCGCAGATCAGTTGGTGAGCTGGAAGCTGCAAATGCTGCTGAAGCACGGCAAGGACGGTAGAAGCTGTAGCTGACTTTCTAAACTGGGCACACAGGTGGCGTACTTTGACAAGAAGATCCAGCAGATCTGGGTAGGTTTTGAGAAACCGCTGAACCACAAGGTTAAGCACATGCCCGGCATGGTACGTGTGTGATCTCGCCTCGCCTCAGAGCCGCTACCAGGTTCCGGCCATTGTCACACACGACCATGCCTGGCTGTAGGTTTAGCGGTGTGAGCCACAGATCTGACTGCTCTTTCAGAGCTATCCACAACTCTTCAGCGTTGTGCGGTTTGTCACCTAAGCATAATAGCCTTTTTGCCTAACAGTTGTACTGGCAACTTCCATCGTGTTGGCGTTACGAGGAACGCTTTCCCGCCTTGTGCCTGCGGCCACCACACTGCTTCTTCCTGCCTGTTGGGGTGCTCTGCCTTCCTCCACCTGTGTGCTGCTGTCCTCGCTCTGCATGCCCCTCAGCCAGGTTGGGTCAGTTACTATATCATCCACTACGTCATCTTTCACTTCCGCACCCTGGTCCTCCTCTTGACTTTCTGGCAATTGTGTCTCATCATCATCCACGTCTTGCGGCAGTTTCCCACCGTTGCCTTCGTGTGACCGAGGCTGCCCAAATATTTAGGCATCACTACACGCGTTCTCCTCTTGACTCGCTTGAAGCTGGCCAGGTGAGAGGCCCGAATCTACAAATGGAAAAGTGAACAGCTCTTCTGAGTCTCTAAGTGTGGGATCAGTTGTCTCCGGGCACTCGGCATGGTGGGAGGAAGGAGGATTAGGGTGAGGAATATGCGATCCAGACTCACGGCTACTGAGCCATGACCGTGTGGAAGACAGGGTGGTGTTGGTGGTGGTGACAAAGTGACTGGAAGCATTATCTGCTAGCCAACCAACAGCCTTTTGACACTGCTCTATGTTCAATAGTGGTGTGCTGCGGTCCCCTAGTAATTGGGACAGGAAGGTTGAGCAAGAAGATGTGGGTGTTTGTTGTGGCACAATTTCAGCTTGCCCATGGCCACGTTCTTGGCCTTTACATGCACCATCACCATCACGTCCAGTTCCCCATCCCTTGCCATGCACCTTGCCCATTTTAAATGGAGGACAATGTTTTCCACGTTCACAAGAAGCAGCTGATTTTGAAATGCAGTTATATGTGATAAGTCTGGCAGAGAACCACGGTTTTAAATAGCACGCCTGTAGTTTACTAATACTATTCTTCACAGAGACCTCGTGAGAATAGCTTGACCGACACACTGCAACAAAATGGAAGGCAGAAATGGCTGATTTTGGAACGCTGTTATATGTGATATGTCTGACAGAGAACCACGGTTTTATATAGCAGGCCTGTAATTTACTAATATTATTCTTCACAGAGACCCAGTGTGAATAGCTTGACCGACACACTGCAACGAAATGGAAGGCAGAAATGGCTGATTTTGGAACGCTGTTATATGTGATATGTCTGACAGAGAACCACGGTTTTAAATAGCAGGCCTGTAATTCACTAATACTATTCTTCACAGACACCTAGTGTGAATAGCTTGACCGACACACTGCAACAGAATGGAAAAGGAGGCCAATATTTTCCACGTTCAGTTCAAATTTCTGGATTTTTATCGCTGAAATATGGAATGGATCTGGCTGTATTCTGCAGTGCTAACAAACAAATGGAGTAGAAAAATGGTGTACTCTGGATTGCTTTTTAAGCAAATAACCAGGATTAAGATAAAAAAAAATTGCCCTGTCCCCTGATATCTGGGGCTATGTCTATAAACACAGTATATGTAAGAACAGCAGCAGCAGGAATGTGCTATGGACCCTCTCGTGCTATATGCACTGCAGTCTGTCACATACACTGCCTGCCTGCCTAACTCCTGCTATCACCACTGAATACATGCAGCTGGATTAGTCCTCAGAAGGATTGTTAGTTCAGATGGATGGATATATACAGTGCTGGCCAAAAGTATTGGCACCCCTGCAATTCTGTCAGATAATACTCAGTTTCTTCCTGAAAATGATTGCAATCACAAATTCTTTGGTATTATTCTCTTCATTTAATTTGTCTTCAATGAAAAAAACACAAAAAGAATTGTCCTAAAGCCAAATTGGATATAATTCCACACTAAACCTAAAAAAGGGGGTGGACAAAAGTATTGGCACTGTTTGAAAAATTATGTGATGCTTCTCTAATTCGTGTAATTAACAGCACCTGTAACTTACCTGTGGCACCTAACAGGTGTTGGCAATAACTAAATCACACTTGCAGCCAGTTAACATGGATTAAAGTTGACTCAACCTCTGTCCTGTGTCCTTGTGTGTACCACATTGAGCATGGAGAAAAGAAAGAAGACCAAAGAACTGTCTGAGGACTTGAGAAACCAAATTGTGAGGAAGCATGAGCAATCTCAAGGCTACAAGTCCATCTCCAAAGACCTGAATGTTCCTGTGTCTTCCGTGCACAGTGTCATCAAGAAGTTTAAAGTCCATGGCACTGTGGCTAACCTCCCTAGATGTGGTGCTGTTAATTACACGAATTAGAGAAGCATCACATGATTTTTCAAACAGTGCCAATACTTTTGTCCACCCCCTTTCTTTAGGTTTGGTGTGGAATTATATCCAATTTGGCTTTAGGACAATTCTTTTTGTGTTTTTTCATTGAAGACAAATTAAATGAAGATAATAATACCAAAGAATTTGTGATTGCAATCATTTTCAGGAAGAAACTGAGTATTATCTGACAGAATTGCAGGGGTGCCAATACTTTTGGCCAGCACTGTATATGTTGTGGAATACCTACACTAACTCTAAACAAGCAAATCTCTCCCTGACGCAGCAGCAGCTCTCCCTACACTGTCTGATTGCGGAGTAGACTGTGACAAGAACGGCGGTGCCAGGTCTGATATAGACCTGATGACGCTGTGCGGACAGCCAATCACTGTAATGCCCACAACCAACATGGCTACGACATTACAGTGTATGGCAGGCAATCCCTGCATGTTGATTGGTGCTCTAAAGAGTGCCAAACATGCAGGTAGGGCACCCGAGCTCCCGCCGAGCAACCCGGAAATACTCGCCGAGCCTGTCGAGCACTGTGATGCTCGGGCGAGTACCGGGCAGGGGCGAGCACGTTCACTCATCACTATCTGTATGGTTTTACAATGATGGAACTGAGTGAGGGCTTGGGTTTTCTCTTGTGTGGCAAGCTCACGTATATAATTGATAGCATTTTGGGGAACCTGTAATCGCACTATGTGGGGCTAACGAGTGTGTACAACGGCGTACCACCCCCCAGACTGCACGCTTTAAATGCCACTGTCAGAGATTGGCGGCAGCATTTAAGGGGTTAAAAGCAGCGGGTACTGTCAGAGGCAGATGATGGCTGTGTAATACAGACATCATTTGCTGGGAATAATGTTGGCCGGAGCCGTGCAGTGTACATCTTGCGCAATGTATGCATTCCCTGAGCTACCGCTCAGGGATCCATACTGCTGCGAGAGATGTGAGAATATCGTGCACTTGGAAGCCCAAATCCTGGATCTAAGTGCTCAGATAGCGGTACTGAGGAGCTTCGACAACATGGAACGGAGTTTGCTGCTCACCGAGCAGACACTCAATGGGTCAACACTGGGGGTGGAGCTTAGTGGGGAAGCGCAGGCTGAACAGGCAGGGAGCTGGGTAACAGTTAGAAGGGATAGAGGGAAGAAGTATAGGAAGGCTGGTTCAGAACCGGCATTATTGGAGCACGACAGATCCTCTGACCGCCGGGGGAGTGTATGCTCCAGTAATGAGGGGGAGGGGGGAAGTGTAGGGCAGGCTAGACAGGTCCTGGTAGTGGGTGACTCTATTATTAGGGGGACAGACAGGGCAATCTGTCACAAAGACCGGGATCGCCGAACGGTGTGCTGCCTCCCTGGCGCTCGAGTCCGGCACATCGCGGATCGGGTTGACAGGTTACTGGGTGGGGCTGGCGAAGACCCAGCGGTCATGGTCCACATTGGCACCAATGACAAAGTGAGTGGTAGATGGAGGGTCCTTAAAAATGATTTCAGGGATCTAGGTAGGAAGCTTAGGGCAAGGACCTCCAAGGTAGTTTTCTCAGAAATACTACCAATCCCGCGAGCCACACAGGAGCGCCAACGGGAGGTTAGGGAGGTGAATAAGTGGCTAAAGAGTTGGTGCAAGGCAGAAGGGTTTGGGTTCATGGAGAACTGGGCCGACTTCGCTGTCGGCTACAGGCTCTACCGTAGGGACGGGCTGCACCTCAATGGGGAGGGTGCAGCGGTGCTGGGGAAGAAGATGGCTAATAGGTTGGAGGAGTTTTTAAACTAGAGACGGGGGGGGGAAACCAAGGAAATAGGTGGGATGTGAGGCAAGCAAGGGGGAAGGGGAGAAGTGAATATAATGAGGGTGGAGAGGGGGGTGGGGATAGTACAGTTAGATCGTTAGAGAAGAATAGGATGCTAAATAACCCCAAAGTTTTATCTTGCATGCTGACCAACGCAAGAAGCCTGACCAATAAGGCGGATGAGCTGCAGGCGCTTATATCGGAGGAGAGGTATGACATCGTAGGTATAACAGAGACTTGGCTAGACGATAGCTACGACTGGGCGGTAAAATTAACAGATTATAGTTTATTTAGAAGGGACCGGAAACAGGGGAAGGGCGGAGGAGTCTGCTTATATGTAAAGTCACGTCTAAAGCCCAGACTAAGGGAAGATATAGGAGAGGGAGAAGAGGGGGTCGAGTCCATGTGGGTAGAGATAGAGGGGGCAAAAAATAATAATAAAATATTACTGGGGGTCTGCTATAAGCCACCCAATATAACAGAGGAGAATGAGAAACTGCTATTAGGACAAATAGACAAAGTAGCAAAACATAATGAGGTGATTGTAATGGGGGATTTCAACTACCCGGATATTGACTGGGAAACAGAAACCTGTAGATCTCAGAAAGGAAAAAGGTTCTTGACAAATATCAAGGATAATTATCTCTCCCAACTAGTGCAGGAACCAACGAGAGGGAAGGCCGTGTTGGACTTAATATTGACTAATAGGCCTGATAGAATAACTGAGGTACAGATAGGGGGGCACCTAGGTAATAGCGATCATAATATTATCAATTTCAAAATGCCCTTCAGTAGGGTTATCAATAAGGGAACAACAAAAACATTAAACTTTAGGAGGGCGAAGTTTGATCAGCTGAAAGAAAGCCTTCAACTTATTGACTGGGACAAAGTTCTTAATCAAAGGAATACGAATAGTAAATGGGAAACCTTCAAAAGAATTCTGAATACTCAGTGCGAGAGGTATATACCGTATGGGAATAAAAGGGCCCGAAATAAGAGGAAACCAATATGGTTGAACAAGAACGTAAAAGGGGCGTTAAATAGCAAAAAAGAGGCATTCAAGAGATTAAAACAGGAAAACAGCAAGGAGGCACTAATGTGTTACAAGGAAAAAACGAGAACCTGCAAAAAACAAATAAAAATAGCGAAGGAGGAAACAGAGAGACGTATTGCTAGGGAAAGTAGATCAAATCCCAAACTGTTCTTTACGTATATAAATAGTAAAAGGATTAAATCGGATAATATTGGACCGATAAAAAGTGATGAAGGCAAAATCATAGAGAAAGAGGAGGATAAAGCTAATCTATTAAATAAATTTTTTTCGTCAACTTTCACAAAGGAAAAAGAACTAACAGGAGAAATGAGAAGTGACAAGCTTAATCCTCCACTAAGTATGACAAATCTAAGCCAAGCTGGGGTACAGAAACGCCTCAGTAACATTAAAATAAACAAATCACCAGGACCTGATGGCATACACCCACGGGTACTAAGGGAACTAAGTAATGTGATAGACAGACCGTTATATCTTATATTTAAGGACTCTGTTGAGACTGGGTCTGTACCACTTGATTGGCGACAGGCGAATGTAGTGCCAATATTCAAAAAGGGAGCGAAAAGTAACACCGGAAACTATCGGCCGGTGAGTCTGACGTCCGTTGTGGGCAAAATTTTTGAAGGCTTTATTAATGAGGCAATCATGGAGCATCTTGATGCTAATAATCTATTAACCCCGAACCAACATGGATTCATGAGGAATCGCTCCTGCCAAACAAACCTGATTGACTTCTACGAGGAGGTTAGCTCTCGAGTAGATCAGGGGGAACCAGTGGATGTCGTGTATCTCGACTTCTCAAAAGCGTTCGATAGCGTGCCACATAATAGGTTGGTATACAAAATGAGAATGATGGGGCTGGGGGAAAATGTCTGCAAGTGGGTAGTTAACTGGCTAAAGGATAGAAGGCAGAGGGTGGTTATAAATGGAATATACTCAGATTGAGTAAGTGTCACTAGTGGGGTACCACAGGGGTCTGTACTAGCCCCAATGTTATTTAATATCTTTATTAACGACATAGTCAACGGGATAAATAGTAAAATATCAATATTTGCAGATGACACAAAGTTATGTAAAACAATTAATACAAAAGAGGATAGTGCAGACCTACAGAGGGATTTGGATAAGCTGGGTAGGTGGAGCATTAAATGGCAAATGAGGTTTAACGAGGAGAAATGTAAGGTCATACATATGGGAAGGAAAAATGGAAGTCACCAGTACTCACTGAATGGGAAATCATTGGGGAATTCAGAGATGGAGAAGGACTTGGGCATCTTGATTGATAGCAAACTAAATTGGAGTGCCCAAAGTCAGGCGGCTGCTGTAAGGGCAAACAGGGTAATGGGATGTATCAGAAGAGGTATAGCTGCAAAGGATGAGAACATTGTTCTTCCACTGTACAAAGCACTGGTCAGACCACACTTGGAATACTGTGCTCAGTTATGGGCCCCAATATATAGAAAGGATATAAATGAGCTTGAAAAGGTACAAAGGAGGGCAACAAAATTAATAAAGGGAATGGAGGGACTGCAATACCCAGAGAGGTTGGCAAAACTAGGACTATTCAGCCTGGAAAAGAGAAGGTTGAGGGGGGACATAATAAATGTGTACAAATATGTTAGGGGACAGTATAGAGATCTTGGCCGGGATTTGTTCAAAAGGAGGGATATTACGGTAACAAGAGGGCATTCACTAAGACTGGAAGAGAAAAGGTTTCAGCACCAGCATAGGAAGGGGTTCTTTACGGTAAGAGCAGTGAGAATATGGAATTCACTGAGTGAGGAGACGGTAATGTCGGATTCACTAAACCAGTTCAAGCGGGGACTGGATGCATTTCTAGATACCAGGCAGATTTCTGCATATACTTAAAAATAAAATAAAATAGTAGGTTGATACAGGGATTTATTCTGACTGCTGGTTTCAGAGTCGGGAGGGAATTTTTCCTCAGGTGAAGATTGGCTAAATCATTTGGGGTTTTTGCCCTCCTCTGGATCAACTTTAGCAATTACAGAACTAACAGGTCGAACTTGATGGACGCAAGTCTTTATTCGGCTTTACTAACTATGTATAATGGTGGCAGGCATGGCTCCTACTTCTGCCTCAAAGACCCAACAGTACGCCCAATGTCTGTATGGGAGGCAGGAGCTTTCATGAACTCACATCCACTTTGCTTCAACCTTTAAAGGCAGCGGAAAAAAACCTTATATAGGAGCATGGTCTAATACTACTTTTTTTTTTTCTTTCACAATCACAACCAGCCCTTCCCTCTGTTCACTTTGGCAAAAAAAAAGTAGTGGCGAAAAATGCAACAAAAAAAAAATCATATGTTCTATCCTATTTTTTGTTACATTTTATTCTGTTATTGTCTTTTCCCATTGTGGTTTATTATGGCAGTCATTCTAAGAATATTTCCTAATACTTTCTGAGAAATTTGTTACAGATTTAAAAAAAAAAATAAAATAAAATTGAATGCGGAGAACGTCTTCTTCACCAAAACCAGAAAATGACTCCATAAAAGACAGAAGTATTGAGACAATGTAACGGAACGTATTGTCTCTCCCATGTTTTTCCTTTATTGGACATGAGTTGGTGGCGCGGCATATAAACCGCTGGCAGCTGATGGACTGAGGTCTGAAGAGGAAGAGGAGGTGATATTAGTAATGATGTGATACTGAAAGAACCACTAACCGCTTCTCACACCGCAGCCTCCCCATCAAGGGCTCGCTGCCAAGAGGAGCACATGGGACGGATTGCACGGAGCACATCGCTCGCTACAAAGTATCAGAACATATATGTCGAAATACCTTACTTAATATTCTTTTGGTTTTATGTTATCGTATTAATTTCATTATGACTATGGGTCACATATCATTTCTATTGCTTCTAAGTATAGGAGTTTATATTATTGATGGCTGGTCCTTAGGCTCGGGTCACAACTCCCGTATTTTCTCTCATCCGAGAGAATCGGGTCAATTATGCTATTTAGTGTGTGATCTGTTTTTTCTGGATGAGTAGAGGATGGAAAAAAAATGTCTCCATCTTCTCCATTATGTCAATCTGTGAAAAGCGGACTGCACTCAGATGTCATCCAAGTGCAGTCCATTTTTTTTTTTCACATTGACTTGCATGGTCTAGTGCAATCCGATAATTGGATCAAATTTAGGCATGCAGAATTTTTTTTCCTAGGACCAGCTCGGTCCGGGGGAAAAATCGGACATGTGCACGGCCTCATAGAATAACATTGGTCCGAGTGCGATCTGATGTTTTGTCGGATCACACTCAGACCGAAAATGCGCTAGTCTGCGCCTGCCCTTAAGACAGGTCATCAGTATCAGATCAGTGGAGTTCTGGCGACCTGCGGCACCTCTTCATTTATGACCCTGCTCTGTAGATTAGTAGCAGCTGGGCTGGGTTATTGCAGCACTTTCCTATTCACTTCAATGGGAAAAACAATATTGTAATGATGGAAAACCACTTTAAGCCTATGTGCAAAATCTGTGCAAAAACTACAGCCTTACAGAGTCCATATTCACCAAAAAAAGACCCTCTTTTTCTTTATAACTAGTACACTGCACTACATGTTCTCGGGCAATGATGCTTAAAGGGGTATTCGCACGATCTAAAGTTATCCATTATCCATAGGACATACTGCAGATTGCTGAGACCTCCAGTGATCTAGGGATAAGGGCGGTAGAACGAGGACCAGGCTCTGCTGAGCTTCATCTTGAAAGGAGCACAGATGGCGTGAATTCTCGACCTCCGCTCTATTCATTGTTTATGGAGCTGCCGGAGAAAGCTCAGTCCAGCTTTCCGCTGTTGCCGGCAGTCCCATAAATGATGGACATCGAGCACGTGAACCTCTGCTCCGTGCAGTCGGACCCCTAGCAGTTATTAAAGGGAATTTGTTAGCAGGTTTTTGCTATGTAATCTTAAAACAGCATGATGTAGGGGAAGAGACCCTGATTCCAGCAATGTATCACTTACTGGGCTGTGTGCTGTAGTTTTGATAAAATCACTATTTTATTAGCAGGAGATTATCACTAGAGGACTAGTAACCCTACTCTGTGTAAAACCGCCCACACCACTGATTGGCTGCTTTCTGCCCATGCACTGTATAGACAGCTGCCAATCAGTGATGTGGGCGGGGTTATAAAAAGCTCAGCATTCCGAGCTCTGCTAGATCTGCAGCAAAGAAAACAGGGATTTTATCAAAACAGCAGCAAGCAGCCCAGTAAGTGATACATTTCTGGAATCGGGGTCTCTGCCTCTACATCATTCTGCTCTCAGATGAGGGGCAAAACCTGGTGATAGAATTCTCTTTAACTTTTTCCCTATCCTATGGATGGGGTATAACTTTAGATTTTGATATTAACCCTTTAATCATCCCATGAATGAACCAATCCAGCAGCACAGGTACAAGCCGCCCATTGAGCCACCGGTTTCGCATCAGTGTATCAGAGAAATACTATTTAGACTATTTTGTGATATATTAGTCTACTTTTAGGAAAGGTGAAGCGTCACATTACTACTGCCTGAACCGCAGCGATCGCAGACGTGTGACACCTGGACATTTGGGTTCATCTGAAGAATAAGAAAAAGTGTTCTTCTTCTTCTTCAAGGTCCTTTGCAGATCTTCTCCTACGTCACGGCACATTGCACATGGTAGCACAGGCTTTGTCTAAAGTCAATGATTTGGATGACAAGACCCCGTGGTCCCCCGAGCTGATGTCAATAAGTCTCTATGGAAGCATCCCCAAAAGAGCCGTCCCCTGCCCCCCCGTCCGCACAACGAATGTTCTGGTATATCAGATCGCAAGAACAAACGAGAAAGAAAAGAGACGCAGCAGCAGCCGGGGCCCACCTGAGAAAGTACCAGTGACCTAACCCGGGTTTATCAGTCTAGTCATTAAGATAACTCCTGCCGAAGAAAAATGGAAAGCAACACTTCTCAGATCTCATACAAAAACCTCCGAGTCACAAGGCAGAAATCAATAGTAATCTGTTCCTGAGACTCCTCCAAAGTGTCCCACTACTGATAGAGGAGAGATTATGGGGGGGGATCAGTGTCGAGGGGCCGGGCCAGGTTTACTCGCCGTCTATTTAATTAATGGAATGGTTTTTAAAAGGATCCTAATCATATACGATTGTATCTGCTTTATCAACATTTTTTGCTAATGAGATGATACGGAGGCAAAACACTTTCTAATTCCCTCATCCTAACAGAACATCCTGCGCAGATAACAGGAGGTTTTTTTTTTTTCTAATATATGAAACAATCAGAATTCAAAACAACCTTAATGGTTCTCATTATCTTCCCATCTCGGTTTGTGGGGGGAGCAGCGGACAAGTTACCGTCTTGATGTTTGAGCGTAACTGCATTACATTCAGGAGAAGCTTTGTTTACTGCGCTCCGCGCGTTCTGCACCAGGCGTCTGGGGAGTTTAATTGTTGCGGTGAAATACATGTATATTTCAATGCAAGTTGGAGACGGGCTTGTTTGTCCTTATCTTACTTTCTCATTCTGAGACTCTCTCATCTGGTAAGTGAACAAAAGCGGTGATGAAGAAGAAGAAGAAGACCTCTTCTGCTGTGACCTCTGCTGCACTCAACGTTGGCCACTCACATGAGACGGCAGTAGGTCGATGGTTGAAAAGTCATTGCAGGAATAGTCGTCTGCAGAATGATTGTAGCCATACACATTGTAGTCCACATTCTCCACTCTCCATTGCAGTGGTTCTAACTGGTCGTAAAGTGTATTGTTAGGTAATGCGGGCTCACACGGTGAGGTGGATACTCTAAGCCCAACGTCTGCAGCAGCCAGATGGAGCACGCAGAACACAGACATGTAAACTAGAAGTTTAATAAAGTCCTGGAAACCACAGAGAGGTTACAGAGTTACTGAATACCTCGGACAGGTTACAGAGTTACTGGAGACCTCGGACAGGTTACAGAGTTACTGAAGACCTCGGACATGTTACAGAGTTACTGAAGACCTCGGACAGGTTACAGAGTTATTGAAGACCTCGGACAGGTTACAGAGTTATTGAAGACCTCGGACAGGTTACAGAGTTACTGGAAACCACAGAGAGGTTACAGAGTTACTGAATACCTCGGACAGGTTACAGAGTTACTGGAGACCTCGGACAGGTTACAGAGTTACTGAAGACCTCGAACATGTTACAGAGTTACTGAAGACCTCGGACAGGTTACAGAGTTATTGAAGACCTCGGACAGGTTACAGAGTTATTGAAGACCTCGGACAGGTTACAGAGTTACTGGAGACCTCGGACAGGTTACAGAGTTACTGGAGACCTCGGACAGGTTACAGAGTTACTGGAGACCTCGGACAAGTTACAGAATTACTGAAGACCTCGGACAGGTTGCAGAGTTACTAAAGACCTTGGACAAGTTGCAGAGTTACTGAAGACCTCAGACAGGTTACAGAGTTACTGAAGACCTCGGACAGGTTGCAGAGTCACTGAAGACCTCGGACAGGTTGCAGAGTCACTGAAGACCTCGGACAGGTTGCAGAGTCACTGAAGACCTCGGACAGGTTGCAGAGTCACTGAAGACCTCGGACAGGTTGCAGAGTCACTGAAGACCTCGGACAGGTTGCAGAGTCACTGAAGACCTCGGACAGGTTGCAGAGTCACTGAAGACCTCGGACAGGTTGCAGAGTCACTGAAGACCTCGGACAGGTTGCAGAGTCACTGAAGACCTCGGACAGGTTGCAGAGTCACTGAAGACCTCAGACAGGTCACAGAGTTACTGAAGTACGTTGGCAAGCAGGAGAGGTCATGGAGAAGCACATCAATAGCAGACAGAACTCTGGAGTAGCAAGAAAGCCTATTACTATGGAAGACACACACAGCCAGGAAGATGTCCTGAAAACCGCAGGCAGACACAGGAGGTCCTAGAACACCGGAGACACTTAGCAGACAAAACTCCGGAGTGACAAAGTCTAATACTTTGGAAGCTGCATACAGTCAATAAGACGTCCTGGAAACCGCAAGCAGGTTGATACTGGAAACCATAGACAACCAGGTAGCAATACTGCCAACTGTAGGGAAGTAGGTGAGGTCCTCCACACACATGTTGCAAGGTTACTGGAAGCCGCCGACAAGTAACTCAGGGACTGGAAGCCTCAGACAAGCAGGAGACGTCCTGATGACTGTGGGCTGGAACTGTGCCCAGCAAACTGTCGGATTTTAAACATCAAGATGTTGATTAAATTGACGTGCCCCCTGGGCCGTGGGGTACTCAGTAGCCGGGCCGGTTGATGCTGGGAGATGTCACGGTGGCAGTGACCCAGGGCGGTCAATAAAAGGGGAAGGTAGAAGGGGGAATATAGTTTTTATATATATATTGTTCGTGACGCCACCTGTGGTATGCAGCTATATGGAGCTGCCGCTGCGGTGCAGATCCTCTGGAGCTGATGATGATGCAGCAGAGTTGGTTCAGCTCTCCACAGGCAGAGCTTAGCTCCAGGGCAGGATGTAGCAATACTATAGGGGTAGCTGTGGTTGGTGCAGCGTAGTGCAGGTGATGGCGCAGATAATAATGCTAGGACACAGTGGGAGTGCAATCTTCAGATTTACTCACAGTTGTCAGACTCCAGGTTACCAGGACCAGGGTAACCTCCCACGCCATCCTGTGTTCACCAAGGCAGGGGTTCAGCAATCTCCCAGGTGTTTCAGGAATACATAATGGGACCCCATTCTGCGTGTCTTCCTTGGTCGTCTTCCTGCGCTGGCCCTCACCCTCCTGCCCTGCGCCTCGCAACCAGTGTCCCAAGCCAGTAGCCTCGGATTTTGGCGGGCAACGTGCAGTCCCCTGAATCCTATGCGGCCACTTTTTTAGCGATTTAGTTGCGGTTGTGAACAGCTGCACCCTGAAAGTACAGAAGACTCCGGTTTCTAGCTGAGCCTGGCTGGTCTCCACTAGTTAGGGGCCGGTCCCCTCTGCGGCCTGATCCCTCCACGTCCTTCTAGATTCAGGCGCACGGGTGGCTTCCGCACTTGCCCTGCCCCTGGGATCCCCTCACTTCTGGAGCCTTCACTCTGCTCCCATCCTCTGCCAGCCAGTCCTCCAGGGCCTCTCAATCTAGGCCCTCCTCTCTCCTCTCTTTCTGAGCAGAGCTCCTACAGAGCTCCTGCTCTCACTCTTTCTCCTCTCAGACTGGACTCTTCCCGTAAAGATGGTTCCCCTTTTTATACTCCTACTCAAAGTGCTCCCCTGTTCAGCTTCCTCCACCCACACCCACTACATGGTTCCCCCTCTCTCGGTTCCCCCCACTTCTAACCAGGGACAGGGCTCAGCATTAAGCCAGTGCATCTTGCCCCACCTGCTGGTCTGGAATGGTGTAGTGTTGGATGTAGGTGTTAGGGTCCCGGGCAGTACTCCCTCCTTACCTCAGAGTGGGGCACCACACCTCTGGGGGAGATGCAGTACCTCTGTGGCGACTAAACCCACAGGGGCGCCACAAAATCATTTGGCTAAAACGATAACACATTGATAAATTCTACCCAACGGACATCCCTTTTGCTTGAAATTGTCTGTTCTGATCAACTAATCTGAATGGACACAAGATATGTAACCAAAAGGAAGAAGGAATCAAAATTGTCGGACGAATTGTCAACAATCTTAAATACGCAGTCGATACAACATAGGTAGCAATAAGCGTCTATGGAGCGAAGAACTTATTAAGGAGTCTCAAGATGGAAAGCTTGAACACAGGACGGCTACTCAATACAAGGAAGACAAAGATATTGACCATTCTCAGATACGACCAGGACACATCTGAGATGGACGGCGACGAACTGGAAGTTGTAAAAGACTTCAACCTACTCAGATCAATGATAACTCGGGATGCAGCGACCAAGGTCAATAGGAGAAGCTATGGGCAAATCAATCATGAAGTCACTGGACAAGGTCTTCAAATCGAGGAACATTTCACTGGTGACGAAGACACGGCTCGTTCATAGTCTGGTCTTCTCTGTGGTAACATACGTTACGAAATCTGGACTATAAGAAACAAGACAGAAGAATCAATGCATTCAGAATGTGGTGCTGGAGAAGGATGTTATCATTACCATGGATGGCAAGAAGAACAAACAAAGCAATTTTTGAACAAACCAAGCCAGACATGTCACTCGGAGCAAGGACCACCAAGCTACGACTTGCCTACTGTGGTCACATCATACGAAGAGAGCAATCAGTGGAGAAGGACATCATGGTTGAAGAATAGAAGGAACAAGACGAAGAGGAAGACCAGAGACCCGATGGCTTGATACAATCATGTTAACAGCGGAGAAGACAAAATCGATCTTCCATCCAGTTGCCATGGCTCGAGATTGAGCTGAAGATCGATGGTTGAAAAGTCATTGAGGGAATTAACTGTCGAACAATTGTAGCGCAGATGCAACATACACATTGTAGTCCATATTCTCCGTTACAATGGTTATAACTGATCGTAAAGGGTATTCATACCTGGCAGTGATCGTTAGTGGACTGTCGGATGAAAAATTTAAACTTAGGACGATTTCTTTCAAGATGTTGATGGGATCATTCTGCTAAAACGATGGCACATCGATAAATTCTACCCAACAGACGACACTTTTGGTTGAAATTGTCTCTTTTGATCAACTAATGTGAACAGGCACCAAATAGGGAACCTGTCCTCAGGTTTCTCCACTCAAAACCAGCTTGACCTCATTTTTATGCATTTAGTTGGCATTTTAACAACCTGTCTATTCCTGCCTCCTCAGCCGTATGAAAAGATCTCCTGGGCTGTATGGTAATGAGCCCTAAGAGGTCTGGACAATGCCCGGCATTGGATGTCAGTCAGGTAATGCCGCCCCTCTGTTCTTGATTCATGTGGATGACGTCCCCCTGTTGCTTTTACACAGTCTTGCAAATTCAGTATTGGTGCCATTAATCAAAAGACAAGTTCATGCACAGGAGAGAATTGATTGATGAGAACCAGACAGAGCAAACTGCACATCAATCCAGTAGGGCAAGCATGTGGTAGGAGACATCATCCATATTAGTCGAAGGCAGAGGGGCACCGTCTGCTAGATTAAGCATTGGAGGTTGACATTGAACTGCAGGACCTCTTGGCGCTCATTAACATCCAACCCAAAAGATCTTGTCCGGTGTGCCAGGATGTGGCGATGCAATGGATCTAGAGAATGGAACTTCGAAATGTTCCCTACTGAACGGAGCGGTGGCTGCACATGTGCAACTCTTCTGCGTTCATTGGCTATGGGAGAGCGCTGCGCCAGTCTACCTCTGGCAGTTCCTTAGAGAATTAATGGAGCACGCATGGCCGGTCAACACTTCAATTCAAAGTCCCATTCTTCTGGATCACGGGGTCCCGTTGGTCAAACCGGTAGATGGGTGATAATGATAACTTGAAAAGTTGGAAGTGACCATCTCAGATAAATATCGGATGAACCCACCATCTTCAGCTGATGATCTAATGTGTCCAGGGGGCCTCCTGATCGATGTGTCCAATGTTATCATTCCCAGTCCTTTAACCCCACAGAAGATAAGAGGTTTCTGCTTCTTCTCACTGAAACAACCTGTGTGGCAGCATGGTGGCTCAGTGGTTAGCACCGTAGCCTTGCAAATCCCACCAAGGACAATATCTGCAAGGAGCTTGTATGTTCTCCGAGTGTTTGCGTGGGTTTCCTCCCACACTCCAAAGACATCCTGATAGGGAATGTAGATTGTGAGCCCCAATGGGGACAGTGCTGATAATGTCTGTAAATTGTCTGAATTGTAAAGCACTGCGGAATATGTTGGTGCAATATAAATAAAAAGTTTGTTATTATTATATGATCGGTTTAGGATAGACATGTACAAATATCCCACTGAGTCTCGTAGCAGAAACTCTTGATGGGTCTTTGACAAACAGCAAAATACACATTTGCAAAATATAAAATCCAGGGAGAAAATAGTCATCCTACAAATGTGATATTAATGTTTCGCAGAAGGATCTATATTCTCTCTTCATATGTATGGCTGTTACGATGTCTGATTGGCCTTTGGGAATGTTCACACACATAAACAGATATATATATATATATATATATATATATATATCAGATGTATCGGGCCAATTCTTTTCTTGTCCAAAAAAACGTGATGAAAAAAAATTGAGCATTTTTTGCATTTTGTGACCGGTCATAGTAATGTTATCAGGCGCCACCTCGGACGGCATCCGGCTGGAACACGAGGGTGGACGTCCTCGTCCTATGTGTCCAGTAGGATCACACTTTACATATGAGGACGGATTTTTCTAGTGAATTCTCACAAGCAGGGGCTTCGTGATTTGTTTTCCCCCAATCTTCCCCATAGGTGGCATAAAGCATATCCAGGCTGTGCTCCTTTTGCCTTATCAGCAGACTACTGCTTGCAGAGGTGTTTTATTGCTGTCCCCTGACCTCTCCATGAGGCCTTGAAATATTTTTATCTGGAGCATCACAGGGAACATAGGAGGGGGTCCGCTTCAAACAGTCAGACTGCTCTTAAATAAGCAAGAGCCACACTTCTTGTCACCATTTCAGCTGTCAGCGGCGGCCATCAAACAGAGCCGCCCTCGTGTGAGGGGCCACCAGGCTTGTTTGGAGTAAACCTCAGAGGTCATGACTTTAGGGGAAATCTATCAGGACATGGCGATGCCTTCTGGACCCTCATTGCAGGAGGGAAATTATATATATTCCTGCTTACAATAGTGCGGTGTATATACCACCAACATATTCCGCAGCGTTGTACGGAGATTTTCATGATCATTTTGAGCTCACGATTCTGCAGCAAGAACTCGTAAAACATTAATGTTAGTTTTGTTGGGCCAGATTCATCTTTTACTCTCTATTTTACCCTAAAATATGTTGGAGGATGAAGATTGGACATGTTGAATTTCAACACCCGATCATTTTATTCCCTGGTGATGTATCCGCTGGCGGCTAACTCCCTTCTCCCCATTGAAAACACAATAACCATTGGTCAAAGCAGTTGTGCATGTGTATGTGGGGGCACGGGCACTTTTAGGGTTCATGCAGACGTCTGCGCACGGATTGGCTGCCGGACTCCCAAATGGAGCAGTCACGTTCAGGTCAGGAGACCCCCAGCCACTCCATACATTGCAGTCCGTGCTCGGACCCTGCTGCATGGACGTCTGCATGAGCCCTTAGACATAGACACTATGGTACCATACAGAACCACCACCCCTCCTGAGAATGCTAGGGGCACAGAGTTGGTTAGGGGTGCTCCCTTCCCTTCTAGTATTTCCTTGCACAGTGCCCCCCTGGTCACCCGGCCGCGCAGAGAACTGCAGCCGACTCCATTCACTGGTTGCATCTCAGCGGGGAGCTTGGAGAAAATATTAGCACTGCAGCCCCTTCATTATCCACATCCATGGGGGTCCCAGCGTGTCTATGACCGGCCGCTGATGTCTGATTGCATTTTTTTGCTGATTCCTGTTTTTGCAGCAGAAGCTTTAATAATAAATTGACATGAGATTCTCTGTACATTGCTATGGAATATGTTGGCAATATATATAAGCAACATGAATAAGAAAAAGTCAATGCTATACTCCTATCATGAGGAGCCAGCAAGCGTTGTCATGCATCGTAGCGATGTGCCATCACATTGTATAGAAAACTACTTTAAAGGGAAGTGGTCATGTTGAAAACGGAGTTGATCAGACTGATATACATTTTTAATATTACAATCTGCATACATTATTAAATAGATGTCTTAGAGCTGGTGAAATTACAGTAAAAGATCCATGTAGAATTGTTGTATAATCCGTAGAGAAAGTTTAAACTCGAGCTATGCCCCTGCTTGCCTGATTGACCGCTCCTCAGTGTCCCTCCTCCCTGTGTGAACCTCACACTGCTCAGTACAAGCTGTAACTCTCAGAGGCTGAACCCACTTGGACTCACGATGAGCTCTCTCACTCTTTAAGAGGACTCATTTTAATATCCAGATTATATAGTCATCTTGACATTGAATTTTTAAAATAAGTACACCAGCCTCATCAAGTCTGAGAGATCTAATTAATAAGGCATGCAGTTTTATATTGTGAAATTGTTACAGAAAGCGGGCTCACTAGGTGAGCTGGATTTTCTAAGCCCAAAGTTCGGGTGGGCACACGGGTGGAACCTCTAAGCACAAGGGCCATGGGTCAGTGCAGCAGGCGGGTGTTGCGTGCAGGAAACAGATGGCAGAGTTACTGGAGGCAAACTGGAAGTCTTAAATGGATCCTGGAAGCTGCAGGCGGACATGTAGTGGCAAACTGAAAGTCTGAATGGGGTTCTGGAGACCACTGACAGGTAGCAGGGTTACTGGAAACTTCAGACAAGTAACTCAGGGACTGAAAAGCACAGACAGCCAGGAGACGTCCTGATGGCTGTGGACTCGAACTGTGCACAAATTAAAAAAACTGCTAAAAGTCTTATCATAATACCAAGATAGAGGTGTGTGTCTCTGGGAGGCCTTATATATGCCTTGGGAATACAACACTTTAAGCACGCCCGGCTACTTGCAAAACCCAACATGGAGCACAAGAAAAGCATGTGCGTAACAGAAATCTGACGACTGATCCCCTTTTAAAGGGATATTCCGATCTGGGAACAGGTCGGAAATATCCAGTATATGGAAAAACATGTTGGTGCGATCTGTATCAGTTCTGAAAATGTGGCCCTGTCGCGCCCCCGGGGGCCTTACTGTTTGGGGACAGTATATATATATCACGGTGGCTGGCCCAGGGCGGACAGTGCACAAAAGGGGTAGCGATTACTAATAAAGTTCAGAGAAATTCGTGACGCCACCTGTGGTGTCTGGTGAAGGTCACCAGCGCTGCAGCAGTCCACTGAGGCAGGTGACAAGGCAGCTAAAGATGGTACAGCTCCCCACAAATGGAGAGGGCCTCAGGGCAGTGTAGATAGATAGATGGTGAAATGGTGTGCAGGGCGTTGTAGTGCGGTGAGGATCAGTGATGCCGGTGAAGAAACAGACAGAGGCTGTTCGATGCAGTCGTCCAAGGTTTTACTTACTGTTCTTAGGCAATTCACAAATGCACTTTGCAGGTAAAGTCCTCCCTCGTCGCGCTTCGTTCACTGGACTGGGGTTCAATCCTTTCTCAAGCAAATTTAGGAATGCCTGGCGGAACCCCACTTTCATATGTACCTGTCTTGACCTTTTTCACACTCGGTCCTTCTCACCGTTGTCCTACGCAGCCCACTCTCATTCCCGCTCGGGTATGCTGAAGTCCTTCCTGTACGTCGGATCCGGGACTAACCTGACCCCCTGGGGTTTTGAGTGTAGCAACCGATCCTTCCAGACACCTGGCAGGAGCGGGGCGTACGGGTGCCGTCCTGCACGCGCCGTACCCCCTGGGATCCTTTACGTAGAATGGAGCCTACTCCCTGCTCCCCTCTGGGGCCTCTATCCTGGGCCCTAACTTGTGGAGCAGAGCTCCTGATGAGCCTCTGCTCCCGGACTGTTCCTCTGAACAGCCCTCACTAGAACTCCCTCCTAGACCTAATATGGCTTCCTATTATATACTTACTGTAAATGTGCTCCATGTATCTGTTTCCTCCACCCACACCCACTATTGGTTCCCCCCTACCTTTGGGTTCTCCCCCTACTCCAGCCAGGGCCAGGGCTCAGCAGAAAACTACATTGCGTCTTGCCCCTCCTGCTGGCCTGGAGCGGTGTTGTGTTGGATGTAGTTGGTTGGGGTTCCATGCAGCACTCCCTCCTTACCTGAGAGAAGGGGATACCACACCTCTGGGTGAGGTGCAGTATCTCTGTGGCGACTGAACCCTCAGGGGCGCCACATTCCCCCCCCCCGGTAAAACACAGCACGTCCGCGGGCTGGAATAAAGCAAAACAGGGAAAAATGACATACAAAAATTTTATAAGACATTTCTTCCCTTTATGGGAGGTACACTTTCTTTAAACGTTACATTGCAAAATACTTTTCTCATAAAACATTATAAGAGCACTTTTCAAGAAAGTTCTTGCACCAGGGTGCAACAGTAGTAGCATGAGGGACCCGCTTCAAACCCTCAACGTAGGCCCTGGGCGTGGCTGCAGGGCATAGATGATCCAGATACTGGACCTCGTCTTCTGCCACGCCAAACGGGTTTTTGTTCTGAGGTACTATGTTTCAAGTATAAAACCAAGAGGATGCACTTTAAGAAGTGCTAAACTATATACAAAGTCAATGTCCGGCTGCTCACAGTCCTCAGACTGTGTACCCTACGGGTATGGTAGAAAACTTCACACTATGAAAACATTATTGAACTTTCACACTGGGAAACACAAACAGTAATACTGCACCCAAACGGGTGTATATATATATATATATATATATATATATATATATATATATATGTATGCAATCCCAGTACTAAGCCTAGTACTGGGGACCCCTCCTGGGGTACTCCTGATGCTTCCCTGACCCAACCGGGTCACGAGGGACTTCCTGCAGGGGGTTATCCTTGGAGACGCGGTACACCTGCAGGGCATACCAGCCACGTTCACCATGATGCCGGGTGAACCTTACGTGATCCCCAGGGTAGAGGTTCCGGTCGGGATGGCCTTCTTCCAACTCGGGCTCCACATCCCACCGGTTTACGAAAATGTACCGGTTAAATTCGGGACTTCGGATGAAGCCCCATCCAGCCTGGAGGTTGAACTTGACGATGAGGCCTTCCTTACCGGGGCTGGGGTTGGCTGTCTCCGCCTGGCGGGTCTGCGCCTTGGCTGCCTTGTCTCGGGCCTCCAGGCGCTCACTGCGCACCTCCTGCGCACGTTGCTCCTTCTCGAGCTGCCGGAGCTCCCGTCGGCAGAACTCCTTCCTCTGCCAGGCGGCGGACTCTGTTTCATAAGAGAGCCCCATCAGATCCCCCCCCCCGGTTGTACCAGTATAACTCCTCTCCGCCGGAGAAGGCAACCGGGGGTGCTGGCATTGGGAGAAGTGGGCAGGGGTGCTGGTCTTCATACCGTGCAGTCCAGTCGAAGACCGGCACACCATAGATCCATGCCAGTGCCGGAGGCGGCGGAAGGGCTTCTAGTAGTGGGCCCGCGGTTTCAGCGGCCGGGATTAATGGTTCCGGATAGGCGCTATATATGTCACATTCCGGTGCAGAGCCTGGGAGCGGCAGTTCCGGGACGGCTCCAGATGGGTGGCCCTTTGGTTCCGCGCCCGGGGGTGAAGGTTTCGGGCTGCACATCTGTTCCCACCAGGGCACGGCGGCATATGGCGAGGGCGGGGGAAGGAGGCCCAGGCGCAGGTCGGTGCTGGCAGCGCCCGGGACCGGGGATTCTCTCCTACCTGCTCCCGGATTCTTCACGGCCTCCTGGTTCTCCGCCGGGGCTGGAACACCACTGCCGACTTCCGATGCTGCCTTCCGGCGTGCCTTTAGTTTATTCAGCAGCTCACCTTTCCATTTGTCGATCTCTGCCTGCTGGTCCCGCTCGACCTGCTGGCCCAGCTCAAAAACCTCACTCTCGAGGAACTCCATGTCCTCCGGGGACATCTTCTCTCCCTCCTGGGTGAGGGGGGTCACTTGCTGCAACGGCAGGCCTGAGGCGGAGGTTGGGCTTTCGCGTGCTTCCATCTCGGCAGCCGGGCACGGTCTGACCAGACAGGTGGAGACCACCCCCTGTCTCCATTCTTTCTCCCCGCCTCCTCTCTTCTTTTGGGGCCGGTCCCATGGCAACTTGCTGTCGGTCACTCCCTGTGACGGCCCCCCCCGCTTTGACGGACACATCTATGCGGACAGTCACTGTTGCAAGGGGCAGGGCCTGCTTTCGGCGCCATTCTGGGACCCGGCCCACGATGGGAGGCTCCATTTTGTTGTCTTTTGGCATGCAGACAATGGCGCCCATTCTTCTGGGGCGGGCGCCATATTCAGTATTACAACACAACTATTCAGGCACACTTCACCCGCTGGTACGGGCTGGTCACGCATCCTGTTCGTGACGCCAGTTGAGATGTCGCGCCCCCGGGGGCCTTACTGTTTGGGGACAGTATATATATCACGGTGGCTGGCCCAGGGCGGACAGTGCACAAAAGGGGTAGCGATTACTAATAAAGTTCAGAGAAATTCGTGACGCCACCTGTGGTGTCTGGTGAAGGTCACCAGCGCTGCAGCAGTCCACTGAGGCAGGTGACAAGGCAGCTAAAGATGGTACAGCTCCCCACAGGTGGAGCGGGCCTCAGGGCAGTGTAAATAGATAGATGGTGGAATGGTGTGCTGGGCGTTGTAGTGCGGTGAGGATCAGTGATGCCGGTGAAGAAACAGACAGAGGCTGTTCGATGCAGTCATCCAAGGTTTTACTTACAGTTCTTAGGCAATTTACAAATGCACTTTGCAGGTGAAGTCCTCCCTCGTCGCGCTTCGTTCACCGGACAGGGGTTCAATCCTTTCTCAAACAAATTCAGGAATGCCTGGCGGAACCCCACTTTCATATGTACCTATCTTGACCTTTTTCACACTCGGTCCTTCTCACCGTTGTCCTACGCAGCCCACTCTCATTCCCACTCGGGTATGCTGAAGTCCTTCCTGTACGTCGGATCCGGGACTAACCTGACCCCCTGGGGTTTTGAGTGTAGCAACCGATCCTTCCTGACACCTGGCAGGAGCGGGGCGTACGGGTGCCGTCCTGCACGCGCCGTACCCCCTGGGATCCTTTACATAGAATGGAGCCTACTCCCTGCTCCCCTCTGGGGCCTCTATCCTGGGCCCTAACTTGTGGAGCAGAGCTCTGACTGAGCCTCTGCTCCCGGACTGTTCCTCTGAACAGCCCTCACTAGAACTCCCCCTAGACCTAATATGGCTTCCTATTATATACTTACTGTATATGTGCTCCGTGTATCTGTTTCCTTCACCCACACCCACTATTGGTTCCCCCCTACCTTTGGGTTCCCCCCCTACTCCAGCCAGAGCCAGGGCTCAGCAGAAAACTACATTGCGTCTTGCCCCTCCTGCTGGCCTGGAGCGGTGTTGTGTTGGATGTAGTTGGTTGGGGTTCCGTGCAGCACTCCCTCCTTACCTGAGAGAAGGGAGACACCACACCTCTGGGTGAGGTGCAGTATCTCTGTGGCGACTGAACCCTCAGGGGCGCCACAGCCCCTCACACCACTAGGAATCTATTCGTTTCCATTGGGAGCTCACAAATTTGCTGGCGATGCCACAGGGAAGATGCCGGTCTATGGTCTCTCCGGCCGCAGATGAATCAGTAACGCGACCGACATTGTAACAAAGGGAAAGAAATAATAGAAAACGTTACATGCGATCACAATCTGATCCCCTATAAAGCCAACGCTTCCCATAATAAATAGCCATCTTTTTTGATTTCCCTATTTTTACCTTGGAATAAAAATAAATCAGCGCATCGAATGCGACAGGACACAAGGAATGTACGGAAGGGTTTTATTAGGGAGTAATAAAAAGCACGAGGTCCTGGTCTGCAGGAGAGGATGAGGAGACATAGAAGGAAAAAGCTTCCACTGGTAAACTGAGAAGGTTCACAGCGAGGTCGTTTATATCTGTCAGTCCTGACGCTGGGCTCTGTTTACACTGCGAATGTGATGGCTACTTAATTTGGGAAGTAACGAGGAAACAGGAAGAAGGAACAGACATTAAGGCAAAAATCCATCCAAAAAAACGTGTTTGAGAAAACAAAGGAAATCAAAGTCGTCTTATAAATATTTAGCAAACCTCTTGTTTTTATTTCTCTCTTAAAAAGCAGATGTGGAAAACCCTGACTTCCTGTAAGGGAAAACCGAGGCAGTTTATAGAACCGTGCAGTCTCCAAGGGATACAATAAGGAATCACAGCGGAAAGCATAAAAAAGTCAATAAAAGGGCACGCCGAGCACAAGGCACCGCTCCGAGGACGTTGTTTTGTGTCTGGATGTGATAAAAAGATTTATTGTGATTTATTATATTATTACAAAGGACATGATACTATTATTTTTCAGAGTTAAAGGGGTTGTCGGGCAATAGAGATTTATCACCGATCCTCGTGATACATGTGTAACTTTTGGGGGCTTCACTGATCACTAGAACCAAGGTCTGGAGTTCTCCTTTCCTCCCCAGGTGAAGTTTGAACTAAGCAACTCTGCTGGTCTGTACTCTGCTGGTCTGTACTCTGCTGGTCTGTACTCTGCTGGTCTGTGCTCTGCTGGTCTGTACTCTGCTGGTCTGTACTCTGCTGGTCTGTGCTCTGCTGGTCTGTACTCTGCTGGTCTGTACTCTGCTGGTCTGTGCCCTGCTGGTCTGTACTCTGCTGGTCTGTACTCTGCTGGTCTGTACTCTGCTGGTCTGTACTCTGCTGGTCTGTGCCCTGCTGGTCTGTACTCTGCTGGTCTGTGCCATGCTGGTCTGTACTCTGCTGGTCTGTGCCCTGCTGGTCTGTGCCCTGCTGGTCTGTACTCTGCTGGTCTGTGCCCTGCTGGTCTACACTCTGCTGGTCTATACTCTGCTGGTCTGTGCGCTGCTGGTCTGTACTCTGCTGGTCTGTGCGCTGCTGGTCTGTACTCTGCTGGTCTGTGCCCTGCTGGTCTGCGCCCTGCTGGTCTGTACTCTCCTGGTCTGTACTCTGCTGGTCTGTGCCCTGCTGGTCTGTACTCTGCTGGTCTGTACTCTGCTGGTCTGTGCTCTGCTGGTCTGTACTCTGCTGGTCTGTACTCTGCTGGTCTGTGCCCTGCTGGTCTGTACTCTGCTGGTCTGTGCCCTGCTGGTCTGTGCCCTGCTGGTCTGTACTCTGCTGGTCTGTACTCTGCTGGTCTGTACTCTGCTGGTCTGTACTCTGCTGGTCTGTGCCCTGCTGGTCTGTACTCTGCTGGTCTGTACTCTGCTGGTCTGTACTTTGCTGGTCTGTACTCTGCTGGTCTGTACTCTGCTGGTCTGTGCCATGCTGGTCTGTACTCTGCTGGTCTGTGCCCTGCTGGTCTGTGCCCTGCTGGTCTGTACTCTGCTGGTCTGCGCCCTGCTGGTTTGTACTCTGCTGGTCTGTGCCCTGCTGGTCTGTACTCTCCTGGTCTGTACTCTGCTGGTCTGTGCCCTGCTGGTCTGTACTCTGCTGGTCTGCGCCCTGCTGGTCTGTACTCTGCTGGTCTGCGCCCTGCTGGTCTGTACTCTGCTGGTCTGCGCCCTGCTGGTCTGTACTCTGCTGGTCTGTACTCTGCTGGTCTGCTCCCTGCTGGTCTGTACTCTGCTGGTCTGTGCCCTGCTGGTCTGTACTCTGCTGGTCTGCACCCTGCTGGTCTGTACTCTGCTGGTCTGTACTCTGCTGGTCTGCACCCTGCTGGTTTGTACTCTGCTGGTCTGTGCCCTGCTGGTCTACACTCTGCTGGTCTATACTCTGCTGGTCTGTGCGCTGCTGGTCTGTACTCTGCTGGTCTGTGCGCTGCTGGTCTGTACTCTGCTGGTCTGTGCCCTGCTGGTCTGCGCCCTGCTGGTCTGTACTCTCCTGGTCTGTACTCTGCTGGTCTGTGCCCTGCTGGTCTGTACTCTGCTGGTCTGCGCCCTGCTGGTCTGTACTCTGCTGGTCTGTGCCCTGCTGGTCTGTACTCTGCTGGTCTGTACTCTGCTGGTCTGTACTCTGCTGGTCTGCGCCCTGCTGGTCTGTACTCTGCTGGTCTGTACTCTGCTGGTCTGCTCCCTGCTGGTCTGTACTCTGCTGGTCTGTGCCCTGCTGGTCTGTACTCTGCTGGTCTGTGCCCTGCTGGTCTGTACTCTGCTGGTCTGTACTCTGCTGGTCTGCACCCTGCTGGTTTGTACTCTGCTGGTCTGTACTCTGCTGGTCTGTGCCCTGCTGGTCCCTACTCTGCTGGTCTGCGCCCTGCTGGTCTGTACTCTGCTGGTCTGTGCCCTGCTGGTCTACACTCTGCTGGTCTATACTCTGCTGGTCTGTGCGCTGCTGGTCTGTACTCTGCTGGTCTGTGCGCTGCTGGTCTGTATCTGCTGGTCTGTGCCCTGCTGGTCTGTGCCCTGCTGGTCTGTACTCTGCTGGTCTGTGCCCTGCTGGTCTGCGCCCTGCTGATCTGTGCCCTGCTGGTCTGTACTCTGCTGGTCTGTGCCCTGCTGGTCTGCACTCTGCTGGTCTGTGCCCTGCTGGTCTGCACTCTGCTGGTCAGCGCCCTGCTGGTTTGTACTCTGCTGGTCTGTGCCCTGCTGGTCTGCGCACTGCTGATCTGTGCCCTGCTGGTCTACTCTCTGCTGGTCTGCACCCTGCTGGTCTGCACTCTGCTGGTCTGTACTCTGCTGGTCTGTACTCTGCTGGTCTGTGCACTGCTGATCTGTACTCTGCTGGTCTGTGCCCTGCTGGTCTGCACTCTGCTGGTCTACACTCTGCTGGTCTGTAATCCGCTGGTCTGTAATCTGCTGGTCTGTGCCCTGCTGGTCTGCACTCTGCTGGTCTGTACTCTGCTGGTCTGTGCGCTGCTGGTCTGTATGCTGCTGGCCTGTGCGCTGCTGGTCTGTGTGCTGCTGGTCTGTGCGCTGCTGGTCTGTGCCCTGCTGGTCTGTACTCTGCTGGTCTGTACTCTGCTGGTCTGTACTCTGCTGGTCTGTACTCTGCTGGTCTGTGCCCAGCTGTGCTCAGCTGGTCTGTGGCCTGCTGGTCTGTGCTCAGCTTGTCTGTGCCCTGCTGGTATGTGTCCTGCTAGTCTGTGCTCTGCTGTTCCATGCCCTGCTGGTCTGTGCCCTGCTGGTCTGTGCTCAGCTGGTCTGTGCTCTTCTGGTCTGTGCTCAGGTGGTTTGTACCCTACTGTTCCGTGCCCTGCTGGTCCATGCCCTGATGTCCCATGCCCTGCTGTCTACAGTATGCCATACTGGCCCATGCACTGATGGTCCACGCACTGCTGGTCCGTGTTTTGCTGGTCCATGCCATTCTGGTCCATGGTCTGCTGTTCATTCTCTGCTGGTCCGTGTCCTGCTGGTCCATGCCCTACTGTCTGTACCATACTGGCCCGTGCTCTGCTGGGTCATGCACTGTTGGTCCGTACCCTGCTGCTCTGTGCCCTGCTGGTCCGTGGTCTGCTGTCCATGCTCTGCTCGTCCGTGATCTGCTAGACCGAGCCCTGCTGGATCGAGCCCTGCTGGACCGAGCCCTGCTGGCCCATGACCTGCTGATCCATGCCCTGTTAGTCTGTGCTCTGCTGTTCAAGGATGCACGGTCCTGCACCTTTCAAAGTTCCTAAGACTTATGGAGACAGCCACATAGGCAATGACTCAGTCCTCCGGGGCGTGTGCAACATTCAAACTCCTCCTCATTGGGATGGTACAGTGAGGAGGAACAAAGAGATCTGGCCCCCTGTTCTACTGATCTTGGGGTCTCAGTGGTGGGACCTACAGCGATCAGACGTTTATCACCAATCTTGGGGACAGCTGATAAATGTCCATTGTGAGACAATCCCTGAAAAGAAAACTAACCCTGCTACAATAGTATTGAGTAAAGTTTTCTAACCTGATATGAATCATCTCCAGGATGACGATGAATTGTCCCTTTCTCACTATATAATGTATAGTATCCATGTGTGGAGCACAGTGGATGTAGCTGCGTCTGCGCCAGCACTTGACAACACTTCACCAACAATTGTATTTGCTTTCTGCCTGTGCTACAAATATCCAGTCTCTTGTTTTCAGGCTTAGGAAGAAAAGCAAAAAGCAAAAAGCAAACAGCAGAAGTGTTACTTGACAAGCTTTGCTTTAATGCCTAAGTCTACACAGGAGGCAGAAAACTGCAAAGAGCCCTCATCTCAAGAGCGATCAGTGACACTCGTGTAAGAAGGTCACTAGAAATATCCATTAGTCTGTGTCCAAAATCAAGAGGCAGCAGTCCCATGTCAAAAAGATAAAAAGTGATATCTATCTATCTATCTATTATCTATCATCTATCCATCTATCTATCTATCTATCCCTCTATCTATCCCTCTATCTATCTATCTATCTATCATCTATCTATCTATTATCTATTATCTATCATCTATCCATCTATCTATCTATCCCTCTATCTATCTATCTATCCTCATCTATATATCTATTATCTATCTATCATCTATCTATTATCTATCTATTATCTATCTATCTATCTATCTATCCCTCTATCTACACTGTGTGCAGAATTATTAGGCAAGTTGTATTTTAGAGGATTATTTTTATTATTGATCAACAACTATGTTCTCAATCAACCCAAAAGACTCATAAATATCCAAGCTTAATATTTTTGGAAGTTGGAGTGGGGTGTTTTTATATTTGGCTATCTTAGGAGGATATCTGTTTGTGCAGGTAACTATTACTGTGGAGATTTATTAGGCAACTTAATAAAAACCAAATATAATCCCATGTCACTTGTTTATTTTCACCAGGTAAACCAATATCAGTGCACAAAATATAGAAATAAACATTTCTGACATGCAAAAACAAAAAAAAAAAAAATAGTGATGAATATAGCCACCTTTCTTTATGATGACACTCAGCAGCCTCCATCCATAGATTGTCAGTTGCTTGATCTGTTTTCGATCAACATTGTGTGCAGCAGCCACCACAGCCTCCCAGACACTGCTCCAAGAGGTGTACTGTTTTCCCTCCCTGTAGATCTCACCACAGCCTCCCAGACACTATTCCGAGAGGTGTACTGTTTTCCCTCCCTGTAGATCTCACATTTTATGATGGACCACAGGTTCTCTATGGGGTTCAGATCAGGTGAACAAGGGGGCCATGTCATTAATATTTCTTCTTTTAGACCTTTACTGGCCAGCCAAGCTGTGGAGTAGTTGGATGCATGTGATGGAGCATTGTCCTGCATGAAAATCATGGTTTTTTTTAACGATATCGACTTCTTCCTGCATCACTGCTTGAAGAAGTTGTCTTCCAGAAACTGGCAGTAGGTCTGGGAGTTGAGTTTAACTCCATCCTCAACCCAAAAAGGTCCCACAAGTTCATCTTTGATGATACCAGCCCATACCAGTACCCCACCTCCACCTTGCTGGTGTCTGAGTCGGAGTGGAGCTCTCTGCCCTTTACTGATCCAGCCTCTGGCCCATCCATCTGGTCCATCAAGAGTCACTCTCATTTCATCAGTCCATAAAACCTTTGAAAAATCAGTCTTAAGATATTTCTTGGCCCATTCTTGATGTTTTATCTTATGTTTCTTGTTCAGAGGTGGTGGTTTTTCAGCCTTCCTTACCTTGGCCATGTCCCTGAGTATCGCACACCTTGTGCTTTTTGATACTCCAGTAACGTTGCAGCTCTGAAATATGGCAAAACTGGTGGCAAATGGCATCTTGGCAGCTTCACGCTTGATTTTCCTCAATTCATGGGCAGTTATTTTGTGCCTTTTTTGAAACGTTTGATTGTTCGGTGATCACGCTTCAAAAGTTTGGAAATTTCAAGACTGCTGCCTCCCTCTGCAAGACATCTCACAATTTTGGACTTTTCAGAGCCCGTCAAATCTCTCTTCTGACCCATTTTGCCAAAGGAAAGGAAGTTGCCTAATAATTAAGCACACCTTCTATAGGGTGTTGATGTCATTAGTCAACACCCCGCCTCATTACAGAGATGCACATCACTAGATTTACTTAATTGGTAGTTGGCTCTCAAGCCTATGCCGCTTGGAGTAGGACGACATGTATAAAAAGTATCATGTGATCAAAATACTCATTTGCCTAATAATTCTGCACGCGGTGTATCTATCTATCTATCTATCTATCTATCTATCTATCCCTCTATCTATCTATCTATCTATCTATCCCTCTATCTATCTATCCCTCTATCTATCTATCTATCTATATATCTATCTATCCCTCTATCTATCCCTCTATCTATCTATCTATCTATCCATCTATCCCTCTATCTATCTATCTATCTATCTATCTATCTATCTATCTATCCCTCTATCTATCTATCTATCTATCTATCTATCTATCTATCTATCTATCTATCTATCTATCTATCTATCTATCTATCCCTCTATCTATCTATCTATCTATCTATCCCTCTATCTATCTATCTATCTATCTATCTATCTATCTATCTATCCCTCTATCTATCTATCCCTCTATCTATCTATCTATATATCTATCTATCCCTCTATCTATCTATCTATCTATCTATCTATCTATCTATCCTCATCTATCTATCTATCTATCTATCTATTTATATAAAAAGAAAGCGCAGCAGCACTCCATTATGGCCAAGATACATAAAAACAATAAAACCATTTGATTTAAACTGTGTTATTACTCAATGAGCTTTACTTACAAAAAAACGGAGGTCACCTTGCAGCGGTTGATGGGCACACATGAATTGGCCAATTTATGTGCTAAGAGCCTCCTTTTTTTGTAAGTAAAGCTTATTGAGTAATAACACAGTTTAAATCAAATGGTTTTATTGTCTTTATGTATCTTGGCCATAATGGAGTGCTGCTGCGCTTTCTTTTTATATATCTTATGCAGTTTCTGCAGCTTGCACCTGTTCACATTTAGGATGTGCTGGTCAGTTCTTTTTACATCTATCTATCTATCTATCTATCTATCTATCTATCTATCTATCTATCTATCTATCTATCCCTCTATCTATCCCTCTATCTATCTATCCCTCTATCTATCCCTCTATGTATCTATCCCTCTATCAATCTATCTATCTATCCCTCTATCTATCCCTCGATCTATCTATCTATCTATCTATCCCTCTATCTATCCCTCTATGTATCTATCCCTCTATCTATCTATCTATCCCTCGATCTATTATCTATCTATTATCTATCTATCATCTATCTATTATCTATCTTTTGCATCTACCTCTTTCTCACTTTCTTAGCTCATTTAGCGCCTCAGTATCTGGTCATAGAACTTTCTTATTGATAGAACATTCTGACAGAAGTAGAAGTTTTCCCCTCAGTCTGTGGGAAGTGAATGGCCGCCGCCGTCGCTGATGTGGCCGCACTTCTGCTCTTCACTGTTGCAAAAATAAAGAGAAAACGAGAATATTTCTGTAGAATAAATTACAGTACGGACCGAACTTCGGCTGCTCTGGAATATGAGCCCCTATTTTTGGGGGGACACTAATGCAGCAGTGATGCCCCTATGAAGTGAGTTGGGGTACTGTACAGTGATACATTGTGTCTGGGAGAAATGTCCTCATTAAAACATATTGATCCCTTTTTATAAGTTTATAAATAATATCTTCTTTTCCTTGCTGACAATACGTCCCGTGGTAGAAGGTCCGGCTGATCGGGTCACTTCTGGCCGGTTGTCCCATTATCTAGATGTCATCTTGAAGGTAGTGTTCATGAAAATCCCCATCAGTTTTCCTTTGGGCCTTCAGCCAGATCCTAATCTCCATCATCGCAGACCCTGGATGTGATCTTGGTTATCTGCAGGTTGCAGTGATTCTGCTTTGAGAACCATTATCTTGATGGTGGCTCCATTGTGCTAGAAAGCAATCAGGACCACCGCTCCCACCCCTCCATTGTACAAGGGGGGATCATAAATATGTTTCACACACACATTACCTACAGACTGGGCGCCTGACACCGAGAGATTACCAGGCTGCGGGGAGGAACATGCCTGACAGGGGTGGGAAAGAGTTATTAAAACCGGAACAGCTTCCCCGGGAGCCCCCGGAGATTCGGAGGGTCTAACCCTTTATCTGTCGCCCTGCAACAATGTAACATGGTCTCATTACCAAGTATCTACATGTGAATAGCTGCTGCGCTCGCTGGCTCCTTCTTCTGCCACCATGGGGAAATGATTACAGGCAGACCATGCAATAATCCCAGAAATACCATCTATAGGAATACGGGTAGCAATAATGTATCTCCTGGAAAGTGCAACAGTAAAGTCACTTGCGATTATAGGCAGTGGTGTAACCTGAAGCTCATGGGCCCTAAAGCAAAAGTTCCAACAGGGCCCCCCAATTACTACAAATATTTAATAGCATTGGTCTTTAGATATAGTTCATAGGGACTTTGTGGGCTTCTTAGACTGCAGGTCCCTGGCGCGATTGCAACTCCGGCACCTACTGTAGTTACTGATAATAGGGATATTCCTACCACATCAGGTTGAAGGACTTTGGTAGAATATGCCATACGTGGTACCTATAATACTGTATGGAGGACTATGTGAGGCCATTATACTGTATGGAGGACTATGTGAGGCCATTATACTGTATGTCGGACTATGTGGTCCCTGTAATACTGTATGGAGGACTATGTGAGGCCATTATACTGTATGGAGGACTATGTGGGGCCCATTATACTGTATGGAGGACTATGTGGGGCCATTTTACTGTATGGAGGACTATGTGGGGCCCATTATACTGTATGGAGGACTATGTGAGGCCATTTTACTGTATGGAGGACTATGTGGGGCCCATTATACTGTATGGAGGACTATGTGGGGCCCATTATACTGTATGGAGGACTATGTGGGACCATTTTACTGTATGGAGGACTATGTGGGGCCATTTTACTGTATGGAGGACTATGTGGGGCCCATTATACTGTATGGAGGACTATGTGGGCCCATTATTCTGTATGGAGGACTATGTGGGGCATTTTTATGTATGGAGGACTATGTGGGGCCCATTATACTGTATGGAGGACTATTTGGGGCCATTATACTGTATGGAGGACTATGTGGGGCCATTATACTGTATGGAGGACTATGTGGGGCCATTATACTGTATGGAGTACTATGTGGGGCCCATTATTCTGTATGGACGACTTTGTGGGGCCCATTATTCTGTATGGAGGACTATGTGGGGCCATTATACTGTATGGAGGACTATGTGAGGCCCATTATACTGTATGGAGGACTATGTGAGGCCCATTATACTGTATGGAGGACTATGTGATGCCCATAATCCTATATGAAGTACTATGTGGGGCCCATTATTCTAGGAGGAAAATGACTTTGTAAGGGCTTCAAAGTTGTGAGATATGCCCATAATACTGTATGGAGGACTATGTGAGGCCCATTATGCTGTATGGAGGACTATGTGGGGCCCATTATACTGTATGGAGGACTATGTGGGGCCCATTATACTGTATGGAGGACTATGTGGGACCCATTATACTGTATGGAGGACTATGTGGGGCCCATTATACTGTATGGAGGACTATATGGGGCCCAATATTATGTATGGAGGACTATGTGGGGCCCATTATACTGTATGGAGGACTATGTGGGGCCCATTATACTGTATGGAGGACTATGTGGGACCCATTATACTGTATGGAGGACTATGTGGGGCCCATTATACTGTATGGAGCACTATGTGGGATCCATTATACTGTATGGAGGACAATGTGGGGCCCATTATTCTGTGTGGAGGACTATGTGAGGCCCATTATGCTGTATGGAGGACTATGTGGGGCCCATTATACTGTATGGAGGACTATGTGGGGCCCATTATACTGTATGGAGCACTATGTGGGATCCATTATACTGTATGGAGGACAATGTGGGGCCCATTATACTGTATGGAGGACTATATGGGGCCCAATATTATGTATGGAGGACTATGTGGGGCCCATTATACTGTATGGAGGACTATGTGGGGCCCATTATACTGTATGGAGGACTATGTGGGGCCCATTATTCTGTATGGAGGACAATGTAGGGCCCATTATTCTGTATGGAGGACTATGTGGGGCCCATTATACTGCATGGAGGACTATGTGGGGCACATTATTCTGTATGGAGGACTATGTGGGGCCGTTATACTGTATGGAGGACTATGTGGTGCCCATTATTCTGTATGGAGGACAATGTGGTGCCCATTATACTGTATGGAGTACTATGTGGGGCCATTATTCTGTATGGAGGACTATATGGGGCTATTATTCTTTATGAAGGACTATGTAGGGCCATTATACTGTATGGAGGACTATGTGGGACCCATTATTATGTATGGAGGACTATGTGGTGCCATTATAATATATGGAGGACTATGTGGGGCCATTATACTGTATGGAGGACTATGTGGGGCCCATTATTATGTATGGAGGACTATGTGGTGCCATTATACTATATGGAGGACTATGTGGTGCCATTATACTATATGGAGGACTATGTGAGGCCATTATACTGCATGGAGGACTATGTGGGGCCCATTATACTGTATGGAGGACTATGTGGGGCCCATTATACTGTATGGAGGACTATGTGGGGCCCATTATACTGTATGGAGGACTATGTGGGGCCATTTTACTGTATGGAGGACTATGTGGGGCCCATTATACTGTATGGAGGACTATGTGGGGCCCATTATACTGTATGGAGGACTATGTGGGGCCCATTATACTGTATGGAGGACTATGTGGGGCCATTTTACTGTATGGAGGACTATGTGGGGCCATTTTACTGTATGGAGGTGACGCGCCCCCTGGGACATATTCCTTTTTGAGGGGAATACCCGGCACCGGATCAGATGGGGGGTTGTAGTCTCCGAGCGGCTGCGACCCGGCCCGTGCCCAGGGCGTCAAACTCAGTGTTATGTGGCAGTCCTACAGATGTTATAAAGAGTTCTTTTGTGTCGACTACGCCACCCGTTGTGATGCGGTCACTGTGGCCGCCGCTGCAGCAGGGTCCGCTGAGGCTGATGGTGGGTGCGCAGCTTGGTGGGATAACCCCCAACGGGAGGGGTATAGCCTCAGAGGGGACAGGTGCAGAGGATGGGGGTTGTGGTGGTGCAGTGCAGACGGCAGTGAAGACAGAGTCGGGTTGTGCAGTTAAGGGTGTTTACTTACTGCAGATGTTGTACTGGTCACTCCAGCTTCGAGTGACCACCCGAGCCGTGCTGCGTCCACCAGGTCCTGGATCCAGCCAACCCCCAAATAAGTCCGGAGCGTGGCCCTGAGCTCTCCTTCTGTCCCGTCCTCTGGCCGTCCCCACCAGTGATCCACCTAGGTCCAGCTCCCTCGGGCCTTCTGTTGGGACACCCTTGGCCTTGGGTTCCCTGACCCTTCATGTGGTGTGCCTTCGGGGTGGATGTGGTGGGTGACCGTGGCAAACGCTGCCCACGGTCTCCGGTCTCTGGCTGGGGAATGTTTTTGCCCCCACCAGCTTGGGTTCCGGTACCCTGATGCCGACTCTTCACCCGGGGATTTAAGTTGGGATCTTGGAGTCCTTTTCTGCTGTTTCCCTCTCTGGGTCTCTCTCTTCTCCTCTCTCACTCTGGGTCTTTCTTCTCCTCTGCTCCTGACTTTCTCTCTGCATCTGACCCTGTTCTTAGTTGGTGCCCACCTTATATACACCCTCTATGTGTGAGCTCAGGTGACCAGCACCCAATGAGCTCCTAACTTTACCCAGGCTGCTCCCCCTATCTGCCCCTACACTACTTGGGATGTACCACCCCCCTCCCACTCCAGCCAGGAACAGACTCGGTCGTACCTGCACATTTCTAAGTGGGAGTACCGTCGGTCTGCTCCTCGGAAATGGGATGTGTGTAGTGCATGCAGCCTACCGAGCTCAGATCCACACTCCATCCTTACCCGGGAGTGGAATATCACACCTCTGGGTTGAGGTGCAATACCCCTGTAGCAGCCGAATCCTCAGGGTGCTACATTCCCCCCTGGTAAATCACAGCACGTCCTCGGGCTGTAAGACAAAACACCAAAACATACAAAATTTTTCATAAACATATAAAACATATAAAAACATTATATATATATAAAACATTCTCGTCGCCTCTGGCTCCTCCTCCGGTCACTGTGCAACGTGTGTCCGGGAAAAGTGCGACAGTCTCTCTGGAAAACTGGTTTTCCTATAAAACCGGTAGGGGGCGCTTTAGGAAGCGCAACTATATACAGGGGAAGTTGGCCGCTCTCAGTCCTCGGCCAGGTAAAGGGAAGGGAATGGCTGCTCACAGTCCTCAGCCTGTGGGATTAAGGGTACACGGGTAAACAGTCCACTCATGCTGGTCCCAACGGGGACTATATATATGTAGCAACAGTTTCTTTGGTACCCGGTCGGGTAACTATTTACATCTACTGCTCTGCCGCACTCAACGGCGTCTTCCTCCTGCTCTTTCTTTGGGAATCTCAGCTTCAGACCCGTCCGAGTCCTCTTGCTCCTCTTCTTCGCACCGCAACTCCTCCTCCGTCAGGCGATGCACATGGAGGGCGTAAGGTCCTTTGGCACACTTGTGCCGGGTAAAGGTGACCTCGTCCCCGATATAAAGGTCACGACCTCTGTGCCCCTCCGGCAGATGGGACTCCACATCTCTGCGCGTGACAAAGACGTCGCCGGGGGTGTTGTTGTCTCTGATGAAGCCCCACCCATGCTGCTGGTTGAACTTGACCACTGTCCCGATGGTGCGGGGACAATGCGCTGCACGGGGGTCCCTCCTGGTCCGGCTCTTCTGCTCGGCGCTCCGTACTTGGGCCTGTTGCTCCCGGACCCGCCTCTCTCTCCGCTCCCTCGCAAACTCTTCGAGCTGCTGTCGGCAACACTCAGCACGCTCCGCTGCAGCTGCCCTGGTTTCCTGAGTGAACCCCATTAGGTCTTCCCCGGTGGGGTCCCACTCAAATTGGGCTTCTTCCAGAGGAGGCGAGACCCGTGCCACGGGCTTCGGAGCCGGAATCAGGGGCTCACACAAGGGCCCTAGTCTCTGCTGCCGTTCCAGCTCATGGAATTCTTCGGGCCAGATGAAGGGCCGCCCGTCCGGCCATGTGAGCTGGCTGAACAAGTCCTCCCCCAGGTGTGGCACCCTTGGTTTTACGGGCGCGGGCGCGGTGGTGGTGGCGCCCGGATTGCCCAGGCCTTGCGGCCAGGCCTGGGGCACCTGGAAGGTAAAGGGCACCGTCAGGACGGCGGCGCCCTGGGCTACCTGGCCTTGCGACCAGGCCGGAGGCTCCGCGGAGGTAGGGGGCGCTGTTGGTGATGCGGCGCCCGGGGGTACTAGGCCTTGCGACCAGGCTGGTGGTATTTCCTGCTTTGTCACGCTCCGGGTCGAGGCGCGTGACGTCACAGGGGTCGCTGCGGCGGCTTCCGGTCGGGGCCTAGTCCATAGCGGTGACATGGCGGCTACGGGCACAGCAGGGGGACTTTCGGGCTCTGCGACGGGGAGCTGGGGCAGGTGGGCGGTTTCCCGGCTTGGGGTATAGGCGTCCCCTTTACCTGCCTCCTTGCGTCCGGCTCCCTTCTCGGCGCCGTCTCCGGCCTTTGGTCCTCCCGCGCCATCCTCAGAGGCGGTCTGTTTCCTCTTCCAGGGTAGCGTGCTCCGTTGACTGGTCTCAGCTTGCTGGGTCATCTCCCGGCTCCATTCCGCCAATATCTCGCGCTGTACCCGGGCCATCCTCCGTGCGAGGCCCTCCAGGGCAGTCTGTGCACACTCCCGGTCTCGGGGGAGCTGTGCAAGGACCTCCACTAGGCCTAGTGGGGTCGTGGTGTCTAGCAGGCTCCTGACCAACGGGTCGGTGCTGCTCTGCTCTTCTTCCAGCAGGCTCCTGGCCAGTGGGCCGGTGCTGCTCCGCTCTCCTTCCTCGGTCTCTAGCAGACTCCTGGCCAGCGGGCCGGTGCTGTTCTGCTTTCTCTCCATCTCCGGGTAAGCTCCTCCGCTACTCCTCTCCAGGCTTCTTGCCTCCGGGTGCGCTCGCTCCAGACTGCTCCAGGCGGCACCCATCTTCGTTCTTTTCTTTCGTCTCCTCCCACTTCGAGGGCGGTCCCGGGGCAACTCGGTGACTGTCAGCTCCAGGGGTAGTTCTTTCACGCTGACAGACACCTCCAGCATCACAGTCTCTGTTGGTGGGGGCGGTTTCCACTTTTGGCGCCATTTTCTGTCCTGGCCCACGATGGGAGGCGGCCTCTTGCCCTCCTTTGGCACGCCCATAATGGCGTCCGCTGCTCTTCCAAGGCGGGAAATCTTCGGATTTGGCGGGAAGCGTCGCCCAGTGGCGGGAAACTCTGCAGATGGCGGGAACAAGCTGGAAATGGCGGACAATCGGCGGGAAACGACCTGTGATGGGGTCCGATGGCGTGGACCCTCCGGAACCGGCGGGAGACTTCTTTCTGAGGTAAACTTGCACTTTTCTTCAGGCACGCAGTACCCGGGTGTTGCGGGCACGTAATCCTGCCGACTACGCCAAAGTTGACGCGCCCCCTGGGACATATTCCTTTTTGAGGGGAATACCCGGCACCGGATCAGATGGGGGCTTGTAGTCTCCGAGCGGCTGCGACCCGGCCCGTGCCCAGGGCGTCAAACTCAGTGTTATGTGGCAGTCCTACAGATGTTATAAAGAGTTCTTTTGTGTCGACTACGCCACCCGTTGTGATGCGGTCACTGTGGCCGCCGCTGCAGCAGGGTCCGCTGAGGCTGATGGTGGGTGCGCAGCTTGGTGGGATAACCCCCAACGGGAGGGGTATAGCCTCAGAGGGGACAGGTAAAGAGGATGGGGGTTGTGGTGGTGCAGTGCAGACGGCAGTGAAGACAGAGTCGGGTTGTGCAGTTAAGGGTGTTTACTTACTGCAGATGTTGTACTGGTCACTCCAGCTTCGAGTGACCACCCGAGCCGTGCTGCGTCCACCAGGTCCTGGATCCAGCCAACCCCCAAATAAGTCCGGAGCGTGGCCCTGAGCTCTCCTTCTGTCCCGTCCTCTGGCCGTCCCCACCAGTGATCCACCTAGGTCCAGCTCCCTCGGGCCTTCTGTTGTGCCACCCTTGGCCTTGGGTTCCCTGACCCTTCATGTGGTGTGCCTTCGGGGTGGATGTGGTGGGTGACCGTGGCAAACGCTGCCCACGGTCTCCGGTCTCTGGCTGGGGAATGTTTTTGCCCCCACCAGCTTGGGTTCCGGTACCCTGATGCCGACTCTTCACCCGGGGATTTAAGTTGGGATCTTGGAGTCCTTTTCTGCTGTTTCCCTCTCTGGGTCTCTCTCTTCTCCTCTCTCACTCTGGGTCTTTCTTCTCCTCTGCTCCTGACTTTCTCTCTGCATCTGACCCTGTTCTTAGTTGGTGCCCACCTTATATACACCCTCTATGTGTGAGCTCAGGTGACCAGCACCCAATGAGCTCCTAACTTTACCCAGGCTGCTCCCCCTATCTGCCCCTACACTACTTGGGATGTACCACCCCCCTCCCACTCCAGCCAGGAACAGACTCGGTCGTACCTGCACATTTCTAAGTGGGAGTACCGTCGGTCTGCTCCTCGGAAATGGGATGTGTGTAGTGCATGCAGCCTACCGAGCTCAGATCCACACTCCATCCTTACCCGGGAGTGGAATATCACACCTCTGGGTTGAGGTGCAATACCCCTGTAGCAGCCGAATCCTCAGGGTGCTACAGAGGACTATGTGAGGCCCATTATACTGTATGGAGGACTATGTGGGCCCATTATTCTGTATGGAGGACTATGTGGGGCATTTTTATGTATGGAGGACTATGTGGGGCCCATTATACTGTATGGAGGACTATTTGGGGCCATTATACTGTATGGAGGACTATGTGGAGCCATTATACTGTATGGAGGACTATGTGCGGCCATTATACTGTATGGAGTACTATGTGGGGCCCATTATTCTGTATGGACGACTTTGTGGGGCCCATTATTCTGTATGGAGGACTATGTGGGGCCATTATACTATATGGAGGACTATGTGAGGCCCATTATACTGTATGGAGGACTATGTGAGGCCCATTATACTGTATGGAGGACTATGTGATGCCCATAATCCTATATGAAGTACTATGTGGGGCCCATTATTCTGTATGAAGAACTACATAGGAGGAAAATGACTTTGTAAGGGCTTCAAAGTTGTGAGATATGCCCTTAATACTGTATGGAGGACTATGTGAGGCCCATTATGCTGTATGGAGGACTATGTGGGGCCCATTATACTGTATGGAGGACTATGTGGGGCCTATTATACTGTATGGAGGACTATGTGGGACCCATTATACTGTATGGAGGACTATGTGGGGCCCATTATACTGAATGGAGGACTATATGGGGCCCAATATTATGTATGGAGGACTATGTGGGGCCCATTATACTGTATGGAGGACTATGTGGGGCCCATTATACTGTATGAAGGACTATGTGGGGCCATTATTCTGTATGGAGGACTATGTGGGGCCCATTATTCTGTATGGAAGACTATGTAGGGCCCATTATTCTGTATGGAGGACTATGTGGGGCCCATTATACTGTATGGAGGACTATATGGGGCCCAATATTATGTATGGAGGACTATGTGGGGCCCATTATACTGTATGGAGGACTATGTGGGGCCCATTATACTGTATGGAGGACTATGTGGGGCCCATTATTCTGTATGGAGGACTATGTAGGGCCCATTATTCTGTATGGAGGACTATGTGGGGCCCATTATACTGTATGGAGGACTATGTGGGGCACATTATTCTGTATGGAGGACTATGTGGGGCCGTTATACTGTATGGAGGACTATGTGGTGCCCATTATTCTGTATGGAGGACAATGTGGTGCCCATTATACTGTATGGAGTACTATGTGGGGCCATTATTCTGTATGGAGGACTATATGGGGCCATTATTCTTTATGAAGGACTATGTAGGGCCATTATACTGTATGGAGGACTATGTGGGACCCATTATTATGTATGGAGGACTATGTGGTGCCATTATAATATATGGAGGACTATGTGGGGCCATTATACTGTATGGAGGACTATGTGGGGCCCATTATTATGTATGGAGGACTATGTGGTGCCATTATACTATATGGAGGACTATGTGGTGCCATTATACTATATGGAGGACTATGTGAGGCCATTATACTGCATGGAGGACTATGTGGGGCCCATTATACTGTATGGAGGACTATGTGGGGCCCATTATACTGTATGGAGGACTATGTGGGGCCCATTATACTGTATGGAGGACTATGTGGGGCCATTTTACTGTATGGAGGACTATGTGGGGCCCATTATACTGTATGGAGGACTATGTGGGGCCCATTATACTGTATGGAGGACTATGTGGGGCCATTTTACTGTATGGAGGACTATGTGGGGCCATTTTACTGTATGGAGGACTATGTGAGGCCCATTATACTGTATGGAGGACTATGTGGGCCCATTATTCTGTATGGAGGACTATGTGGGGCATTTTTATGTATGGAGGACTATGTGGGGCCCATTATACTGTATGGAGGACTATTTGGGGCCATTATACTGTATGGAGGACTATGTGGAGCCATTATACTGTATGGAGGACTATGTGGGGCCATTATACTGCATGGAGTACTATGTGGGGCCCATTATTCTGTATGGACGACTTTGTGGGGCCCATTATTCTGTATGGAGGACTATGTGGGGCCATTATACTATATGGAGGACTATGTGAGGCCCATTATACTGTATGGAGGACTATGTGAGGCCCATTATACTGTATGGAGGACTATGTGATGCCCATAATCCTATATGAAGTACTATGTGGGGCCCATTATTCTGTATGAAGAACTACATAGGAGGAAAATGACTTTGTAAGGGCTTCAAAGTTGTGAGATATGCCCTTAATACTGTATGGAGGACTATGTGAGGCCTATTATGCTGTATGGAGGACTATGTGGGGCCCATTATACTGTATGGAGGACTATGTGGGGCCTATTATACTGTATGGAGGACTATGTGGGACCCATTATACTGTATGGAGGACTATGTGGGGCCCATTATACTGAATGGAGGACTATATGGGGCCCAATATTATGTATGGAGGACTATGTGGGGCCCATTATACTGTATGGAGGACTATATGGGGCCCATTATACTGTATGGAGGACTATGTGGGGCCATTATTCTGTATGGAGGACTATGTGGGGCCCATTATTCTGTATGGATGACTATGTAGGGCCCATTATTCTGTATGGAGGACTATGTGGGGCCCATTATACTGTATGGAGGACTATGTGGGGCGCATTATTCTGTATGGAGGACTATGTGGGGCCATTATACTGTATGGAGGACTATGTGGTGCCCATTATTCTGTATGGAGGACAATGTGGTGCCCATTATACTTTATGGAGTACTATGTGGGGCCATTATTCTGTATGGAGGACTATATGGGGCCATTATTCTTTAGGAAGGACTATGTAGGGCCATTATACTGTATGGAGGACTATGTGGGGCCCATTATTATGTATGGAGGACTATGTGGTGGCATTATAATATATGGAGGACTATGTGGGGCCATTATACTGTATGGAGGACTATGTAGGGCCATTATACTGTATGGAGGACTATGTGGGGCCCATTATTATGTATGGAGGACTATGTGGTGCCATTATAATATATGGAGGACTATGTGGGGCCATTATACTGTATGGAGGACTATGTGGGGCCCATTATTATGTATGGAGGACTATGTGGTGCCATTATACTATATGGAGGACTATGTGGTGCCATTATACTATATGGAGGACTATGTGGGGCCATTATACTGTATGGAGGACTATGTGGGGCCATTATACTGTATGGAGGACTATGTCTTGCCAATAATACTGTATGGATGACTATGTGGATTATGTAGTGCCCATAATACTGTATGGAGAACTACATAGGAGGAAAATGACTTTGTAAGGGCTTCATAGTTGTGAGGTATGCTCTTCTGTGACCCCACCAATATTAAGGATTTTTTTATGGGGGTTCCCAAATAGAACTTCTGCTATGGGGCCCCATGATTCCTATGTATGCCCCTTTCCATAACATATGATCAGATGGGGGCAGAATCGCAATCTGCAGCTGTTCTGTATAGATTCGGGCACCTCAGCAATACGTCACCCACAGATCACAGCAAAATCAATGGAGCATGCGGCAACTTAAATGTATATCTCTGGGAAGAAAATTTCGAGGACCGGACGTGTAACACTGTCTGATATGTCTTCCGGTCATTACCAAGTTTCTTTCATCCTCCTCAATAGGAAAACATTGGTGTTGTGATATAATGACAACTTGAGTTTAACAGGACCCAGTCTTAAAGGGGTTGTCTGGCCTTAGTCTATAAGTCTGCAGTCACTGTGCGCTGTCAGGATTGCCTGGTGCCGGCACTGGGAACGGCAGTCATGTCACTACAAGTATGTGATTTGTATACTCCCGGCCACATTCCGACTTGCAGTGAGGGAGGCTGTGCACGTCTAGTCGGCATGTGACTGCATGTATGCAAATCGTACTTGTGGTAAAGCGTCCACCGCTGGCACCAGCAAATCATCAGTGTGCGCAATGTGAGGAATTACAAGTCTGCACGTTGGACCGGTCATCACATGTTCATTGAGAGAAGAAGGGAAAGAAACTGCTCTCCTTGTAACCGCGAGAAAGCAAATCGCTCGTGAGCCGTCCCCTTACAACCACCGGAACTGGAAAGCAGAGACCAATCCTAATAATCCTAACCTGGGTAACGGCGCTCGATTACTTTGCCTTGGTCATGTGATTGTTGAGCTGTAGGCAATGTAAGCAGGAGGGGACGCGGCGCTGGGAATAGCCGGGAGCAACATTTCTTTCCATCTTCAAACAACTGATCAGCAGAGACATCAAGAGATGGATCCCATCAGATCTGATAGTGGTGGACAATCGTAATGATGGACTATTAATATTCCAAATCTAAAAAACCCCTTTAAGGGTCTTCTGCGGCGGTGTTGTCATTCTTCATAAATTCTGCTAAAATAGTAATTTGATCTATATATGATTTATTTTTTTAAGTAAATTCCCACTTATTCCTGATGGGATCCTATACGATCTCCGTCGTTCCTGACGTGGAGAATCATTAGCAGATTTAGGCTATGTTCACACTTGTTGGGTTTTTCAGCATCACAAATCTGCAGCAAAAACCTTATCTCTGGCAGGAAATCAGATGTGTAAAAAACGCAGGTTTTTATGCGTTTTTTTCAGCATTTTTTTTAACTGTCTCTATTTATTCATGTACATAAAGTTCTGTGAAAAAAAAACATTCTATTTTGCCATCAAAAAAGTAAAAAAAAAACACTGATGTAAATTTTGGTGCGTTTTGATGCATTTTTTTCAGCGTTTTTTTCACCACTATGGGGGAAAAACGCTGAAAGAAGTGACATGCTCTATTTTCCAAAAACCCAACCAAGGCACAAAATACGCAACAAAAAAAACAAAACAAGATGTGTGAACAGAGAATTCTGGTTTCTCATAGACTTTGCTGGTACTGCAAAACGCAGCCGAAAATTTGCATAAAAATCTGCTGAAAAAACGCTGAAAAACCCAACGTGTGTGAACATAGCCTTAGTCGTTCTGTGCTGGAAAATTTTCCTTTTTTTTATCAAAGTAAAGCAAAAATCCTGAAACCTTCTGTGATCAGAGCGATGAGGAGCAGAGATCCATTTCATTGACCCCGGATGGTGGGAGATGCTTTTTTGGCTTCCTTTCTCACAGAGAACAAATGATGCATTTGATTAATGTATTAGTTTGGGGCTTTGCTGTTCCCCGAGGACCCTCCGAGGAGCGAGCGGTGGAGTCTTTATATTGGCAGCATCTGAATGTAATGTAGGACCGAGCGGTAAATGCCGCCTGTTGCTATGGAGTGTTCTCCATTAAATCCTTGGCGTCCATCAAGGTCCCAACTGTTCCTTCCCATTTCACATTGTTTTACCACTTCCATAACCGGCTTTCCTGCGTTATCGTAACCTGTGAGTGCAACATTAAGGAAACCAAAAGTTACAACTAATTGTAGCAATTTGTTCCTTTCAGAGCTGTAGAAGAACATAAAGGAAACAAATGTTACATTTCTTAGTTATTGTTGGATCTCGATTCTTTAATATTGAGACCTCAGAGATAGTTTTTGGATGGGTGGTCTTGTGACTCGCCCTATGTGGTCGTCTAATGTGCGTGTAAATAGAGTGAAAACTTCCACAGATTCGTCTTTGCAGACGCGATTGTGAAAACTGCTGTGAACGTCTCCAGGCTGAGACCTCAACAAGAAGAAGTTTCTCCATCCTGTTTGTAGAAGGAAGTCTGTGCTTTGTGAGCGGAGGGTTTACCCCCCCCCAAAAAAAAGAAAAGGTCAAGAGTCAACAAACAAACTTTAGGATATCTAGAAATTCACAGTTTCATCACTTTGCAAAAAGAAAGCAATCCTGGATATCTAGAAATTCATGGCTTCATCTCTGTGCAGAAGATGTCCATCATTGCTTGGTAGACCTATGCCTTTACCTGGGTAGGACATATAGGGGCAACCTGGGGCCCAAGAGGTCAGGGGGTCACATCTACCTCCAAAGCAGGTGGAATTGTGCATTATGATGAGCTCTTGGGTGCTTTATAGCTCCAGCCCCCTGAGGAAGCCAGTAATGGCGAAACCTGTTGGAGTGGCTATATGTTTGTTTTAGAGAGTATCGGGGAATCTGTGTGTACCATAGTGATCAATCTACCTGATTAATTAACCTATGAACTACAGCATAGGGGAGTTAGTACTGAACTAGTAAATAATCAGATTGATTAATGAACTATATGAATCCTAGAGTTTGATATTTCAGGAATATACCCAGATTGTTTAATGAACCAATGGGTTTCAGAGATAGAAGTTTCTCCAGAAATAACACGGAAAACCTGATGTAATTTTAAATTTAATTACCACTTTTTTAAAAAAAAAGTTTATTAATAAAAGTCATGTTTTAACCCCTTCATGACCTTGGGACTTTCCGTTTTTACGGCTTCATTTTTTGCTCACCTTCTTCCCAGAGCCATAACTTTTTTTTTATTTTTCTGTCAATATGGCCGTGTGAGGGCTTGTTTTTTAGCAAGACAAGTTGTACTTTTGAATGACACCATTGGTTTTACCATATTGTGTACTGGAAAACGGGAAAAAAATTCCAAGTGCGATGAAATTGCAAAAAAAAAGTGCAATTTCACAATTGTTTTTTTTTTCTTTTTTTATCAAGTTCACAAAATGCTAAAAGTGACCTGCCATTATGATTCTGCAGGTCATTACGAGTTCGTAGACACCAAACATGAATAGGTCATTTTTTTTAAAAAAAAATCCAAAATTTGTTAAAAAAAAATGGCGCCATTTTCCGAGACCCATAGCGCCTCCATTTTTCAGGATCTGGTGCCAGGTGAGGGCTTATTTTTTGCGTGCCGAGCTGCCGTTTTTATTAATACCATTTTGGGATAGATATGATGTTTTGATCGCTTGTTATTGCATTTTATTGCAATGTCGCGGCGACCAAAAAAAACATAATTCTGGTGTTTTCATTTTTTTCCTCGTTACGCCGTTTACCGATCAGATTAATTCTTTTGATATATTGATAGATCGGGCGATTCTGAACGCTGTGTTACCAAATATGTGTATTTTTTATTTTTTTTTATTGTTTTATTTTGAATGGGGCGAAAGGGGGGTGATTTAAACTTTTATGTTTTTATATTATTAAAAACTTTTTGGTTTACTTTTTACCTGCCTCCATAGTTTCCATGGGAGACTAGAAGCTGCGATCCTCCGATCGCCTGTGTTACACATGGCTTCTGCCCTGCTATATATTGCAGAAATGCTCATCAGCTATGAGCGCCGGCCACTAGGAGGCGCTCACAGCAGTTCTGCAATGATAGCCACAAGGGTCTCCTGCAGACCCCGGGTTGTAATGCCAACCCATCGGTGCCCCGCTGTCATGTGACACGGGCGCTGACGCTCTTCCAGCTCAAACATGCTAAATGTCGCTGTCAGAGATTGACAGCGGCATTTAACATGTTAACAGCCGCGGGAGGATCGCGATTCCACCCGCGGCTGTTAGGGGCACAGATCAGCTGTCATGTGCCGTAAAAGGGACGGGCTCATCGCTGGAGCCCGCACCAAAGAGGGGGATGCGACCTGGGGTGTATCTATATGTGTCATAGGTCGTAAAACCTTGGGTGCAAATGGCCCATATACTGTTCTGTCAATATATTACTTTACATGTATCGCTGCAATTTTTTTATTATCATAGACAACTCCATATTAGACCCCTTTACATGTTGGATTAGTTGGTCAAACCCACCGATTTGGTGAGGACCGGCAGACTGATGTCCATGGGAACATCCTGACTCTTCAACGACAAATGCTATCGGGGAAGAGAAGAAATTATTCCAAACACCCAATCCCTTTGTATTCCCACTAGGAAAATGTACACCCCCCATCGAGATCATATATACGCTCGGGAGAGGTAGATGGTGGCCGAATTAGAGTTAATTATTTAGGTTTCGTTTTTTGGTACCAAGTTATTATTCAGCCATTTGTTTAGGCAGCGTCAGATTGGGGTAATGTAGCACCCTGAGGATTCGGCTGCTACAGGGGTATTGCACCTCAAACCAGAGGTGTGATATTCCACTCCCGGGTAAGGATGGAGAGTGGAACTGAGCTCGGTAGGCTGCATGCACTACATACATCCCATTTCCGAGGAGCAGACCAACGGTACTCCCACTTAGAAATGTGCAGGTACGACCGAGTCTGTTCCTGGCTGGAGTGGGAGGGGGGTGGTACATCCCAAGTAGTGTAGGGGCAGATAGGGGGAGCAGCCTGGGTAAAGATAGGAGCTCATTGGGTGCTGGTCGCCTGAGCTCACACATAGAGGGTGTATATAAGGTGGGCACCATCAAAGAACAGGGTCAGTCTGTCAGAGTAAGAAGCAGAGGTCCAGATGAGCCTGCAGAGAGAGAGTGGAGCAGAGAAGAAAGACCCAGAGGAGACAAAGAAAGGAACTCTGAGAACCCAAAGTCCATCAGCGGGTGAAGAGTTGGCATTAGGGTACCGGAACCCAAGCTGGTGGGGGCAAAAACACACCCTAGCCAGAGACCGGAGGCCGTGGGCAGCGTCTGCCACGGCCACCCACCACATCCACCCCGAAGGCATACCACGTGGAGGGTCAGGGAACCCAAGGCCAAGGGTCTCCCAACAGAAGGCCCGAGGGAGCTGGACCTGGGTGGATCAATAGTGGGGACGGCCAGAGAAAGGACAGAAGGAGAGCTCAGGGTCACGCTCCGGACTCGCTTGGGGGTTGGCTGGATCCAGGACCTGGTGGACGCAGCACGGCTCGGGTGGTCACTTGAAGCTGGAGTGACCGGAACATCAGCAGTGAGTAAATACCCTAAACTGCACAACCCGACTCTGTCTTCCTTTAACATCTATGCTGCACCACCACAACCCCCATCCTCTGCACCTGACCCCCTGAGGCTATACCCCACCCGTTGGGGGTTATACCACCAAAAGCTGCACCTACACCATCAGCCTCAGCGGACCCTGCTGCAGCGGCGGCCATAGTGACCGCAATACAACGGGTGGCGTAGTCGACAATAAAGAACTTAATAACATCTGTAGGACTGCCACATACAACTGAGTTTGACACCCTGGGCACGGACCGGGTCACAGCCACTCGGAAGACTACAACTCCCATCTGATCCGGCTCCGGATATTCCCCCTAAAGAATATGGCCCAGGGGGTGCGTCAACTTTGGCGTAGTCGGCAGGATTACGTGCCCACAACAACCGGGTACTGCGTGCCTGAAGAAAAGTGCGAGTTTACCTCAAAAAGAAGTCTCCTGCCGGTTCCGGAGGGTCCCCGCCATCGGACTCCATCACAGGTCGATTCCCGCCGGTTGTCCGCCATTAACAGCTTTTTCCCGCCATCTGCAGAGTTTCCCGCCACTGGGAGACGATTCCCGCCATTTCCAAAGGTTTCCCGCCTTGGAAGAGCGGACGCCATTATGGGCGTGCCAGAGGGTGGCGAGAGGCCACCTCCCATCGTGGGCCAGGACCGAAAATGGCGCCAAAAGTGGAAACCGCCCCCACCAACAGAGACTGTGATGCTAGAGGTGTCTGTCAGCGTGAAAGAACTGCCCCTGGAGCTGACAATCACCAAGTGGCCCCGGGACCGCCCTCGAGGTGGGAGGAGACGAAAGGAGAGAGCAAAGATGGGTGTCGCTTGGAGGAGTCTAGAGCGAGCGCACCCGGAGGCAAGAAGCCTGGAGAAGAGTTTCGGAGGAGCTTACCCGGAGATGGCGAGAAAGCAGAGCAGCACCGGCCCGTTGGCCAGGAGCCTGCTAGAAACAGAGGAGGGGGAGCAGAGCAGCACCGGCCCGCTGGCCAGGAGCCTGCTGGAGACAACTGAAGGAGAGCAGAGCAGCACCGACCCGTTGGTCAGGAGCCTGCTGGAAACAACGACCCCACTAGGCCTAGTGGAAGTCCTAGCACAGCTCCCCCGAGACCGGGAGTGTGCACAGACCGCTCTGGAGGGCCTCGCAAGGAGGATGGCCCGGGTGCAGCGAGAGACGTTGGCGGAGTGGAGCCGAGAGATGGCCCAGCAGACCGAGACCTGTCAGCGGAGCACGCCACCCAAGACGAGGAAACAGACCGCCTCTGAGGATGGCGCGGGAGGATTGAAGGCCGGAGACGGCGCCGAGAAGGGAGCCGAACGAGTGGAGGCAGGTAAAGGGGACGTCTGTACCCCAAACCGGGAAACCGCGTACCTGCCCCAGCTCCCCGTCGCAGAGCCCGAAGTCTATCCTGCCGTGCCCGTCGCTGCAACGTCACCGCCGCAGACTAGGCCTCAAACGGGAGCCGCGACCCCTGTGACGTCACACGCCTCGACCCCGAGCGTGACCAAGCAGGAAGTACCACCAGCCTGGTCGCAAGGCCTAGTACCCCCGGGCGCCGCAATACCAACAGCGCCCCCTACCTCCGCGGAGCCCCCGGCCTGGTCGCAGGGCCAAGTAGCCCAGGGCGCCGCCGTCCTTACGGTGCCCTTTACCTTCCAGATACCCCAGGCCTGGCCGCAAGGCCCGGGCAACCCGGGCGCTAACACCACCGCGCCCATAAGAACAAGAGGACCCGGACGGGTCTGAAACTAGAGTTAGAGGTAACCATAAAGAAAGAGCAGGAGGACGCCGTCGCTAAGTACAGCGAAGCAGAAGCTGTATATAGTTGCCCGTCGGGGCACAGTAAACTGAAACTGAAACTGAAACTGTTACTGTTGCTAATGTAGTCCCCGTTGGGACCAGCATGTGTGAACTGTTATCCGTAATTCCCTAAATCCCACTGACCGAGGACTGAGAGCGGTCATTCCTCCCTAATACCTGGCCGAGGACTGAGAGCGGCCACTACCCCTGTAAATAGTTGCGCGTCCTAAAGCGCCCCCTACCGGTTTTATAGGAAAACCAGTTTTCTAGAGAGACTGTCGCACTTTACCCGGTCACACGTTGCACAGTGACCGGAGGAGGAGCCAGAGGCGACGAGAATGTTTTATATGAAGAGTTATGCTGCTAATATATGTTGTTTAATATGTTTTATATGTTTATGCAAAAATTTGTATGTTTTTGGTGTTATGTCTTACAGCCCGAGGACGTGCTGTGATTTACCAGGGGGGAATGTAGCACCCTGAGGATTCGGCTGCTACAGGGGTATTGCACCTCAAACCAGAGGTGTGATATTCCACTCCCGGGTAAGGATGGAGTGTGGATCTGAGCTCGGTAGGCTGCATGCACTACACACATCCCATTTCCGAGGAGCAGACCGACGGTACTCCCACTTAGAAATGTGCAGGTACGACCGAGTCTGTTCCTGGCTGGAGTGGGAGGGGGGTGGTACATCCCAAGTAGTGTAGGGGCAGATAGGGGGAGCAGCCTGGGTAAAGATAGGAGCTCATTGGGTGCTGGTCGCCTGAGCTCACACATAGAGGGTGTATATAAGGTGGGCACCATCAAAGAACAGGGTCAGTCTGTCAGAGTAAGAAGCAGAGGTCCAGATGAGCCTGCAGAGAGAGAGTGGAGCAGAGAAGAAAGACCCAGAGGAGACAAAGAAAGGAACTCTGAGAACCCAAAGTCCATCAGCGGGTGAAGAGTTGGCATTAGGGTACCGGAACCCAAGCTGGTGGGGGCAAAAACACACCCTAGCCAGAGACCGGAGGCCGTGGGCAGCGTCTGCCACGGCCACCCACCACATCCACCCCGAAGGCATACCACGTGGAGGGTCAGGGAACCCAAGGCCAAGGGTCTCCCAACAGAAGGCCCGAGGGAGCTGGACCTGGGTGGATCAATAGTGGGGACGGCCAGAGAAAGGACAGAAGGAGAGCTCAGGGTCACGCTCCGGACTCGCTTGGGGGTTGGCTGGATCCAGGACCTGGTGGACGCAGCACGGCTCGGGAGGTCACTTGAAGCTGGAGTGACCGGAACATCAGCAGTGAGTAAATACCCTAAACTGCACAACCCGACTCTGTCTTCCTTTAACATCTATGCTGCACCACCACAACCCCCATCCTCTGCACCTGACCCCCTGAGGCTATACCCCACCCGTTGGGGGTTATACCACCAAAAGCTGCACCTACACCATCAGCCTCAGCGGACCCTGCTGCAGCGGCGGCCATAGTGACCGCAATACAACGGGTGGCGTAGTCGACAATAAAGAACTTAATAACATCTGTAGGACTGCCACATACAACTGAGTTTGACACCCTGGGCACGGACCGGGTCACAGCCACTCGGAAGACTACAACTCCCATCTGATCCGGCTCCGGATATTCCCCCTAAAGAATATGGCCCAGGGGGCGCGTCAGTAACAAGGGCATTTACTCTGGGGGGCCAACCATTCAGCTCCATACATTAATAATTTATAATAATAATCTGGGTAGTTGGTAGAGATTAAAGTGTATTGTGCCAACTACTGCTCATATACGAGAAAGAGCGGCCCACCGGGGAATTCTCCTGTCCTCCGATGGGCCAGTCCGAGCCTGTGTGTAGGTATTAATGTATCTTTAGCTATGATTTATCCTAGTAGGGCCAAACCAATGTCATGTGATCAGCTTCTTTCAGTGCGAGGCCACATGGTTTTGCCATTGTCTATAGCGGAGCAACCGTGCAGAAAGCAGAGCTGCCAGAAGACGAAGCGGCACAACTCTTTTCTGCCACTTTGTCCTGTCGATTGGTGCCAGTCCCATGGGTCAGACATTGACGGCGTATCCGGCTATTAAAGGCAATCTGTCACCAGGCGCAGGATGAAACCAAACATGAATGATTCAGATGAAGAGGACAGAACGACTCTCGGTTATTCTTCTGTTGCTCGGTATTACAGATGCTTCCATCGTACAGGAGCGAGAATGGTTCCTACTGCTACATCTTCTCCACAAATTATTAAAAAAAGCAACCCTAAACTATTCCCATTAAAGGAAAGTAGGCCAGGGAGGAAATGATTATGTTCTGGTGAAACTAATGATTTTTCATGCCCTAGAGTCATCAAAGTTAACATTAAAATGATTAAACTGCCAGCAACGATGCTTAAAATGCGTGAAGTATGAGATCCAAGGTAAAGAGCGAACAAAATAAAGAGCAAGGACAAAATATTGCAAAAGTCTCAACATATTCGGCAGGACTTTACAAAATGACGCCTGCTGCAATATCTCTCTGCAAATATAATACGACAGAAAGACTCCCCTGCCCAGTGCAGAGTGCAATTAAAGGGTACCGATCATTTGGGGTTTCTTACGTATATTATACTGGTCAGTAGGGGTCTGGGTCCTGAGACCCCCACTGATTGCTCAAAAACATCTCTGAAGCGGGCGGGTCTGGAGACTGAAACGCTCAATTTCTGCATGCGATGTGTAGCTTTATAGCAAATGTATGGATCGTTACATCACTGTGTGCACGCTGGGTGTAGAAACTGAATGTTCAGCCACCTGAGCAGCACAGGTAAAGGGAATCTAACACCAGCTTTTTACTATGGGGGGCAGAGACCCTGATTCCAGCGATGTGTCACTTACTGGGCTGTGTTTTTCTCTTTCAATAAATCAGTGTTTTATCAGCAGGAGATTATCACTGCAGGATTAGGTGTCTGGCGCCTCAAAGTCCAACCCCGCCTCCACCTCTGATTGGCAGCTTTTGCAGTGTACACAGAAAGCAGCCAATCAGTGGTGTGGGCGGGGTTATACACAGCTCAACATTCCGAGAACTGCTACATCTGCAGCAGAGAAAACTGTGATTGTATCAAAATGTCAGCCAGCAGCCCAGTAAGTGACACATCACTGGAATCAGGGTCTCTGCCCCTACATCATGCTGCTCTCAGATTAGATAGCAAAAACCTGCTGACAGATTCCCTTTCAGAACTGTTTTTTTCTGTGACTGGTGGGGATACTAGGGGGCATAATATAGATCTACAGTCATGGCCAAAAGTTTTGAGAATGACACCAAAATTATATTTTCACATAATCTGCTGGCCTCTGGTTTTTATTAGTGTTTGTCTGATGTTTATATCACATACAGAAATATAATTGCAATCATATTATGAGTACCAATAGGTTATATTGACAGTTAGAATGAGTTAATGCAGCAAGTCAATATTTGCAGTGTTGCCCCTTCTTCTTCAAGACCTCTGTAATTCTCCCTGGCATGCTCTCAATCAACTTTTGGACCAAATCCTGACTGATAGCAGTCCATTCTTGCATAATCAATGCTTGCATTTTGCCAGAATTTGTTGGTTTTTGTTTGTCCACCCGTCTCTTGATGATTGACCACAAGTTCTCAATGGGATTAAGATCTGGGGAGTTTCCAGGCCATGGACCCAAAATCTCTATGTTTTGTTCCATGAGCCATTTAGTTATCACCTTTGCTTTATGGCAAGGTGCTCCATCATGCTGGAAAAGGCATTGTTGGGCGCCAAACTGCTCATGGACGGTTGGGAGAAGTTGCTCTTGGAGGACATTCTGGTACCATTCTTTATTCATGGCTTTGTTTTTAGGCAAGACTGTGAGTGAGCCGATTCCCTTGGCTGAGAAGCAACCCCACACATGAATGGTTTCAGGATGCTTTACAGTTGGCATGAGACAAGACTGGTGGTAGCGCTCACCTCTTCTTCTCCGACTAAGCTGTTTTCCAGATGTCCCAAACAATCGAAAAGGGGATTCATCAGAGAAAATGACTTTGCCCCAGTCCTCAGCAGTCCACTCCCTGTACCTTTTGCAGAATATCAGTCAGTCCCTGATGTTTTTTCTGGAGAGAAGTGGCTTCTTTGCTGCCCTCCTTGAAACCAGCCCTTGCTCAAAGAGTCTCCGCCTCACAGTGCGTGCAGAAGCACTCACACCAGTCTGCTGCCATTCCTGAGCAAGCTCGGCACTGCTGGTAGTCCCATCCCGCAGCTGAAACAGTTTTACGATACGGTCCTGGCGCTTGCTGGTCTTTCTTGGGCGCCCTGGAGCCTTTTTGACAACAATGGAAGCTCTCTCCTTGAAGTTCTTGATGATGCGATAGATTGTTGACTGAGGTGCAATCTTTGTAGCTGCGATACTCTTCCCTGTTAGGCCATTTTTGTGCAGTGCAATGATGGCTGCACGTGTTTCTTTAGAGATAACCATGGTTAACTGAAGAGAAACAATGATACCAAGAACCAGCCTCCTTTTAAAGTGTCCAGTGATGTCATTCTTACTTAATCATGACTGATTGATCGCCAGCCCTGTCCTCATCAACACCCACACCTGTGTTAATGGATCAATCACTAAAACGATGTTAGCTGCTCCTTTTAAGGCAGGACTGCAATGATGTTGAAATGTGTTTTGGGGGTTAAAGTTCATTTTCTGGGCAAATATTGACTTTGCAAGTACAGTAATTGCTGTTAAGCTGATCACTCTTTGACATTCAGGAGTATATGCAAATTGCCATTACAAAAAATGAAGCAGTAAACTTTGTAAAAATTACTATTTGTCTCATTCTCAATACTTTTGGCCATGACTGTATATTAAAAAGCACAAAATGATAGATATCCTTTAAAATGATGTGTGATATGCCACAACGGTGCAGCCACTTGTAATATATATAATATTGCCTAAATCAGACACCCAGTAGATATCGCTGACATCCCCAAGAGATTTACTTAAAGGAATTATCCTTTTTGTTAGATGGTTTCCTAAAGATGTGACCTGGCAGCCAGTGTTCACATTCCCTGTAGTGCCGAAACCACTGGGAAAATGAAGTAACACAAAGTCAATGGGCTGAATGTTTAACGCTACGGACATCCCGAGTCCCCCAAAGGAGAATCCTAAATGCAGGACTCTTCCTCTAATAACGCATATATGAAAAATGGTTTTCCTAAATCCAACAAACCCCATAGTATTTTAAGCGTCAGCTCATGAAGTTAAGACACAACATGCTAAAAAAATATATGTAGCAAAAAGGATAAGCGAGCAAGTTATTTATGTCTCCGGGTTCTCTATAGTGTGAACATAGACATAGGCGTCACGTGCCGACTCGTCATACGTGACCTTTTACAATCTCACAATGCACATTGATCCAACACGTCCCTCGTGCAGGAGTATTTTCATCTGCATTGTTCCTTTGTCCCATGCACCGACTCTCAGCAGCGAAAGTCGCAGCAAAGTTTTGCCGTTTTGACTTCAGTTGTATTTACACTGAAAAATCACCGTGAACGAACTTCCTTAAGAACTCTCCTTTACTATGATCTTTCACTGTAAACAGGCTGCCGATCGCTCGAAGAGCGGGCACAACGTTCATTCATAGGGTGAAATAATTTTTTTAAGCAGGTTTAAAAGTAATCATTCTCAGCAGCTCATGGTCCTGTGTGCTGCCGAGAACAATGGCAGCCTGTGTGCACTGAGTGATCTAGTACAGATCAACGGGCTTTTAAACGACTGTCAATCTGTAAATATTTACCAATCGGCAGTCATTAGTGCATTCTTATGTCGCAGACAGAGACATGTCCGAATTCAATCTGAGGGTTTGGTCAAAGTCAGCAATGAAAGTCAATGGGTCCATGAAGAAATCAGACCGCACTCGGATGGCATCTGTGTGAGGTCCGATTTTCACAGACTCCGAACGGAGAAGGTGGAGAAACTTTTTCTTTTTTCTCCACTTACAAGAAAAACAGATGAAACTCAGACCACAAACTGATCAAAGTCTGATCAGAATGATCGGTCCATTTTTCTCGCACGTGGAAAAATCAAAGGAATGAGCCCTTTAGTTTATAAACTTTACAAACTTAGTTTCTAAAATTTCTTAAAGCACCCAGGTTCAATGTCCCTCTCACTTTTGGGGAAATTTATAAAGATACACCCCATTTTACTAACTCCAAAAGGGAAAAAGGTTACAAATTTCACACAAATAAACTTGCAACAAATTTTGCAACTTTCAAATGCCAGAAAGTGGATCATAAAAGTATTTGTAACCTACAAGCAGGGGCACAAAGATCATGATCGCCGAGGGTGCGGCTGAGACTGGGCACATGCAGAAGGGGCAACCGCCGTCACCTGCGCCTACTTCAGCTGGATGTGCGTCTGAGGAATTGCAATAGACGCTGCCACAGGAGAGGACGCCGCACGTCATGGGAGCGGAGGAAGGTAAGAAGAATGCTTCATTTTTTTTAATGTGTTGGAAAAGAGCAGCAGAATATTATACATGAAAGGGGCCTAGGATGGAGGTCATTATACCAGAAAGGGGCCCAGGATGGAGGTCATTATACCAGAAAGGGGCCTAGGATGGAGGTCATTATACCTGAAAGGGGCCTAGGATGGAGGTCATTATATCAGAAAGGGGCCCAGGATGGAGGTCATTATATCAGAAAGGGGCTCAGGATGGGGGTCATTATACCAGAAAGGGGCCCAGGATGGAGGTCGTTATACCAGAAAGGGGCCAAGGATGGAGGTCATTATACCAGAAAGGGGCCCAGGATGGAGGTCATTATACCAGAAAGGGGCCCAGGATGGAGGTCATTATACCAGAAAGGGGCCTAGGATGGAGGTCATTATACCTGAAAGGGGCCTAGGATGGAGGTCATTATATCAGAAAGGGGCCCAGGATGGAGGTCATTATATCAGAAAGGGGCTCAGGATGGGGGTCATTATACCAGAAAGGGGCCCAGGATGGAGGTCGTTATACCAGAAAGGGGCCAAGGATGGAGGTCATTATACCTGAAAGGGGCCCAGGATGGAGGTCATTATATCAGAAAGGGGCCCAGGATGGAGGTCATTATACCAGAAAGGGGCCCAGGATGGGGGTTATTATACCAGGAAAGGGCCCAGGATGGGGGTCATTATACCAGAAAGGGGCCCAGGATGGAGGTCATTATACCAGAAAGAGGCCCAGGATGGGGGTCATTACACCAGAAAGGGGCCCAGAATGGGGTCATTATACCAGAAAGGGGCCCAGGATGGAGGTCATTATACCAGAAAGAGGCCCAGGATGGAGGTCATTATACCAGAAAGGGGCCCAGGATGGGGTCATTATACCAGGAAGGGGCCCAGGATGGAGGTCATTATACCAGGAAGGGGACCAGGATGGGGGTCATTATACCAGGAAGGGGCTCAGGATGGGATCATTATACCAGAAAGAGGCCCAGGATGGAGGTCATTATACCAGAAAGAGGCCCACGATGGGGGTCATTATACCAGAAAGGGGCCCAGGATGGGGGTCATTACACCAGAAAGGGGCCCAGAATGGGGTCATTATACCAGAAAGGGGCCCAGGATGGAGGTCATTATACCAGAAAGAGGCCCACGATGGGGGTCATTATACCAGAAAGGGGCCCAGGATGGAGGTCATTATACCAGAAAGAGGCCCAGGATGGAGGTCATTATACCAGAAAGGGGCCCAGGATGGGGTCATTATACCAGGAAGGGGCCCAGGATGGAGGTCGTTATACCAGAAAGGGGCCAAGGATGGAGGTCATTATACCTGAAAGGGGCCCAGGATGGAGGTCATTATATCAGAAAGGGGCCCAGGATGGAGGTCATTATACCAGAAAGGGGCCCAGGATGGGGGTTATTATACCAGGAAAGGGCCCAGGATGGGGGTCATTATACCAGAAAGGGGCCCAGGATGGAGGTCATTATACCAGAAAGAGGCCCAGGATGGGGGTCATTACACCAGAAAGGGGCCCAGAATGGGGTCATTATACCAGAAAGGGGCCCAGGATGGAGGTCATTATACCAGAAAGAGGCCCAGGATGGAGGTCATTATACCAGAAAGGGGCCCAGGATGGGGTCATTATACCAGGAAGGGGCCCAGGATGGAGGTCATTATACCAGGAAGGGGACCAGGATGGGGGTCATTATACCAGGAAGGGGCTCAGGATGGGATCATTATACCAGAAAGAGGCCCAGGATGGAGGTCATTATACCAGAAAGAGGCCCACGATGGGGGTCATTATACCAGAAAGGGGCCCAGGATGGGGGTCATTACACCAGAAAGGGGCCCAGAATGGGGTCATTATACCAGAAAGGGGCCCAGGATGGAGGTCATTATACCAGAAAGAGGCCCACGATGGGGGTCATTATACCAGAAAGGGGCCCAGGATGGAGGTCATTATACCAGAAAGAGGCCCAGGATGGAGGTCATTATACCAGAAAGGGGCCCAGGATGGGGTCATTATACCAGGAAGGGGCCCAGGATGGAGGTCATTATACCAGGAAGGGGACCAGGATGGGGGTCATTATACCAGGAAGGGGCTCAGGATGGGATCATTATACCAGAAAGAGGCCCAGGATGGAGGTCATTATACCAGAAAGAGGCCCACGATGGGGGTCATTATACCAGAAAGGGGCCCAGGATGGGGGTCATTACACCAGAAAGGGGCCCAGAATGGGGTCATTATACCAGAAAGGGGCCCAGGATGGAGGTCATTATACCAGAAAGAGGCCCACGATGGGGGTCATTATACCAGAAAGGGGCCCAGGATGGAGGTCATTATACCAGAAAGAGGCCCAGGATGGAGGTCATTATACCAGAAAGGGGCCCAGGATGGGGTCATTATACCAGGAAGGGGCCCAGGATGGAGGTCATTATACCAGGAAGGGGACCAGGATGGGGGTCATTATACCAGGAAGGGGCTCAGGATGGGATCATTATACCAGAAAGAGGCCCAGGATGGAGGTCATTATACCAGAAAGAGGCCCACGATGGGGGTCATTATACCAGAAAGGGGCCCAGAATGGGTGTCATTATACCAGGAAGGGGCCCAGGATGGGGGTCATTATACCAGAAAGGGGCCCAGGATGGAGGTCATTATACCAGGAAGAGGCCCAGTGTGGAGTTCATTATACCAGGAAGGGGCCCAAGATGAGGGGTCCATATACTAGAAGGGGGCCCAGGATGGAGGTCATTATACCAGAAAGAGGCCCAGGATGGGGGTCATTACACCAGAAAGGGGCCCAGAATGGGGTCATTATACCAGAAAGGGGCCCAGGATGGAGGTCATTATACCAGAAAGAGGCCCAGGATGGAGGTCATTATACCAGGAAGAGGCCCAGTGTGGAGGTCATTATACCAGGAAGGGGCCCAAGATGAGGGGTCCATATACTAGAAGGGGGCCCAGGATGGAGGTCATTATACCAGAAAGAGGCCCAGGATGGGGGTCATTACACCAGAAAGGGGCCCAGAATGGGGTCATTATACCAGAAAGGGGCCCAGGATGGAGGTCATTATACCAGAAAGAGGCCCAGGATGGAGGTCATTATACCAGGAAGAGGCCCAGTGTGGAGGTCATTATACCAGGAAGGGGCCCAAGATGAGGGGTCCATATACTAGAAGGGGGCCCAGGATGGAGGTCATTATACCAGAAAGAGGCCCAGGATGGGGGTCATTACACCAGAAAGGGGCCCAGAATGGGGTCATTATACCAGAAAGGGGCCCAGGATGGAGGTCATTATACCAGAAAGAGGCCCAGGATGGAGGTCATTATACCAGAAAGGGGCCCAGGATGGGGTCATTATACCAGGAAGGGGCTCAGGATGGGATCATTATACCAGAAAGAGGCCCAGGATGGAGGTCATTATACCAGAAAGAGGCCCAGGATGGAGGTCATTATACCAGAAAGGGGCCCAGGATGGGGTCATTATACCAGGAAGGGGCTCAGGATGGGATCATTATACCAGAAAGAGGCCCAGGATGGAGGTCATTATACCAGAAAGAGGCCCACGATGGGGGTCATTATACCAGAAAGGGGCCCAGAATGGGTGTCATTATACCAGGAAGGGGCCCAGGGTGGGGGTCATTATACCAGAAAGGGGCCCAGGATGGAGGTCATTATACCAGAAAAAGGCCCAGGATGGAGGTCATTATACCAGAAAGGGGCCCAGGATGGAGGTCATTATACCAGTAAAAGGCCCAGGATGGAGGTCATTATACCAGGAAGAGGCCCAGTGTGGAGGTCATTATACCAGGAAGGGGCCCAAGATGAGGGGTCCATATACTAGAAGGGGACCCAGGATGGGGGTCATTATATCAGAAAGGGGTCCAGGATGGGGGGTTAATATACCAGGAAGGGGCCCAGAAGGGGGATTATTATATTAGAATGCGGCCTAGGATGGGGGTCATTATACTAGGATGGGGGCCACAATGTGGGATATTATAATAGGAAACAACCAGGATGGTGGACATTATTATATGGAGGATAAAGACGCAGGTCTTTATAGGATCTCTAAGGCCACAGGGGCCCGTACATCTGACCAACATGCCCAGGTCCCCATTTTGCACTCTAGTTACACCACTGCTTACAAGGTCCTCCATTCTAGGAATATTTGCCCTAAATACTGTGTATAGGGGCAGGGGGTCCTCTAAGCTTCCTGTTTGTTGTCTGATTGAAGGAATCTACAGTCAGCGACTGACTAGACTGCAATGGCTGATAACAGGGAGCAATAGATTGGGCAGCTAATAAAAATTAGACTCTAGGTGTTACTACGCGTAAGTTATATTTCTACAACGTGCACTCGGAGTGGACTGATACTTTCGGCTACAAGGATAAAAGTTTGTGATTGTTCTAAAAGTTTTAACTGCGAAAAGTTTTACTTCCTCGTCCCATAACTTTCTTTCAGGCTTTTCTTCCAGCAAGTGGTTAATGCCCTTTGCTGAACTCCGTGAGGCCAAAGGTGATATCATTTACTGGGGCTTTGATGAATTTGATACAGTTTTAAGCGCAGAGGAGGAGCCAGGGAAGGCTTAATCCTGTTTACATTAGAACCGGATTAGTGTAAAATTGACAGACTCATTTTATGGGAGATGGGGATGAATGTGGAGCGGGGTTTGGGGAGTGGGGTAAGGTTAGGTTTGTTTGGACTGACAACACAAGAGAACAATGCAGGCAGAGGATGCAGGGCGGGCGCTGGGTGCAGACATGGTGGGGTCATGTTATGTTACTTATACGGCATGACTAAAGGTGGAAATGGCTTCCACATTTCCTTCTTAGATTTTAGATGTCGCAATCCCTTCAATAATTAAATGCTTTTTTTTTTTGCATTTTCAGCCTGGTGCATTAATACCGATGACATGAGTGCGGGACGTCGCCGGCCAAAAATAATGTTTATTTACACAAAGATTAGTAGCAATGTGAGTTTAGTCAATATTTAACTTAAAATAAAATCCGTAAGACCGGCGCGTTTCAGCATCTGCATTACGGCGGCGATACCTGGATCTCACACGATTCAACCAAATCGGCCAATGCTGGCGATCCGGTGTTCTCACAGTTAGGGCTTGTTCACACATCAGTTATTCACGTATAGAACTTGTATCTGTGATAGTTTATGGGGCCGTTTACATTTCCGAGTTATCAGTCCAAAATCCCAGAGACAAGTCCCATGTTGATCCGAGTGCCGGATCAAACCCAGCAATGAAAGTCTATGGGTTCGTGAAAAATTCGGCAGCACTCGGATGCCATCCGAGTGCTGTCCGCTTTTCACTGACCGATGGAAAGTGAAGAAACTTTTTTTGAGGAGGCGGCCATCTGGCTGGAGCTAACAGCAGTCACATAAACAGCAATAGTATGGAAAGTGTTGTGGGCATGCTCTGTGACCTTTGCAGGAAGGAGGAGAAGGTGAGCTGTGACATAATCTATAGTGAATGGTGAATCCTGCGCTATTTAATCATGCCTGTGCTGATGAGGTGACCGCTGAAAAGTGATTTATACAAAATAAGAATTAGCAGCCAGATATTAGGTTTAATAGTCAAAATTAAAATTTGCAAGATTTCAGAATTATTTTTTTTTATTTACTACATTAAAAATATAATCTACACAATAGCTTATTTTCTGATGATAAAGGGAATCAAGGATTTGCAGCAGAGGGCGCCAGCGAAGAAGACTGATGAACTTGCCAGGCATTGTCCTGCCCCAATGCACTTCCAACCTCTGTAGCGTATATGTGCAGGATTTCTCAGCTCTTTGGGGCCGTACACTCTATTCATTACCTAGTATTTTGTTGGTGGGGTCTAAAGTGGATGACAGATTGCCCTTAAAGGGAATCTGTCAGCAAGTTTTTGATACTTAAATCTGAAAGCAGCATGATGTAGGGGCTGAGACACTGATTCCAGCGATGTGTCACTTATTAGGCTGCGTTCTGTAGTTTCAATACAATCCATGTTTTATCAGCATGAGATTATCAGTGCAGGACTAGGTGTCATGTGCAGGCCAGTCCAGCTAATCTGTGCAGCCCCACCCCAATCACTGATTGGCAGCTTGCTGACAATGTACACAGGAAGCAGCCAATCAGGGGTGTGGGCGGGGTTATACACAGCTCTGCAACATCTGCAGCAAAGAAAACAGGGATTTTATCAAAACTGCAGCAAGCAGCTCAGTAAGTGACACATCCCTGGAATCAGGATCTCTGCCCCTACTTCGTGTTGCTCCCAGATTACATAGCAAAATACTGCTGACAGATTCCCTATAAGGGCAATCTGTCATCCACTTTAGACCCCACCAACAGAATACAAGGTAATGAATAGACTGTATGGCCCCAAAAAGCTGAGAAATCCTGTTCTGCACATACATGCTATAGAGGTTGGAAGTGCATTGGGGGCAGGATAAAGCCTGGCAAGTGCATCAGTCTTCTTCAGTGACGCCCTCTGCTGCATTTAGTTGGCGGAAACTAGAGCTGACAGTCAAGGAGGGGAAGGTGGCTCCGTGGGGGAGAAATAGACTGATGCACTTGAAGGGCATCGGCTCGCCCCCCAGGAGCAGACATATCATTGGTGCAACCTGTGCAGCCGCACAGGGGCCAAAGAGGTAATGGGGCTCCAAAACAGCAAGCAGCTTCTGCCACAGACACAAAGAGGGGCCCATATGCTGCTCTTGCTCCCTCTTCCGTCTGTCCGCCAGTGTCGCCCCCAATGCACCTCCCGCGTTATTAGCATATACGTTAAGTGCAGGATCTCTCCACGCTCAGCGGCACTTGGGGCCGCCCGGGTATCGATCACCTTCTACTGACACGGCCATTCGGAAGATACCGAACAAGAAAAATTGTGTGGCAGACTTGTTATCTGGTTCTTGTGTCTGCTGATGATCCTGCCCCTCCCAGCACCGTCCTGAGGTCACCGCAGTCGTCAGGAGATCTCCTCACTGACACCAGGTCCCATGATCATGTGCGCTGCTGGCCGGAGATCACAGGCCGCCGCGGCCGCCGCAGACTCCGCTGCTCCGACTGTAATTGTGACACTGTGACGGGGTCAGGAGACTGTACACTTCACGCCTGTTGTTCACAGTTGACAAGATACAATCTTGTGATGTATAACCCATTGTCAGTTTGCTGAAAGAGCAGAGAGAAGTCTGAATACGTGACATATTGTGTAGTCTAAAAATGAGTAGAAAACCTGAAGGAGCAAAAACTGAGCAATGAGATTGGAACTAATCCTGGAGACTTCTCCTTGTCTCAGCTTGAAAGAGTCGTCCAGACTTGGGGGACTGCAGACCTGTGAGTGCTCATAGCGCACAGCGCACGCTGTCGGGATTCCCTGGTGTCAGGGCCGAAGGTATGTAATTTGTACACTTTTGGCCACATTCCGACTAGACTTGCATTGAGCGAGGTTGCACACGTCTAGTCGGCACTTGACCGCATGTATGCAATCACATACACGCTCTTGGCTTTGCACATATCCCAACTTATGATCCGGCTCATTTCTTTGGTTTTGCTGTAGTTTCTTGTACTTTGTACTCCCTTTTCTGAGCTAAGAATTTCATCTGTATGGCTTCCCATGGACAGGTGGCTGAACATAATATCTTGGAGGTGCTAGTGGCCCCTGACCTCTTGGGCCCCTGTGAAGCTGCACAGGTTGCACCAAAGATATGTCAGCCTCTGGAGACAGGATAGGAACATCCCAATTGTGGTGGTGGGATGGCTTTTATACTTTTTTCACCAAAATAGTGTTTACTAAGTTCCCTATGTGACCACAGTAATGGCCACTGTGTGAACATGCTCTTACAAATTGCATGCATACCGAACTCATGCTCCGGCTCATTTCTTTGGTTTTGCTTAAGTCAAGCAGTCATGGAAAGGTGAGGACACTGCCAGCCATCTTTAATGAATGAGAGCATTCATCCCTGTCCGGAGGATGCCCATAAACCTGCTCAGCCTTGTAGAATCTGGAGTTTGGCTATTTATAGGGCAGCGTTCCCTGGTACTGTCCATGTCCGCTCCAGTGGTGTGAGACCGAATTATCGGAGCATTAAAACAAAAGCGCAGAATACGAAAAAGGAGCATGCAGCACTGTGACTGCAGCCGTGGTCCTTATTTAGCCTTTTCTTTTTTCTTACATTTGAGGCGACTGTCCTATGTTACCCCATATGGGGGATTGGTGACCAGTTTGGCAGCATATAAACTGATGCACTTGGGTGCAAAATTTTTTAAATTTTTGTGCAGTATTGGAAGGACTGATGGATTGAGCCTGTGAGTCCTGCTCAGTGAGTGCGACGCCGTGCATGTCAATCTATGGCTGTGCTGATATCAGTGAGAAACTAGAAAATAGCAAAAATATTCGCTGTGTTGGGTGTAAGTCTGTGTTCACATGTCCAGTAATCATCAAAATGGATCCAACAGCAATCCGTTGTATCTGCACAACTATAAACTGATTTCAGCTGGATCCGTATTTTTCACATAGAAGTCTATGGAAAACAGATCCGTTAATTAGCCATCCGTTTTTCTCCTAGCTGAAAAGGATCCGTTTTTTTCTTACTGGAGGTGGAAAAATAAATATTTAATATCTACCACTGGACATATGAAGCTTAGAGTAATCATCTATTGAAACGGATCCAGTGAGCATGAAAACGGATGGCTGATTAACGGACCCGCTTTCCATAGACACCAAGGTTAAAAAAAAAAAGAAAACAGATCCCGTTGAAATCATTTTTTTTTCAGGCAGACAGTGTTGTGTGTGTACAACTTCTTTTGTCAACAGATTGCTGCTGGATCAGATTTGATGATTAATGGACATGTGAACATAACCTTAGGCTCGTTTCTCATGTCCAGTAGTTATTTCCATTTTATTTCATCCATTTTGGGATCATAAAAGGTTCCAGCACAGGATCCAATCAACTGACTGGGATTGGAACCGATTGAGAACGGAGCAGACTGGGAACGGAACAAACTGGGAACGGTGCAGACTGGGAACGGAACAGACTGGGAATGAAGCAGACTAGGAATGGAACAGACTGGGAATGGAACAGACTGGGAATGGAACAGACTGGGAACAGAGCAGACTAGGAATGGAGCAGACTGGGAACGGAACAGACTAGGAACAGAGCAGACTGGGAACAGAGCAGACTGGGAACGGAGCAGACTGGGAACGGAAAAGACTGGGAACGGAGAAGACTGGGAATGGAACAGACTGGGAACAGAGCAGACTGGGAACGTAACAGACTGGGAACGGAACAGACTGGGAACGGAACAGACTGGGAACAGTGCAGACTGGGAATGGAACAGACTGGGAACGGTGCAGACTGGGAACGGAACAAACTGGGAACGGTGCAGACTGGGAACGGTGCAGACTGGGAACGGAACAGACTGGGATCGGTGCAGACTTGGAATGGAACAAACTGGGAACGGAGCAGACTGGGAACGGAGCAGACTGGGAACGGAGCAGACTGGGAACGGAGCAGACTGGGAACGGAGCAGACTTGGAATGGAGCAGACTCGGAACGGAACCAACTGGCAACGGTTGCAATCTGTATTTTTTAGCTCAAAAAAAGTTTAAAACAAAGTCTGCAAAACTTTCCTACCTGGCCAAAAAAAAATGGATAGAAACTGGATCCATTATTTATTTTAACATTAGAGTCTATGGGAAATGAATGATGACGGCTGGTTTACATCTTGCATCGTTTTTTGCTCCATTTGTAACGAATCCATTTTTTTTTAATACTGAAAACTGGACATGTGAACAAAACTGTCTCTGACAAGTCAGAGAAATTCTCACTAAACCTCCTTCCATATAGTATTTATGATCTCACATTTTTCTTTATCCTGGTAATTAAATGCTCAGTTATATATGGCAAAAATTAAAGGGACATGTCACAAAAAACTGATATAGTGCTCAGAGCCTAGAGCGCGTGCAGAGAGGACGTAGCGCGACTTGTATCTGTAGATGTGCCTCCTCTGAGCCTGTACTTATCATAACACACACGAGTGCATTCACTTTTGTCTTACTTTACACAACCTCTTCATTTACTAAAAGTCGATATAGACAAGCTGGGGAACGAGCATTCGTAAGAGCGCTGGCTCCAAACCATCAGCCGGCAATCGCTCGGCAAATGAGCAGAATGCTCATCCTTCAGGTCCGATGATTCTTCAGTGGGGGATGGGGGTGCGTTATCGGTAGCACATCCTCCTGTGTAAATAACATCATGTTCTCTGGGCACAGAACGAACGTATTCACCATCATTCAGGGCTAAAGAGGACATTAAATAAAGGTTGGTTACTGGCAATCACTTGGATGGTGCCATGTAATCCTCCCACTACACTGTGTTCCAAATTATTATGCAAATAATATTTTCTCAGATTTTCCCAAATTACCTATATGAATTGCAGTCATTGTAATTTTCCAGTCAAATAACTATTAGAGTACAATTGAAAGGTTTTTGTACAAACTGCCTATGATAACAGGATATTTTTTTTAAAAAATAAAACACTCAAACTGCACTCAAAATGCATGTTCCAAATTATTATGCACGGCAGAGTTTTCAACCTTTTCATTTTAATAAAGAACAAAAAAATGGTAATTTTTGAAATTATAAGCATTAGCAGGTTATTACAAACTGAAATCAAACAGTTTTCAACTCAAAACTTTATTCTAGGTGATGTTACATTTGCACATAGGACCGCTTGTTCGAAAGGAGCTTCTGAACTCTCTCGTCCATTGAATTTGTCAGGTTTTGGATGGTTTCTGCTTTAATTGTTTTGCATGAGGACAGAATACCCTCCCAGAGCTGTTGCTTAGATGTGAACTGCCTCCCGCCATCATAGACACTCCTTTTGATGATGCTCCAGAGGTTCTCAATGGGGTTGAGGTCAGGGGAGCATGGGGGCCACACCATAAGTTTGTCCCCTTTTATGCCCATAGCAGCCAGAGATGCAGATGTGTTATGTGCAGCATGAGACGGGGCATTATCATGCATGAAATGATCTCGATGGTCCAGATGGATGGAGTGGAGGATGGCTGGTTGATGGACACCCCATGCAAACACGGCTACGGCGCTAACAAGGAGGAGGTGGAGTAATGTTTTGGGCTGGAATTATGGGGAGAGAGATTGTCGGCCCTTTTAGGATCCCTGATGGGGTAAAGATGAACTCCATAATGTATGTTGAGTTTCTGAAACAGCACTTCCTTCCATGGTTCAAGAAGAAGAACCGTGCATTCCGCAGCAAGATCATTTCATGCATGATAATGCCCCGTCTCATGCTGCACATAACACATCTGCATCTCTGGCTGCTATGGGCATAAAAGGGGACAAACTTATGGTGTGGCCCCCATGCTCCCCTGACCTCTACCCCATTCAGAACCTCTGGAGCATCATCAAAAGGAGTGTCTATGATGGCGGGAGGCAGTTCACATCTAAGCAACAGCTCTGGGAGGGTATTCTGTCCATATGCAAAACAATTAAGGCAGAAACCATCCAAAACCTGACAAATTCAATGGACGAGAGCGTTCAGAAGCTCCTTTCGAACAAGGGGTCCTATGTGCAAATGTAACATCACCTAGAATAAAGTTTTGAGTTGAAAACTGTTTGATTTCAGTTTGTAATAACCTGCTAATGCTTATAATTTCAAAAATGACCATTTTTTTGTTCTTTATTATAATGAAAAGGTTGAATACTCTGGTGTGCATAATAATTTGGAACATGCATTTTGAGTGCAGTTTGAGTTTTTTATTTTTTTAAAAATATCCTGTTATCATAGGCAGTTTGTACAAAAACCTTTCAATTGTACTCTAATAGTTATTTGACTGGAAAATTACAATGACTGCAATTCATATAGGTAATTTGGGAAAATCTGAGAAAATATTATTTGCATAATAATTTGGAACACAGTGTATGACTTTTAGCACACGCTATGACATTTTAGGTCACACTTATTTCATTAGAGCCCCTTTTATATAAACCATCCCCTTTAAATATATACTCTACCCATTCATCTAAGCCAATCCCCCTTTCCTCTAAGCCACACCCTTTATCATGGAGACACAAAATGTGTCTAAAACACATAATAAACTGGTTTAAAATCAGATGTCACAATTTGTGCCAAAATGTAGTGCATTTATTGCCCAAGGCAGGAAGCATAGCCATTAGTAAGTCTTCCCTAATGAACCAGATTTTCCATTAAATAATTAAATAGAACATAGGATAAAAACAAAAATGAGCAAATACCCTGCAGTAAGTAAAGAGTGATAGTACATGTCTTGGCCGACACGATTTTGATCAAAAGAGCGTAAAATCCATCCCACCATGACAAGGTGTACCCAATCAGGACAGTCCCTAACTCTTGTAGTTCACCTCGCCACGTGCCAGCAGACCTCAAAATAGACGGACCGAGACCTGACTGTTTTGCCCCTGTCTGTGGAAAGCTGTATAGAAAAGATGCGCAGCCCAAAAAGAGGGAGCCACAGCCTTGTATGTACAGAGTACAAAAAATGAAAGCAAAACCAAAGAAATGAGCCGGAACACTTGTTGGTATAAGTGTAATGTGTAGGTGCATATTCACATTGTGGCCATTTAACAGACAAAATCTAAGATAAAAAAAAAATGAACACCGTGTAGTAAGTAAATGAATAATTAGTAATAATACATGTAAACAACATAGGGTAGTGGTTGATACTGTTTTGATCAAAAGAGCATAAAATCCATCCCACCACGACAAGGTGCACCGATCAGGATGGTCCCTAACTCTTGTAGTTCACCTCGCTACGTGCCAGTAGATGTCAAAATAGATGGACCCAGACCTGACTGTTTTGCCCCTGTCTGTGGAAAGTTGTATAGACCAGATGCACAGCCCAAAAAGAGGGAGCCACAGCCTTGTATGCACAGAGTACAAAAAACTAAAGAAAAACCAAAGAAATGAGCCGGAACACTTGTTGGTATAAGTGCAGTGTGTAGGTGCACATTCACACTGTGACCATTTAAATAAGGGGTTAATGGGCCCATGAGTGATATAAATATTTACTGGGAGATAATAAGCAATGAGTGGGACGAGCCCTCCAGCGCTGCTCACAAGTGCGCTGTGTATGGTGTCCGCGGCGTCAGGTGATTTCTCTGTGGCTTTTGCTGCTCATTCCATATAGATGTCACTACTGCATCATAAGTGTTTTCTCAGCTCGCGCGCTATCAGGCCAGAGCGGCACATTACAGTAATGGGGTAAGTGTACGAAACGCCGAAATCCAATCCCTCTAAACAGATTTGATGTCTGCCTGTCGCACAACATCTCCTGCTAATGGGCTCCTTCATTTTACAGCAATGTTATCCCCCTGATCAGATTACGGCCGGTTTTAATTACCCAGATAATAGAGTCCTTAACCACTGTCCAAGCGCATACGCTGCTGAGACTACGGCTGTGTGCACACCACCAGTTTTTGTTGACTTTGTCACGTTTCGTATTTTCGCTGCAGCAAAAACGCAGCATCCGTTCCAGCAAAGTGGATGGGATTTATGGAAATCTCCCGCCCGCTGTGCACTTTTATTTATTTTATTTTACGCTGCGTAAGCTGGCCTGCGGTGCGTGTTTTGTATCTGCAACATGTCGATTTCTTGTCCCGGTCCGCAGAGTTTTATGTGCAGATTTTTCCCATAGACTTGCATCAGATGCGGAAATTCTGCGGGTAATAAAAACGCGTGTACGTTTCCGCTCTAAAATCTCATGTGATCAAAAACAAAGCAGCTTTATTTAAGACGTGACATACCAAAAAAATACAGCGCAATAAAAAATTGCAATAAAAAAAACGCAAGTAACCTAATTTACATAAAAGGTGCAGAAAACTCACCAAATACTCATCACGTGAACATAGGTCTCAATGGGCGCCACAATTCTTCTGCTGTTCCCTCTGCCTGCAAAATCTAAACATAAAATATAAGCAATGAGAAACACCGTGGGGCTAATAACCCACCCTACTCAGAGTCCTCAGTGTCTGGCAAGAGCAAGAAAGCATTACTATTAATATTGGTCACCAAATGTGATACTTAAAGGGGTTGTCCGGTCTTAAGCTATAAGTCTCTCTATGTGACTGCAGACTTGTGACGCCTTACATTGTGCGCACTGTGCGCTGTAAGGATTCTCTGGTGCGGGCGCTGGGAGCGGGCGATCATGTGACCGCGGATATGCAGTTTGCAGACTTCCAGCCGCATACTGACTAGACTGTATCCGGCCTCGCTCAATACTCCCAGCACCGGAGAATCCGGTAGAGCTGACAACCCCTTTAACAGCTTTTCTTATGCAGTGTAGAGAACTGCTGTTGACCTTATTATTAATTTTTGTGCCTCCTGTGAAAACCCGACCTTACCGATATGAGCACTAAAGATCCTGATTAACACGAGTCATGCATGTGGCCCCATTATCTATTTAGTGCCACAGATGATATTGGATAGCGTTCATGACAAGGCTCCAACCTGCAAAGCTGATCTGGCAACAGCAATCAAAGAAAGTTGGAGCCAGATTGATGAAGAGTACTGTTTGTCACTCATTAAGTCCACGCCTCAGAGACTGCAAGCTGTTATTAAAGCCAGAGATGGTGCAACAAAATACTAGTGATTTATTGGAGTGTTCTTTTGTGTGTTTGTTTTTCATGATTCCATAATTTTTTCCTCAGAATTGAGTGATTCCATAATTTTTTCCCTCTGCTTGGTCTGAAAAAAATTACCCTTACTGAGTACCACATTTTTAATCTTGATTTCTTGATTTCTTTTAGTGTATCTTAAAGCCCTAAAGTTGCCATTTGAAATGACTTTAGTTTTGTGCCATGTCTGTGATCTGCTTTTTTTCAACAACATTAAACAACTGAATGAACATTCTCCGAGCCCGGTGATTCCATAATTTTTGCCAGGGGTTGTATATGGGATTGGGAAAGGCTTTCCTGACTAGGAAGGGATCTAAGCCACATTGCAGCCACGAGAATAGAACTGACATGGATATTTATCTGCTTGCTCCTTGGATTGTCCAACTTTAGCATTTGCACCATTATTTTCTGATCAAAAATGAAAACTTGACAAAGGACTATGTAGGTCTGAAACATGTTGTCTGGGAGCGCAGCGGATATGTCTTTTCTGCCTTTTTAATTTTTGTGCTGTTGTGTTCAACCATTTTTTTGTATCTTTTCTACTACTGGATCAATTAATCAATTCTTTTAAAATGACGTGAGAGCCGGCTATCGTTAGGACTGTTGTTAAAAATAAAAACGAATGTAATTGCACTGATACATTTGTGTTTGATGCATAAAATCATTTGTAAACTCAAAAATATGAGGGTAAATGATAACAGCTAAGAAATTAATGGAATACCAACTTTCATCTGTCCAGTGCAGGTTGGGAAATAGAAGAAGTGATCTGATTGCTGGACTTTTCTTTCTTCCTTCATTGCATGATAATGACAGCGGAGACTTCGTGCATAAAGGCAGCGTCATCTATCTCATAAAGAAGGTGATCAATGTCATTGTCCACATTCCAATAAGTTTGGATAAGGAAAAGCCTGAAAAACCCCACCGGAAGCTCAAGGTACAACTTTTGGATGTGGCTCTTCTTTATGGTTCTGTTCACACTGACATAGATCCTTTTTTTTATTCACTTATAATTTTCCCATCAGATTTCTGTTTTGGTTTTAGGAAATTTAGCAATATTCTTACAAAGCTCAACCAACCGCATCACTTACATCTTAGGTGCACGGCAGCCTGAGAAGGCGAAGAGGTGTATTGTAAGAGGTGTAAAGTCTGGGCTCAGTACTTTATTAGAAATCCATGTGCACGAATGACACACAGTGCGATCTTCAACACATCTTACACGTTTCGGAATATCATTCCTTAATCATAGAAGGTATTCAGAATTACTGCAGAACCCCAGAGGTCTAAGAGGTAATCTTTCTCCTTGTGGAGAGTGACAAGCTAAGCCTGGCATGTCAGAGTGAGGAGACTTATAAGCCATGCATGCTCCTGTAAATGCAAGGAGATTTATAAGCCATGCAAGCTCCTGTAAATATGCACATTGTCTCTTCAGAGAGGACTTTATTGGAAGCAGCGATCCTAAAAGTCAGTATTGATTATTTAACCAGCCTTGCATTAGGATAAAAGCCAAACCAGAATCTCAATTTGCAGACACAGTGTTTCGGGGTGTTGCCCTTCATCAGTGCAAAGTATGAGATCTGATTTGGCTAGGTGAGAGGCTTTGGACTATGGTCTAAGGTTTTAACGTTTTTCCTTGTGGAGAGTGACAAGCCAAGTCTGGCATGTCAGAGTGAGGAGACTTGTAGGCCATGCATGCTTTTCTGGGAATTTAAATATGAAAATTATCTCTGCAGACTAGAATTCTAGCGCCACCTATTGGAAGCAGCGATCCCCAGGAAACTCAAATATTGGTAGTGTGAACAGATCCTAACTTTCTGGTTCTAGATACCTAAGACAGAAAATAAGGAATAGCTCCAAATGTGTTAATGTGAATGATTCACAATGAGAAATCTCTGTGTATACTGAATATTCTATATATATTGTATGTTACAGGGATCATGGCTCCCATATTTATACACGTTCTGATGATGTTACATAAGATAACATTGCCGGTTACATAAGATACATTGTAACGCATTCGATTTCCAGTAAAGCTGATGGAGACGACACGTGCCAAACATTAGAGAACAATTTCCTGACTGATAAAACCTGATGCATCTTATGGCATCAATGTGGCCGGTGACCCTCAGATCATATAACCAAGCCCCCGGTCACCCACCACCCATTAATGCTGTGTATCTGCAGTCAGATCTGTATACAGAGACTTATAACATCCACAAACCCATCAAAAAATAAAAAAATGAAATTAGCGCGCTCCAAGCAGGAAATGCACATTACAGGAGACCAATTATGGCACATAATTGTTTAAAAGGTGACCTGCCGACCGGTGCGGGGCTTACATAGTCTGTTGGGAGGTTACAGATCCGAAAACTCGGCAGCAAAATGTGTTCTCTTGTTGACTATTTGTGCATTGATGACTATGAGATTTTACCCTAAAGACCCCGAAAAACCAACAATGGCCAAAGCTGCTGAACATGAAGGGACTGATATAGGGGAGGTCCACTAATATATTGTATTTTACAAATGGACCCATTATGGTCTTCACCAGTGATAAAAACAAAGTGTATATTCACCTGCCGGAAATTATATCAGATAATAATCTCTGATGTAATAGACAGAGGGAGACCCATGAAGTGGTGGGTAAAGTATCTGGCAGCAATTTATTCCCCTCCCCCTATTGAGAGCACAGTCTGCATGTATATAGGGGTCAGGAGAAATATAATTATTAGTATTTTATTTTATTTTATTTTTAGAGCACCACTGATTCCATGGTGCTGTACATGAGAAGGGTTACATACAAGATGCAATATCAATTACAGTCAGGAAACTAACAATGATAGACTGGTACAGAGGGGAGAGGATGCTGCCCCTGCGGGCTTACAGTCTACAGGGTGATGGGGGTTTGCGGCAGCTCCGGTTGTGGTGAGGCGGCGGCTTGGGTGGTGGTGAGGAGGCGGCAGCTCCTGTGGTGGTGAGGTGGCGGCTCCTGCTTTGGTGAGGAGGCGGCTCTTTTGATGGTGAGGAGGCGGCTCCGGTGGTGTAGAGGAGGTGGCTCTGGTGGTGGAGAGGAGGTGACTCCGGTGGTGGTGAGGAGGCAGCTCTAGTGGTGGTGAGGAGGCGTCTCCGGTGGTGGTGAGGAGGCGGCTCCGGTGGTGATGAGGCGGCAGCTCCTGTGGTGGTGAGGAGGCAGCTCCGGTGGTGAGGAGGAGGTTCTGTTGATGGTGAGGAGGCGGCTCTGGTGGTGGAGAGGAGGCGGCTCTGGTGGTGGAGAGGAGGCGGCGTCTCGGGTGGTGGTGAGGAGGCGGCTCGGGTGGTGGTGAGGAGGCAGCTCCGGTGGTGGTGAGGAGGCAGCTCCAGTGGTGATGAGGCGGCAGCTCCTGTGGTGGTGAGGAAGCGGCTCTGGTGGTGGTGAGGAGGCGGCTCTACTGGTGGTGAGGAAGCGGCTCAGGTGGTGGTGAGGAGGCGGCTCTGGTGGTGGTGAGGAGGCGGCTCCGGTGATGGTGAAGAGGAGGCTCGGGTAGTGGTGAGGAGGCGGCTCGGGTGGTGGTGAGGAATTGGGGAATTGGGAGCCATTAAAGGGATTCACAAAGGGAAGAAGCGAAGTAATAGCAAGGGGAGAGGTGGATTAATTGAGTAACAGAGGCAAGGACAGATTGGAGAGGTGCGAGAGTGTTAGCAGGGAGGCCACAGGAGTGGATGTTGCAGTAGTCGAGGCGGGAGATGATGAGGGCACTAGTATTTTAGTAGATTCAGGGATGAGGAAAGGATGGATTTTGGAAATATTTTTAAGTTGGAGACAGCAGGAGTTGGTGAGAGCTTGGATGTGTGCTTTGAAGGACAGGGCAGAGTCAAGGGTTACTCCGAGGCAGCAGATTTACGGTACTGCAGAGAGCAAGGTGTCATTAATTGTGATAGATAGATCAGGTAGGGGAGTTAGGTAAGATGAAGGAAAGATGATGCGTTCAGTTTTGTCCACATTGAGCTTTAGGAAGCGAGAGGAGAAGGAGGAGGATATGGCTGATAGACATGCTGGGATTCTGGATAGTAGAGAGGTGACATCTGGGCCGGAGAGGTACATCTGAGTATCAGTATCATCCGTGTATAGGTGGTACTGGAAGCCATGGGACTTTGAGTTGTTCCAGGCCAAAGGTATAGAGTGAGAAGAGTAGGGGTCTAACGACAGAGTCTTGAGGGACTCCAACAGAGAGAGGGTGAGGTGAGGAGGTAGTGTGGGAGTGGGAGACGCTAAATCTGCAGTTGGAAAGGTATGAGGAGATCCAGGAGAGGGCAAGGTCTTTGACGCCAAAGGAAGAGAAGATCTGTAGTCGGAGGGAGTGGTCAACTGTGTCCAAGGTAGAGGAAAGGTCTAGAAGGAGGAGTATAGAGAATTGTCTGCTAGCTTTGGTGGCCTTATGAGTGTAAAGGTAGCCACCCCAGCTATCTATGACTACTTTAAAGGTTATTCCCAACATTGCTTCATTCCAAGGAAGCATTTCAATTTCAGAGCCCTGTTCTTGGGTCCCATAGGTTGGACCCTCACCGATCTGTAGGATAGCTGATATATTTCCATGCTGGGATCACCCTGTATGTGTTGCTCTAGATTGATCTATATCAATGATTAGCTTGTGTGTCTCCAGCCTTATGCTTTGCCGTATATGATATGACTGATGATGCAATTAATAGAGCAGGTTGCACAGTGCGACCTCTGAATCCTGATTTTGGAATCCTTTGGACATTTCCTTCTAAACAATAATCCCAGTAAGTGTCATATCAGGGCTTTGGACCCTTTTGCTCTACAGTAGCCCGAATTTCTCAGAATAGCCAATTACAGCACAAAAAAAATGAATGAAAAAAAATAAAATGAATAAAATGAAGGTCTGCTGCGGACGTTCTGTCCGGGTGCCACATCCTGTGGAGAGATTGTGTAGGGCAAGTCCATGGGAACGTGACTCCTTGAGCTCTCAGCGGGCTGAGTGGGGAGATGGAAAGGATTTTTTACACAAGGTAAAGTGTTGGGAGTGTAGACTATAAAAGGAAGGCATTTTAATGCCCAGCCGGAGCATACACACTGCACTTTCTGCCTCACACTGCAGTCTTTGTTCACCTTCCGATCGTTCTGTTTGTTGCACGACTTTCGCTGAGAAGTAAATGGAGATCTCGCTGTAGTCAGTTGGCTTTTCAAATTCCCCTTTAAATGGAGGTGAATTTGAGACTTCTGTCTGGCCCCGAGAGGGATTCTATTGCACCATTTGCACATAAATTGTGATGGCAACTTAGCTTATGAAACTTTTTAGAAACTTAACTCTTTGTTTCCTACATTAGTGGCTTTAACATCTTGCAAAGCTGCAGGTTTGTTTTTTTTCTCTTCTTTTTTTCACCTGGTTGGATGAGCGAACACATTAATTCTGCGCTTTTCTATGGGCTCGCCAAACATGGTGCCATTGTTCAGAAGTTTTTCCAGCCTCGGCATCTTCACTTTGGAGTGGTGTCATTTTTATTTTATTACTCTTTTTTTTTCCCATGGTGGTTTTTGATCATTGGACATTTGGCCCATATGGATAATGTCGGTGGAGGTTCAACACTCAGCACCCCCAAAGATTCAGGTCCTGTGATGGCCGAATGTACAAGGTGTTCAGAGCCAGAACAGATCAGATCCATCACGTTCTCGCAGTCTGCCGCTCCTATTGAAATGCAGCATTTAAAAATGGCCAAAGTGCATTAAAATCTGCAACTTTCAGCTGGACAGACCACCATCCTGTGTATATTTGGGGTCTCCCTACTCTCCGCCTGCAAATGACGAGGGGACTGGGCATGTTATCTTATAAGGCCCGCTCCTTTTTGTTCTCAGTTATGTCATCTCTTCCTATGTGAAGACGTGCCCTCAGCTGAACCTAGCGTACATGTATACTGGGGCCGGGAGCGATGGCTTTTGGCTGCAGCTATGAGATGAATTTATTAGTTCTGACCGGTGAAAACTTTCTCCAACAACAAGAGAATTTATCAATATTGACTTTTTTTTCATTCTGCTTGTTTACAAATAAACCTTTACATAGTTACATAGGTTGGAAAAAAAGTCCTAGGTCCGTCAAGTTCAACCTTTACGCAAAGGAATGGTAGTTTTACTTGGACATTCGTTCCCTTTGGAAGTGCTATCACAAGTGCTATAGCTGTGTGTATACGACCATCCGGAAACCAGGGTCACACTCAGAATAACCAAAACAAATCCAGAAGAAATTCTCATTTTTCATATGCAGGTTTGGAGCAGATTTCAATCACTTTAACACAAAATATTTCATTTTCCGCAACTGATAATCCGTGCAAATTGCTCCTGCATGTGCAAATGGATTAGAAATATATTATTCTCAGCTTCCATTCACTTAAAGGGAGCCTGGGAATGGCCACTGCACAGTCCGCAGAGCTTTGCAGTTTGTCTCCATCCAGCCACATGCGGAGCTTGACCCCGCTAATCTAATACTGATGACTAATCACATAAATTGGCCATCTTCTTTCGGAAGTCTGGAGAACCCCTTTAAGGAACGAGCAACAGCCCCAAACCCTTCATGGATCAAGTAGTCTGAGCAGTTCTGTGCTGTCTGGGGTCTTCTATGGTCAAAAATGGGCTTAAAGTACCGTTATGGTGCCTACTGAAGTCCAGTGCAGCAATGCCTCATATGGTGCGTTACATAAATAATCCCACAGGTCCATGTGTTAGCGCAGATTAAGGTCTCACTAAATAAACCTGCCAGAATAAATTGTAATACAGATATCTTTTTTTTTGCTGTGGTTCTGCCATAATCAGGGAGAATAAAATTAGTTGCTATATTTTTAGAACAAATTGACCCTGTCGTTTTGAAAAACTTTACAAAAATAATAGTGAAAGTAATTATAAGAAACCTTGTGTTATAGATTATCATAGAAATATGCGTCTTTCTCCACTTATGAGCCACTTCTTCTCTTGAATCCTGAATTCATCATTCTCTCTGTAGCTTAGCTGCTAGTCTATAGAGTAAATAAATAACACTTAAAAATCAGTCTCGATAAAAACTGAGCGATCAGATTACAGCTGCCTATGGAAGTCTATGGAGAGGAGAGGGGGAGGGGCACAGTGAAACAAAGACAAAAGGTGGTGAAGCTCTCTAGAAAGTTACGTAGTTATTACAGTTGAAAAAAGGAGACACTGCTCAACACTGGTGACATGTCCTCTGTTCTATTGCTTACTGGTAAGTGTTTATCTCACCCCAGTGATGGATTCATAGCTATACTGCTCAGTATTGGTGATATGTCCGTTATTCTGCTGTTTTATAGTAAGTGTTTTATCTTACCCCAGTGATAGATTCACAACTACACTGCTCAATCCTGCTATGACATGTCCTCTAGTCTGTTGCCTTCTAGCAAGTGTTCTCACCCCAGTGATGGAGTCTTAGCTACACTGCTCAGTGCTACTGTGGCATGTTCTCTCTTGTGTTGCTTTCTAGTAAGTGTTTATCTCTCCCCAATGATGGATTCATAACTACACTGCTCAATACTGCTAAAACATGTCTTCTATTCTGTTGCTTTCTGGTAAGTTTTTATCTTATCCCAGTGATGGATTCACAGCTGCATTGCTCAATACTGCTGTGACATGTCCTCTATTCTGCTGCTTTTTGGTAAGTGTTTATCTCACCCCAGTGATGGATTAACAACTACACTGCTCAATACCGCTAAGACATGTCCTCTATTCTGCTGCTTTTTAGTAAGTGTTTATCTCACGTCAGTGATGGATTCACAGTTACACTGCTAAATACTGCTAAGACATGTCATCAATTCTGCTTCTTTCTAGTAAGTGCTCATCTCACCCCAGTGATAGATTCACAGCTACATTTCTCAATACTGCTGTGACATGTCCTCTATTATTTTGCTTTCTAGTAAGTGTTTATCTCATCCCAATGATGGATTCACAACTATACAGCTCAATACTGCTACATTTCTTCTATTCTGTTGCTTTCTGCTAAGTTTTTATCTCACACCAGTGATGGATTCAAAGCTATACTGCTCAATACTGCTGTGACATGTCCTCTTTTCTGATGCTTTCTAGTAAGTGTTTATCTCACCCCAGTGATGGATTCACAGTTACACTGCTCAATACTGCTAAGACATGTCATCTATTCTGCTGCTTTTTAGTAAGTGTTTATCTCACGTCAGTGATGGATTCACAGTTACACTGCTCAATACTGCTAAGACATGTCATCTATTCTGCTGCTTTCTAGTAAGTGCTCATCTCACCCCAGTGATAGATTCACAGCTACACTGCTCAGTAATGCTGATAATGTCTTTCATGCTGTGTCTAAACATGTGTCACATAAACACAGCAAAGCAGGAATCCCCCATGTCTGTGTGTGCGAGATATCACAATAATTACACTCCACCCACTAGCTCAGAGACAACTGAAAATTGCAGAGGGGAAAACTAGTGAAAAATGCAGCAAAAAAAAAAGTTAAGTAATGGCCACAAATAGTGTTATTCCTCACGTACAAGAAGGTTTATTCTGGAAACACGCTAGAAATGACAGGTATGAAATTCAGCGTCCTGCAAAAATTGTCCAACTTTATGGTAAATTTTGTGATTAGCATTTATAAAATCCACTTCCCATCCCGGGTAAGTGGTGAATATACAAAGACGTAACGTACGATCTTCATTGCAGAGTGCTGTACTGAAGGAAGTTTTACAAATAGAACACAAGGTGGGATCCGCTCCGTCATTATTCATGGGGATTACTAAGGGACACAATTCTCCACCATTACTATCACACCTCGCCTCTTGTATTTGCTAATTCCCTCCTCATTAGCTCAGTTCCTTTAACAAAGCGTCTTCATGAGATCCAGACATAAGGGATAGAGAGGAGGTGCCCGGACCCTAAGAAAACACATTATCACCTTGCTCATAATGAGGACGCAGACGAGATGACTGTCACTTATTGTGCAATGGTGAAGCAGAAATAATGACACAATGGGCTCAGCCCCATCATCTCCCCCCAGCTGCGGACACCACAGAGGACACTTTCCGGGTTAGGTGCCATATCCGGTTGGTCAACAAAGGTTGTCTTCCTGGAAGACACGCAATAGGGCGAAAGGATGAGCCAAGAGCGTCTGTGTATGGGGAAATTGGGAGAGATTACCATGGACCAATGCATGGACCAAACCATTGGTCCATGGTATATGGGCCATTGTATATAGGCCAATTTAGTCGCCGACTATTGGATCGCTCTCTGGCTTCCAGTGTGACAAAGTCTGCGCTTCTGTCGAAGAAGTAATGGAACAGATATTAACTGACTCCCCCGTGTACAGGAACGCGCGTCCTGGGGAACAGTGCTGGAGGCTCCTATACACATAACCTATCGGGATGGTCTCATCTATATCATCGTCTCCAGCCAAACTCAGTGTAATGTGTATGGGTGCCTTTACTTTCCCCCTGCCTCATTGCCGCTGCTCCCCATGGTGACATTACTACTAAAAGATGTGACCGCTGCAGTCAATCGCTGGTCTCCGAGGGATTTGCTAATTTCTTGCCTTGCTTGTCATGTGCTGATTTTGACCTTTTCTTTGCAATAATATCAAAAGCTACAGAATTCTGTTACCAAAAAGCAGTTTATATGGGAGCAAATGGGTTGTACCCTATTTGATAGGTTAGGGGATAATGTAATGATCGCTGGCGGTCTGACCGGATGCGGCAGTCCTATAGAAAATAAATGGAGCAGAGTAAAGGCCCCGTCACACTAAGCGATATCGCTAGCGAGATCGCTGCTGTGTCACGGTTTTGGTTTTCGCTATGTGTGACACTTTGCAACGATCAGGCCGCTGCTGTGAGGTCGCTGATCGTTGCAAAGTGTCCTGGACCATTTTTTGGTCGTTGGCCTCCCGCTGGCCAGCACACATCGCTGTGTGTGACCAGCGGGACCAACGATCTGGCTGGTAACCATGGTAAATATTGGGTTACTAGGGGCACGCGCGCACTTAGTAACCCACTGTTTACCATAGATACCACTCTGCTACGGTGAGCGGAGGCTCCAGCGCACCGTAGCAGAGTGGTATCCATGGTAAACAGCGGGTTACTAGGGGCACACGCGCACTTAGTAACCCGATGTTTACCATAGTTACCAGCCTGCTCCTGCTTAAGCAGCAGGCTGGGAACGGGAGCAGGACATCGTGGAACAATTCTTTCCACGATATCGCTGCTCCCCTCATCGCTGGTGGGCCTGCCTGTTTGACAGCTCACCAGCGATGTATTAGCGATGCAGCAACGATCCCTGACAGGTCGTATGGTTGTCGGGATCGCTGCTGCATCGCTTAGTGTGACGGGGCATTTACCCTCCCTCAAGCTCCACTCCATTGGATTCAGGAGGGTCTCAACGGTCGGACCCTCAGAAACCAATATATTGTGCCTTGTCCTATAGATAAGGTATAACATATATCAGAAAAAAATATATCAGCATCACATGGAGAAATGAAGATCATCCTGAAACAATGCTGGACTTTTTCTATATAATATATATACTTGTTACAATCTCTCAGTTGTTACATGATATAAATCATTTCTATCCGTGTTTGTATCTCTTTTTATCTGTCTCTATCACACCTAATTATATCTATGTCCCTCTCTATCTCTATACTTCTCCTTATTTATAACTGATCACATTTACATGGGAAGATCTCAGCAAGTTACTGAGCGTTGAACGATTGTGTACGGATTGATTGTTGCTCGTTTACTGGACTGTTTGTACAATGCTGCTCACCATTATTGGCACCCCTTCATTTTTTTCATAGACTGTACTATATCTTCAGAAATAAATGGAATGTACCAAAGTTATATCCTCAGGAATTTTTAATTAGTGGTAAAAAGTAATACAACAATAAAACATTGTTTTTCAACTTCCATGTTGCAATTTCGAAGAAGAAACAGAATAAACAGCATGTGTAGCAATAAAGCCACCCCTAATTAATACTTGGTTGCCCCCCTAATTAATACTTGGTTGCCCCCCTAATTAATAGTTTATTGCACACCCTTTGGCATTGCTGACGGCCTCCAAACATTTCTTGTAGCCATCTATAAGCTTCTCGCACTTCTCAGCTGTCATTTTCTCCCACTCTTCCTTTGTTCGAGCTCTTGAATGTTTGCAGGGTTCTTTTTCCCACTGGCAGATTTCAGCTCACCCCAAAGATTTTCAATGGGATTGAGGTCAGGACTCATTTGCTGGCCATTTTAAAACAGCCCATTTTTTCTTTTTCAACCATTTCCAGGTTCTTGACGGTTCCATGCTTGGCAAACTTCTTAATAACATTGCACACTGTTGAAACTGATTGGGATACCAAGCTCTTTAGAGATGGCCTTATACCCTTTGGAAGTCTTGTGCTTGTTAATAATAGCAGTTCTGATGTCCTCAGACAGCTCCTTTGTCTTCACCATTGT